>NW_022589721.1:11499982-11701505 GCF_004348235.1 Phoca vitulina | reverse complement strand
TCTCCTCTCCTCTCCTCTCCTCTCCTCTCTTCTCTTCTTTCTATATTTCCTATGCTGTTTTCTCTTGAAAGATTTACTCCTATTGGAATATCTACCACCTTGCTTACATCAGCCCTCCACTTCCACACTTATACTTACCTCCTACATCAACTTCATGTTTATTTTATGTAACTTTCAGAAATGTTAAATACTGCCCCCCCTTCATGGAGTCTTTCTTTCCATTCACCTAAAATAGTCTGGATTTTGTTGATAGGGAAGTAAAATATTTAGAAAGCTAAGAACACTGTTTAAAAATTAAAATGGTTTTTGAGTAACTGTGTATTTTTATTCTTTTCATGAAAACTAATTAATACAATAATGCCTTTGTTTAAAAATTCCATTTAATTAATGAAAAATGCAAGGGACCTAAACTGACTTAGAGATGTCAGGATACTTTGTAGGAACTAAAGTCTTGTGAACCATATGACTAAGCCAAGCCAAGATATCAGTGTCAAGCTCCTGGTAAAAGTGACTACAGACTTCTAAGCAGCAATTTCTATAAAGTTTTGCCAGTCAGGCAATGAAATGTGAGCTTCTTTAAAGAAGTTTATAAAATTTCATTATTTACAAGTTTGGGAGTATATCATATGTTAAATAGAAATGATTTTTGATACAAAATATAAAACCCAAGCAGGACCTGAAAAGACTCTGAAGAAATGAGACCATACCTGGAACAGACATATATTAAACTTTGAGAAAGTATTAAGAGGAGTTAAGGTAAAAACTCATATGGTATCCAATTGCACCTAAGCAGCGGGCACAGAGTGTATTTCAGAATGGTGTAAATGGCTTTTTGTCTAGGAATATGCATTAAATAAAGTAGAAGTAGAGGTTCCAAAATAATAATCTATATTTTAGAGAGAACTAGTAAATAAATGTGTAGTGCAACAGCATGTACTATTTGTGATTTGTTTTCTTTTTTTTTTTTAAGATTTTATTTATTTATTTGACAGAGACACAGTGTGAGAGGGAACACAAGCAGGGGGAGTGGGAGAGGGAGAAGCAGATTCCCCGTTGAGCAGGGAGCACGATGCAGGGTTTGATCCCAGGACCCTGGGATCATGACATGAGCTGAAGGCAGACGCTTAATGACTAAGCCACCCAGGCACTCTGTGACTTGTTTTCTTGAATCATTACTACTAGAAAATGTTTCCTAAGTACTTATAATGTATGAAAAAATATCCACAACACAGAGACAGACGTGGCCTCCACCCAGTGGTTCTGCAATCTAAGTAAGTCTGGTAACAAAGCAGACATAAAAACACTGAAAGATGAATGACTCACATGGAGGTGATGCAGTTTGCCTATGGTTTTATTTTTCTGGTTTCTTCTTTGAGACCTCTCCCATTGCTGTATGATTTTAAAAATGTGCCATGTGTGGGGTTACACAATTGCATTTTGGCCCTGTTTTCCCCTTCTTAAAGAGTCTAGTATAACATTAAATCAGTATGTTACAAATTAATGCATTCAACAGCCCTAGTTCATAAGAAAAAGAAAATATTTTTTCTACATATTTTTGCTTATTCTAGCTTTATTTGTACATGGCCAAAGTAAATCATGCTTGCTAGAGATCTGTGATGCGATATTAGCAATTTAATAGAGATGCTGGTTTTGATGATGGCCATCAGAATATCTTTTTAAAATATTTTTAAAGAAGTTTTTATGGTCATTACCTTTAAAATTTCCATGTTGTAAATAAACAGTAGGGTTTTCCCTGCAAAATAACAAGATAATAGGAGAAAGAGAATTGCTGAGAAGGAAGTGGCCTTTAGGAAATTCTGATCAAACACTATTTCCTGAAGAAACAGAGTCTCTGAGGAATATGTGTCTCCATGACTGAGGACCTCAGGTATGTTAATTGAATGCTTGATATGAGGAGGTCCTTAATGTACCACTGAATTGCATCTGCAGCCATAAAATTTTGGAAGGACAGTGGCTTCTTACAGGTCTCTTGTTACCAACAAGGATAGATGACAAAAATAAGAGAACTATAAAATGGACAGCTCAGGTCCAAAGGGGTGTTTAATGACCATCCATTTAGTTACTTATTCATAAATCATGTATCTGTTAACTAACTCTGTGCTTAGAGATGAACTGATACTTTGAAAAGCACGGGTCACACTAAGAAAATGATGATCACCTCTTAAAATTAAGAATTACAAGATTCTCAATCTTTATTTTCTTTTAGTTGTGCTTATGTTGTAAAAAGCTCTTTGTGAATCCCAATCACAGAGAAAACTGAGACTGGAAGTAAGTTGACATTTTTGATATTCTGTTAGATACTGAAGTTCCAGTGGATAGGAGTGATATGATCTATGCATTAAGTAGGATAATACTTGCTTATATTAGACACTCAGTATTGCTAGATGGATGAATAAATGCATTGTGATAATTGATGTAGTGAAATGCTGGTGTCACAGAAGCACATAAATAATTCCTTCAGAATAAGGCATTTGCTAGTGTGTCAGTTAGTCACCTGAGAAAAGCCATTGTAAGCCTTTGTTGAAGAAACTGAGAATACTTGGTCTTGAGATAAAAAAAAATCTCCAGGATGACCAGTGTTTGTGCTTTGAAGGATGGGAAGAGAGGTGTTGGGGAGAGATGCGGTTGGAAAGGTGGGCTGAACCCAGATCTTGAAGAGCCAAAGGTCATTCTAAAGAGTGTGGACTTTTAAGTAGAGGGGTGACAAGATTAGCTTTGCATTTCATAAGAATCAACCTGTTTATTACCACGGAGGATACCACTGTTACCAGAAAACTTATTTAAAGAAATAATGACCCAATGCTCACTTTGGCAGCTCCTATACTAAAATTGGAATAATACAGAGATTAGCATGGCCCCCGTACAAGGATGACATGCAAATTCGTGAAGAAATAACAACCCAAACTTCCCAAATTGGGGGAAGGTAGTGAACGTTCAGATTCATAAAGCAGAAAGAATATCAAATAGGAAAAATCTAAATAAGTCTACATGAAGACACATTATAAGGTAGTTGACAAAAGTCAAACATAAAATGACTTTTGAAAATTGCAAAAGAAAATTTGTCACATGCAAGGAAGCCCTCATAAGACTATCTGCAGATTTCTTAGCAGAAATCTTGCAGGCCAGAGGGGAGTTGGGGGATGTGTTTAAAGTGCTGAAAGAAAAAAAAAACTACCAAACAAAAATACTATACATAGCTGAACAGTTCAAAAATGAAGGAGAGATAAAGACTTTCCCAAACAGAAACTAAGGGAGTTCATCCCCTATAATCTGTTTTATAAGAAATACTAAAAGGAGTTCTTCAAATTGAAATGAAAGGATGCTAAACAACACAAAAGTACATGAACCCTGGCAATGATAAATATATAAACAAATACAGAATACTGTTAATGCTGTAATGGTGATATATAAATCACTATTAATTTTAATATAAAGATAAAAAACACATTAAGAATAACTATAACTATAAAATTTATTAACAAATTGACAATATAAAAAGATATAAACTGTGATACAAAAATACAGATTCAGAGGGGTACACGCACCCCAATGTTTATAGCAACATTATCAACAATAGCCAAACAATGGAAAGAGCCCAAGTGTCCATTGATGGATGAATGGATAAAGAAGATGTGGTGTGTATACACACACACACACACACACACACACACACACACACACACACAAAATGGAATATTACTCAGCCATCAAAAAGAATGTAATCTTGCCATTTGCAATGACGTGGATGGAGGTAGAGTGTGTTACGTCAAGTGAAATAAGTTAGTTAGAGAAAGACAAATACCATATGATTTCACTCATGGATTTTGGGAAACAAAACACATGAACATAGGGAAGGGATGGAAAAAAAAAGAGGGAAGCAAACCATAAGAGACTCTTAATGATAGAGAACAAACTGAGGGTTGATGGAGGGAGGTGCTGGGGAACGGGCTAAATGAGTAATGGGTATTAAGGAAGGCGCTTGTTATGATGAGCACTGGGTGTTATGTAAGTGATAAATCACTAAATTCTACTCCTGAAACCAATATCACACTATACGTTAACTAATTCGAATTTAAATAAAAATTTGGAAGGAAAAAAAAGATGTAAATTGTGACTTCAATAACATGAAGTGTGTTGGGCAGAAGTAAAAAGAATAGAGTTTTTATATGCTATTGAACTTAAGTTGTTATTGGCTTAAAATAAGCTGTTATAAGATGTTTTATGGAAGCCTCATGATTACTACAAAAAACCATACAGAATATATACAAAAGAAAAGAAATAAAAATATATGACCACAATAAATCAACAAAACACAAAGAAGGATAGCAAGAAAAGAAAAGATGAACGAAAGAAGTACAAAACAGAAAACAATGCAATAGTAAGTTTTTCCCTAAGAATAATTACTTTAAAAGTAAATGGATTAAATTTCCTGATCAAAAGACATAGGACGGCTGATGGATAATAAAACAACACCCAACTACATGTTGCCTATGAGGGACTTTCTTTTTTTTTTTTTTTTTTTGTAGTTTTTAATTTTATTATGTTATGTTAGTCACCATACAATACATCATTAGTTTTTGATGTAGTGATCCACGATCCATTGTTTTTGTATAACACCCAGTGCTCCATGCAGTACGTGCCCTCCTTAATACCCATCACCGGGCTAACCCATCCCCCCACCCCCTCCCCTCTAAAACCCTATTTTTCAGAGTCCATAGTCTCTCATGGTTCATCTCTCCCTCCAATTCCCCCCCTTCAGTTTTCCCTTCCGTCTCCTAATGTCCTCCATGCTATTCCTTATGTTCCACAAATAAGTGAAACCATACGATAATTGACTTTCTCTGCTTGACTTATTTCACTTAGCATAATCTCCTCCAGTCCCATCCATGTTGATGTAAAAGTTGGGTATTCATCCTTTCTGATGGCTGAGTAATATTCCATTGTATATATGGACCACATCTTCTTTATCCGTTCATCTGTTGAAGGGCAATTCGGCCCTTTCCATAGTTTGGCTATTGCAGACATTGCTGCTATGAACATTGGGGTGCATATGGCCCTTCTTTTCACTACATCTGTGTCTTTGGGGTAAATACCCACGAGTGCAATTGCTGGGTCAGAGGGTAGCTCTATTTTTAATTTTTTGAGGAACATCCACACTGTTTTCCAAAGTGGCTGTACCAACTTGCATTCCCACCAACAGTGTAAGAGGGTTCCCCTTTCTCCACAACCTCTCCAACATTTGTTGGTTCTTTCCCTGTCTATGTTTCCATTCTAACTGGTGTAAGGTGGTATCTCAGTGTGGTTTTGATTTGAATTTCCCTGTTGGCTAATGATGATGAACATTTTTTCATGTGTCTGTTAGCCATTTGTATCTCTTCTTCAGAGAAGTGTCTTTTCATGTCTTCTGCCCATTTTTTGACTTTATTATTTGTTTTTTTGGGTGTTGAGTTTGAGAAGTTCTTTATAGATCTTGGATACCAGCCCTTTATCTGTAGTGTCATTTGTAAATATCTTCTCCCATTCTGTGGGTTGCCTCTTTGTTTTGTTGACTGTTTCCTTTGCTGTGCAGAAGCTTTTTATCTTGATGAAGTCCCAAAAGTTCATTTTTGCTTTTGTTTCACTAGCCTTTGGAGATGTATCTTGAAAGAAGTTGCTGTGGCTGATGTCAAAGAGGTTACTGCCTATGTTCTCCTCTAGGATTTTGATGGATTCCTGTCTCACATTGAGGTCTTTCATCCACTTTGAGTTTATCTTTGTGAATGGTGTTAGAGAATGGTCGAGTTTCATTCTTCTGCATATGGCTGTCCAATTTTCCCAGCACCATTTATTGAAGAGACTGTCTTTTTTCCATTGCATGTTTTTTCCTGCTTTGTCAAAGATTATTTGACCATAGAGTTGAGGGTCCATATCTGGGTTCTCTATTCTGTTCCATTGGTCTGTATGTCTGTTTTTGTGCCAGTACCATGCTGTCTTGGTGATCACTGATTTGTAATATAGCTTGAAATTGGGCAACATGATGCCCCCAGCTTTGTTTTTCTTTTTCAACATCTCCCTGGCGATTCGGGGTCTTTTCTGATTCCATACAAATTTTAGGATTGTTTGTTCCAGCACTTTGAAAAATGTCATTGGAATTTTGATCGGGATGGCATTGAAGGATTGAAGGTATAGATTGCTCTGGGTAGCATAGACATTTTATTATTATTTTTTATTTATTTATTTATTTTTTTTTAAATCTTTTTTTTTTTTTTTTTAAAGATTTTATTTATTCATTTATTTGAGAGAGTGAGAGAGAGAGAGAGCACATGAGAGGGGGGAAGGTCAGAGGGAGAAGCAGACTCCCTGCCGAGCAGGGAGCCCGATGCGGGACTCGATCCCGGGACTCCAGGATCATGACCTGAGCCGAAGGCAGTCGCTTAACCAACTGAGCCACCCAGGCGCCCTGTAGCATAGACATTTTAACAATGTTTATTCTTCCGATCCATGAGCATGGAATATTTTTCCATCTTTTTGTGTCTTCTTCAATTTCTTTCATGAGTGTTTTGTAGTTCCTAGAGTATAGATCCTTTACCTCTTTGGTTAGGTTTATTCCGAGGTCTCTTATGGTTTTTGGTGCTATTGTAAATAGAATCGTTTCTTTAATTTCTCTTTCTACAGTTGCGTTGTTAGTGTATAAGAAAGCAACTGATTTCTGTGCATTGATTTTGTATCCTGCCACATTACTGAATTGCTGGATGAGTTCTAGTAATTTGGGGGTGGAGTCTTTTGGGTTTTCCACATAAAGTATCATGTCGTCTGCGAAAAGAGAGAGTTTGACTTCTTCTTTGCCAATTTGAATACCTTTTATTTCTTTTTGTTGTCTGATTGCTGTTGCTAGGACTTCTAGTACTATGTTGAACAACAGTGGTGAGAGTGGGCATCCTTGACGTGTTCCTGATCTTAAGGGAAAGGCTCTCAGCTTTTCCCCATTGAGGATGGTATTTGCTGTGGGTTTTTCATAGATGGATTTTATGAGCTTGAGGAATGTTCCCTCTATCCCTATACTCTGGAGAGTTTTAATCAGGAAAGGATGTTGTATTTTGTCAAATGCTTTTTCTGCATCAATTGAGAGGACCATATGGTTCTTCTCCCTCCTCTTATTAATGTGTTCTATCACATTGATTGATTTGCAAATGTTGAACCACCCTTGCATCCTGGGGTTAAATCCCACTTGGTCCTGTTGGATGATCCTTTTAATGTATTGTTGGATCCTATTAGCTAGGATTTTGTTGAGGATTTTGGAATCCATATTCATCAGGGATATTGGTCTGAAATTCTCCTTTTTGATGGGGTCTTTGCCTGGTTTGGGGATTAAGGTAATGCTGGCCTCATAGAATGAGTTTGGAAGTTTTCCTTCTGTTTCTATTTTTTGAAACAGCTTCAGTAGAATAGGTATTATTTCTTCTTTGAATGTTTGGTAGAATTCCCCAGGGAATCCATCAGGCCCTGGACTCTTGTTTTTTGGGAGGTTTTTGATCACTGCTGCAATCTCGTTACTGGTTATTGGCCTATTCAGGTTGTCAATTTCTTCCTGTTTCAGTCTTGGCAGCTTATAGGTTTCCAGGAAGGCCTCCATTTCATCCAGATTCCTCAGTTTATTGGCATATAGTTGTTGACAATAATTTCTAATAATTGTTTCTATTTCCTTGGTGTTAGTCGTGATCTCTCCCCTTTCGTTCATAATTTTATTAATTTGGGTCCTTTCTCTCTTCTTTTGGATAAGTCTGGCCAGTGGTTTATCAATCTTATTAATTCTTTCAAAGAACCAACTTCTAGTTTTGTTGATCTGATCTACTGTGTTTCTGGTTTCTAATTCATTGATTTCTGCTCTAATTTTAATTATTTCTCTTCTAATGCATGGCTTAGGCGTCGTTTGTTGCTTTTTCTCTAGTTCTTTAAGGTGTAGAGTTAGTTGGTGAATTCGGGATTTTTCTATTTTTTTGAGTGAGGCTTGGATGGCTATGTATTTCCCCCTTAGGACCGCCTTTGCAGTATCCCATAGGTTTTGGACCGATGTGTTTTCATTCTCATTGATTTCCATGAATTGTTTAAGTTCTTCTTTGATTTCTTGGTTGACCCAAACATTCTTGAGCAGAGTGGTCTTTAGCTTCCAAGTGTTTGAATTTCTGCCAAATTTTTTTTTGTGATTGAGTTCCAGTTTTAGAGCATTGTGGTCTGAGAATATGCAGGCAATAATCTCAATCTTTTGGTATCAGTTGAGACCTGATTTGTGACCCAGTATATGGTCTATTCTGGAGAAAGTTCCATGTGCGCTCGAGAAGAATGAGTATTCTGTTGTTTTGGGTGGAATGTTCTGTAAATATCTATGAGGTCCATCTGGTCCAATGTATCATTCAAAGCTCTTGTTTCCTTGTTGATTTTCTGCTTAGATGATCTGTCCATTGCTGAGAGTGGAGTATTGAGGTCTCCTACAATTAACGTATTGTTATCAATATGACTCTTTATTTTGGTTAACAGTTGGCTTATGTAGATGGCTGCTCCCATGTTGGGGGCATAGATATTTACAGTTGTTAGATCTTCTTGTTGGATAGACCCTTTAAGAATGATATAGTGTTCTTCTGTGTCTCTTATTACAGACTTTAGTTTAAAATCTAATTTGTCTGATATAAGAATTGCTATCCCAGCTTTCTTTTGAGGTCCGCTGGCATGGAAGATAGATCTCCATCCCTTCACTTTCAGTCTGGATGTATCTTTAGGTTCAAAATGAGTCTCTTGTAGACAGCATATGGATGGGTCCTGTCTTTTTATCCAATCTGCAACCCTGTGCCGTTTTATGGGAGCATTTAGGCCATTCACGTTGAGAGTGATTATTGAAAGATATGAATTAATTGTCATCATGTTGCCTGTGAAGACGTTGTTTTTATAGATTGTCCCTGTAAATTTCTGTTGTAGATCACTCTTGGGGTCTTTCTCCTTTTATAGAACCCCCCTTAATATTTCTTGCAGGGCCGGCTTAGTGGTCACGTATTCTTTCAACTTCTGCCAGTCGTGGAAGCTCTGCATCTTTCCATCCATTCTAAATGAAAGCCTTGCCGGATAAAGTATTCTTGGCTGCATGTTCTTCTCATTTAGTACCCTGAATATGTCTTGCCAGGCCTTTCTGGCTTGCCAGGTCTCTGTGGATAGGTCTGATGTTATTCTGATGTTCCTCCCTCTGTACGTAAGGAATCTCTTCCCCCTAACAGCCCTTAAGATGGTTTCCTTGGTTCTAAGATTTGCAAGTTTTAGTATTACATGCCGGGGTGTTGGCCTGTTTTCCTTGATCTTAGGAGGGGTCCTCTCTGCCTCTAGGACTCGAATGTTTGTTTCATTCCCCATATTAGGGAAGTTCTCAGCTACGATTTGCTCAAATACATCTTCTAGCTCTCTCTCTCTCTCCAGTTCCTCCGGGATTCCAATGATTCTGACATTGGAACGCCTCATGGTGTCACTTATTTCTCTGATTCTATTTTCATGGATTCTGAGTTGTTTTTCCCTGGCCTCCTCTTTTCCCTTTTTATCTTTTATACTGTCTTCCAGATCGCTTATTCTCTCTTCTGTCTCAGTTACCCTAGCTGTTAGATTATCTAGATTGGATTGGATCTCATTGATAGCATTTTTAAGTTCTGCCAATTCACCTTTTATTTCTGCTCTTAGAGACTCTATGTTGCCATTAATTGATTTCTCCATTCTAGCCATTGTCTTCACAATTGCTAGCCTGAATTCCATCTCTGACATCTTGGTTATGTCTGCATCCATTTGTAAATCTGCAGCATAAGTCACAATCTCTGAGTCTTTTCTGTTTTGGGGGCTCCTCCTCCCAGTCATTCTGTTGATGAGTGTTTGAGGGAATGTATAGAGTCGAAATTATTGACCAGAACCCAAGCAAGATGCACCTGTTTTCTTGGGAACTTAGGGTTGCTGGCCTCTTGTTTTCCCAGCCTGTCTTCTGTGGGAGGGGCCTGCTGCGCTGTTACTCAGGCAACCCTGTTTGGGCGGAGTTGCCCTGCGCCCCTGTGGCGGGGGATGGGCTCAGTGGGAATCAGTCTTTGGGGCTTTTGTTCTCTGGCGCCTTTCCCTGGCGGCTTTCCGCGTCTCTTCCACGAGTCAGAGCAGAAGAGACCGTTTCCAACCCTCTGCCTCAGAGCAGAGAGACCTAAGTCTGTTCTTCAGTGAGCCTTCCAGGCCACACTGTCTCCGTTTCTGTCCGTGCTGCTATAAACTGCAGCGGCCTGGGTTGTGCGCCCCTCCGCAGCGCCCCCAGTCCTGCCTCCAGGTCGGGGCACGTCTCTGCCCTTTGTGCTTCTAAAACCGCCAGCTGCTCCCAGTTCCCACGCGTGCGACTCCACCGCTTGGGGTTTCCACCCCCGGGGGGTTGCAGTTCACCGGCGCGACCCCGGCGCACCGGGTTTCCGCCTCGGAGGCTGCCGTTCGCGTGCGCGCAACCGTCGTTCCGGTTTCTGTCCGGGGGCCTGTGGTTCGCGTGCGTGCGACCGTCGTTCCGGTTTTTGTCTGGGGGGGGGGCTGTGGTTCGTGCGCGCGACCCCACCAGTCTGGTTTTCCACCCCAGGGGCTGCCCTAAAGTTCTTTCCCAACGCTACCGGTCTGCGAGTCTGTGCCCGCCCGCAGCACGCGAGGCTGTCACTCACCGGTCGTGTAACATCCCCACGTCCAGGCTCCCTCCCGCTGCCGTTTATCCTCCGATATCTGCCCGCAGAATCACGGCTCTCCGCTTCCTACCTCAAAACCAACTGCCTGTGATACTCTGTTTGTAGAGATCCAGATCTTCTTACATCTCAGGCTGGTTTCGTGGGTGCTCAGAGTGGTCTGGTAGGTATCCAGCTCAATTCCGGGGACCAGTTGAAATAGGGTCCCCTACTCCTCCGCCATCTTTCCCCCCTATGAAGGACTTTCTTTAGAATTAAAGACACACATAGTTAATGGGGTGGAAAAGATATTCAATGCAAATGGTAATCAGAGGAGAGCAGGGGTTGTTTTACTTATATCAAACAAAATACATTTAAAATACATTTTAAGTCAAAAACTGCCACAAGGCACCAAAAAGGACATTACATAATGATAAAAGGATATTCATCAGGAATATATAACAATTTATAAATATATATGCACCCAACATCAGAACACCAAAATATATAAAGCAAAAATTAATAGAACTGAAGGGAGAAATTCATAACAATACAATAATAGTAGGAGACTTCAATACCAAATTTTCAATAATTGATACAATTATCCAGGCAGAAAATCAATAAAGAAACAGCTAACTTGAACAACAGTGTAGATCAAATGAACCTAACAAACATATTTATAACTTACCCTCCAACAGCAGTAGAATACACATTTTTCTCAAGCATACATGGAGCATTGTCCAGGATAGGTCCCATGTTAGGTCATAAAATAAGTCTTAACAAATTTAAGAAGACTGAAATTATACCAAGTATCTTTTCCAACCATAATGGTATGAAACTAGGAATCAATAAAAGAACAGAAATTGGAAAATTCACAAATATGTGGAAGTTAAGCAACATACTCCTGAACAACGAAGGGTCAAAGAAGAAATCAATGGAGAAATCAGAAAAATGCCCTGAGGCAAATGAAAATTAAAACACAACATACCAAAACATACAGGATGCAGCAAAAGCAGTTATAAGAGGGAATTATGACAATACACACCCACATTAAAAAAGAAAGTTCTAGGGGTTCCTGGTTGACTCAGTCTGTTAAGCATTTAACTCTTGGTTTTGGCTCAGGTCATGATATGATCATGGGATCAAGCCCTGCACTGCCTTCAGTGCTCAGTGCAAAATCTGCTTCAGATTCTTTTTCCCTCCCCCTCTACCCCTCCCTGCTCTCCCTCTCTCTCTTTAAAATAAATAAATAAAATCTTAAAAAAAAGAAATCTAAAAAGGCCCCGCTAAATTTATACCTCAAGGAACTAGAAAAAGAACAAACTAAGTCTAAAGTTAGCAGAAGAAAGGAAATACTAAATACTAGAGCAAAAAGAAATGAGATAGGGGCTATAAGAACAATAGAAAAGATCAATGAAACCAAGAGTTGGTTTTTGGAAAAAATAACCAAAAGTGACAAGTCTTTGGCTAGTCTAACCAAGAAAAAAGAAAGCAGATTTAAATTAATAAAATCAGAAATGAAAGAGGAGACATTAGACCTAATGCCACAGAAATAAAAAGGATCATAAGAGGCTACTGTGAACAGTTATTTACCAACAGACTGGATAACGGAGGAAATGGATAAATTGCTAGATACACACAACCTACCAAGACTGAATCATGAAGAAAAACAAGGTCTGAACAGATCAGTAATGAATAAGGAGATTTAATCAGTAATAAAAACCTTCCAACACAGAAAAGTCCAAGACCAGATGGCTTCACTAGTGAATTCTACCAAACATTTAAAGAAGAATTATTGCCAATTCTTTTCAAACTCTTCCAAAAAACTGAAGAGGAGAGAACACTTCCAAACTAAATTTTATGAGGCCAGAATTACCCTGACAGCAAAGCCAGACAAAACCACCACAAGAAACAAAAAAATTACAGGCCAATGCCCTTGATTAACATAGATGCAAAAATCCTCAACAAAATACTAGCAAACTAATTCACTACATTAAGTCAGTACATTAAAAGGATCATATGTCATGATTAAGTAAGATTTATTCTTGAAACACAAATGTGTTTCAACATACACACATCAATAAATGTGACACATTAACAGAATTAAGGATAAGAATCACAGGATTATCTCAATGGTTGCAGAAAAATAATTTAACAAAATTCAGCACTTTTTCATGAAAACCACTAGGCATAGAAAAAATGGACCCCAACATAATAAAGACCTTATATGGAAAATCCACAGCTAATATCATACTCACTTGTGATAAATTGAAAGCTTTTTCTCTGATACCAGGAAAAAGAAAGAAAACCTACTCTCACTACTTCTTTCAGCATAGTACTAGAAATTCTAGCTAGAGCAATCAGGCAAGAAAAAGAAATCAATTAATTTAAATCAGAAAGGATAAAGTAAAATTATCTGTGTTGCAGATAAGATAATTCTATATGTGGAAAATTCTAAGGACCCCACAATAAAACAAAAAAAACAAAAAAACAAAACAAAAACCCTACGAAAGCTAATAAATGAATTCAGTAAAGTTAGAGGATACAGAATCAACACAAAAATAATTTGCATCTCGGGGTGCCTGGGTGGCTCAGTCGTTAAGCGTCTGCCTTCGGCTCGGATCATGATCCCAGAGTCCTGGGATCAAGCCCCGCATCGGGCTCCCTGCTCCGCAGGAAGCCTGCTTCTCTCTTTCCCACTCTCCCTGCTTGTGTTCCCTCTCTCGCTGTGTCTCTCTCTGTCAAATAAATCAATAAAATCTTTAAAAATAATAATAATAATTTGCATCTCTATGTAATAATAAAGAAATATCAGAAAGACAAATTAAGAAAGCAATCCCATTTATAATAGCATCAAAAAGAATAAAATACTTAGGAATTAATTTAATCAAGGAATAAAAGACTTATACACTGAAAATTGCAAAACATTGGTGAAACTAATTAAAGGAGACATAAACAAATGGGAAAACATCCCATATTTACTTTTTAGAAGGCTTAATATTGTTAAAATGTTCACACAACCCAGAGCAACCTACACATTTGATGTAACAGACATTGAAATCCTAGTGGCACTTTTTACAGAAAAAGAAAAAAATCCCAAAATTCATATGGAATCATAAAAAGTACCTCAAATAGTTAAATCAATATTGAGAAAGAACAACCCTGGAGGCCTCACACTTTCTGATTTCAAAATATACTAAAAAGCTATAGTAATTAAAACGGTATGGTACTGGCATGGCTACAGACAGATTGACCAATGGAACAGAATAGAGAATCCAGGAATAAACCCATGCATATACAGTCAGTTGATCTTTGGCAAGTGTGCCGAGAATTCACAATGGGGAAAGGATAGTCTTTTCAACAAACGATGATGGGAAATTAGATACCTACATGCAAAAGAAAGTAATCAGAATATTATCTTACACCATATACAAAAGTCTGCTCAAAGTATTGAAGGCTTAAACATAACACCTGAAACTGGAAAAATCATAGGAGAAACTAATGATGTATTGTATGGTGACTAGCATAACATAATAAAATTAAAAAGAAAAATCATAGGAGAAAACATAGGGCAAAGTCTCTTGACTTAGGTGTTGGCAGTGATTTTTGGATAGGACACCAAAAGCACAGGTGACAAAAGCAGAAATAGACGGGTGGGACTACATGAAATTAAAAGGCTTTTGCATAGCAAAGAAAACACCCAACCAACAAAGAATGAAGACAGCCTAGAGAATGACAGAAAATATTTGCAAGTCATATATCTGATAGGGGGTTAATTTACAAAATATATAAGGAATGCCTATAACTCAACTGCAAAAGGAAATAACTCCATTAAAAATGGACAACGGACTTGAACAGACATTTCTCCAAAGAAGAAATACAAATGGCCAACAGACATATGAAAAGAAGCTCTATGTCATTAATTATTAAGGAAATGTAAAACTACAATGAGCTATTACCTCATATCTGTTAGGATAGCTATTACCAAACCAAACCAAACAAAACAAAGTTTTGGTGAGCATGTGGAGAAATTTGAACGCTTGTGCACGTGGAAGATAAAATAGTGTAGCATCTATGGAAAACAAGATGTGGTTTCTTTAAAAAAATTAGAAATAGAACTATCATATGATTCAGCAATCCTATTTCTGGGTATATACCCAAAATATTAAAATTAGAATCTTGAACAGCAATCTGCACTCCTATGTTCATTGCAGCTAAGTTTATTATTCATAACAGCTAAGAAATTGAAACAATCCAAGTAAACATCGAAAGGTGAATAAATAAAATGTGGTATAGATATTATTCAGCCTTTAAAAAAGAAGGTAATTTCAAACAACATGCTAAATGAAATAAGCCAGTCACAGAAGATCAAATACTGTGAGATTCCACTAATATAAGACATCAAAAATAGCCAAACTCATAGAAATGGATAATACAATGGTGGTTGTTAAGGGCTGAGGGGAGGGGGAAATGAGGGGTTGTTGTTCAATGGGTAAAAGTTTCAGTTATGCTCGATGAATAAGTTCTAGAAATCTAGACAATACAGTGCCTATAGTTAACAATATGGTATTGTGCACTTCCAAATTTGTTAAGAAGTAGAATCGTGTTAAGTGCTCTTCCAACAACAACAGCAACACAACAAGCAAAAGCGAAGGGGCACAAAGGGAAGTTTCAGAGGTGTTGGATACGTCTGTTACCTTAATTGTAGTGAAGTGTCATGGATGTTTGCATATGTTCAAACTCATCAAATTGTACACAGTAAATATATGAAGTTCTTTAACATTAATAATACCTTAATAAAGCTGTTAAAAAAATAGAGAAGTGGCTCAGATTTGACTCAGGAGCCATGGTTGTGGACCTCTACTATAAATCATCAAATACCTTCACCAGTTTCTTGACATAGGGGTTTTTATCTATTTACTGTCAAATTCCGACATCTAGAACAGGGTTTGTTACATAGGTGCTTAATAAATGCTTGTGGAATAATCTAAGAAACAAAAACACACTAAGGTCTAAAAAAAGAAATCCGTAATGGTTGATTTATAAGAATACCTGCTTTCATGCTTGCATGCGAGACTTGTTTTTATAAGGGGAAGATTGCAAGGTTTTATTTGCAATAGATCTCAGTTTTAAAAATCACTTTTTATAATATAAGTACAAGCAAGTCAAAAGACAATAAAGATGGATAGTTTTTATAATTCTTAATTGTAGAATGTCATCATCATTGTCGATAAGTTGTTAGTTTGATAGATGCTTTAAAAAGTTTGTATAAATTGCCTCAGCCTACTAGGGAGCCAAGCATGGATTGTCTACCTCCTGGTGTTAAGCAAGTTTTCCTATCAAATTTTGCCAGTTTGAGGATGTCCCATAAATTATTTCTCTCTACCAATCTTTTTCTTACAAATAAACAGTGATGAGAAAGTTTGACCCCAAAAGTGGTTTCCTACTGTTTCATTTTTTCTGCTCACCCCAAACAAAAATTAAACTATTTTAAAACTTAAGACCTAAATATATATTTAAATTAAAATATAGGAAATTATGTTAATGAATTACGTTATTTTACTAACTGGCTTTTAGGAAATACACACACACACACACACACACACACACACACTCAAACCCGCCAAAACACAGTACTTCTACCCCCTTATTTCTCCTACCTAAAGGGAGGGGGAAAAAAAGAGCCTTCCATCACAGCAAAGCACACTTAACAAAAAGAGACATGAGGTAAAAATTTTCACTTGCTTGAAAGATTTAAGTATATTTCTTTACTGATATGAGTGAAGTATAATAGAATTTATATTTATAACCATCTGAGATTTTTGCCTTCTTATTTCTAGGTCACATGTACTGGAAAAAAAACGAGTCTTAGATATCATATTGTTTACTGTGGAATAGTTTAATGGTATTACTGTGTAATATGTGATGCTACACACTGTTACAGTATATGCATTATTAAAACCCTATCAAATAAAGGTCATATCTTGGAATTCTGGCTTTACCAGCTGGCCCATAAATGCGGTTTAGAAATGGACTAATTAAATTACACCATTCAAATAATAATACTGATTAAACAGATATTTATACAGTACTTGTACAAGAGAGTCTGCCATGGTCAGTTTCCAGGGAAAAGAAAGATATATCAAGTATGTATATTTTTCAAAGTATACATGTTAATTTGAAAGCTGAGTAAGTTGCAGAAGTGTTTCAGGATCAATGACCAAAAAGAGAGGACAAAAAGCCTGGTCCTTGGCAAAGTAGAGTTGGGAATCATTAATCATTTTAAAGTAAATGTTTCTCTACCTGAATCTCTGCCAAAGGCCTTGACAGAATGCAGACTCCCAGAAGATCCAAACCTGCTGATGACAACAATGTTTGTTATACAGTATGCAATATTACAAAAGATCCTTTCAGTGCTTGAGATCTTGAAGAGATGCCTGTATCTAGGATTTCTGATAAAGCTTACAACTGCTATGAGTGATACTCAGTTTTAATATATGAGGCTTCATGCCATTACATGCACCAGTTCCATCCTTCATGCTGCATTGGAAGGCTCAGTTAAGCCAACTGGGGCCAATTCTAGAATTCTTGCCAATGATGACATGGCTTCCTTTCCAGAGCCTCTGGTGTATTCTCATGTAGTCTTATAGAGAAGCCAAAAATTACTGGAGGCTCAGATAATTTTTGAACCACACCTTGGTTTTTTAATCAGCAGAACTTGATAGAAGTAAATGCTGTGAAATACTTCATGCTCCTATTGCCTCATTCATAATGTGGTTGTCACATAAAATTATCCGCCCACACTTTACCAGGAAGAATCTTTGCCTGCTCCTTCATCCATCAGGAAAAAGCTGCTCCAAGTATAAATTTCTTGGCTGCTTTACAGGTCACTACCTATTTTGATCAAGAAAGTGGATGACAAAGCCTTTCAAGTAATGAAGGTTTCCATAAAAAGCCATTTTAACTTGAAATGTTATGATTAAGCTTTTTAACATACGGTCTTTTAGAGGTCAAACATTTAGATAACAGAATTTTTAAAAAGAGATGAACCGAAAGAAATGTGTATATTACATAATTATAGAACTCAAATACTGATATTTCTGCTGGAGAATCAATTCCCCATGCTCCTGCCCAGAGCATAAAACAAAACAAACAAACAAAAACACATCACATATTTCTTTTCCTTTATATATCTGCATCTTAATTTTGTAGATAGCCAGCCAGAAATTAGGCTGGCTTGGTAACATTCTGGAAAAAGCACAGCTCTCTGGGTCCAGATATTTACCTGTGACACTACCTAGATACACTCTTTTGCTTGGAATGTTTATTAAGGAGTCCAAGAGGATTGGTAAATATTGATTGAACTCAAACTTTAGTAAAGGGGACATATATAATGTAGTATAAATTCTAGGGTTATATAACAAAATTAACCTTATGAATGACATAAAGTTGTAATGTTTCATTATTATGAAATTGGTAAAAACTTCAGTTATGAGACTTAAAGGACTTCTGGAAGGACTGGCTTCCACGTCTCCAATTTCTCTTCTTTGATTGTTAGCGGTGTTTTGACATTCTTCTGTGCCTTCTATCCCATCCTTGTACCACTGCAATTTTGATTGAGGTGTTGTTTCTTTGAATAAGACCCTTTGTTATTATATGAGAGGTACCTTTGTTTCTCTGTCTATAATTATGAAAATTTCTCTTCAAGTACAGAGTTGATTTTTTTTAAAATTCAATTTTCAGCTGTACTTTGATTCCCTGAAAAGCACACTGCAAAATTCTTGCCAGTACATACTTATTACAGAATAATAGTATTACTATTTCTGAGACCCTGGGGTGGCTTCATGAATTTAATTTCTGGCCAGGTTTGTTTTTACAAAGTGTCCTGTTCCACTTTGAATCAGACTTAGATTCAAACTCAATTTAAGCAATTTGTTTAGAAAATGTTGCATGTCTTGTTCAGTTTCCAGGGATCTAGCAGGTTGGATTATTCAAACTAATCCTCCCATTGAAACCAACAACAGATGCCGGATAAAATATTTTATGACTACCTTTCAAAAACTATCAGAAAGCTGACAAAGTAGTAAGGAATTACCATGCCAACTCTAAGGAAAACCTGAAACTCAAGAGTAAGGGAGTACTGGAGCTATTTTTGCCACAAAGGCAATTATTATTCAAAGATAATTTGCACTTTAGTTTTAATGGCTTAAACATAAGGACAATAGAAGTTATAGCCCAAGGCCTACCAACCACCCAAGATAAGAAATCTGATAAGAGATTCTACCTACATTAAGCTAGGGCTTCAGAGAATTACAGCATTAGAATAAAGGTAAATCAGAAGTAAATCTGCCCTCCATCCCCTGAACATCAGAAAAAGTTGCCTTAGAGGAAGAGCCCTAAGAAATCATAATCATAGCCCACTTGAATAACACATTTGCAGTCCAAATTAATAAGTACCTACTAGTTATAAAATAACCTACAGATTGTGAATACATTTCAAAGGGATCGCACAGTGGTACTGCCCCTTGGTACCTTCAAGAAACCAAGGTGGATCTTTAAAGGAAGGATCCCTCCCTTGTTTTTTAATCTTTGAAATATCCACATAGCAAATTTTTCAAGACTATGAGTAGCACACAGTTAAAAATAACAAGCACATAAGAATTCATGGCATTATATACCAGAATTAGCAGAAACAATAAGTAACAGAAATATACCCACAATGATTACAGATACTGGGCTTCTTAGAGACAGAGTATAAACAGTACCTACTGTGTTTTAAAAAAAGAAGATAAATTTGAAGATATCTACAAATAGAAAAGTATGAAAAGGGCCAAAAGATTTTATTTAAAAAACAGACAACTTCAGGGCACCTGTGTGGCTCAGTTGGTTAAATGTCTGAGCCTTCAGCTCAGGTCATGATCCTGGAGTCCCGGGATTGAGCCCCGGAGCCCTACATCAGGCTCCCTACTCAGCGCGGAGTCTGCTTTTGCCTCTCCGCGCCCCCCCCCCCCGCCCCTCGCCACTCTCTCACTTACTCTCTCTCAAGTAAATAAATTAAAAAATCTTTAAAAAAATAAAAAACAACTTCTAGAAATAAGAAAAAATGCAATAAATAAAAGTATAATGTCAATGGATAATTGTAAAAGAAAATTAGAGTTGAAGAGAGAAGAGGAACTGAAAGGTTAGAAGAAATTATCTGTAAATTAGCACAGAGAGATTTGAAGGTGGGAAAGAAGTAGGACAGGTTAATAGACAAGGAAGAGTGTGTGGTAAGTTCTGAAGTATGATTAAATGGTGTCCAGGAGATGCTGGAGAGATTAGGGAAGAGGCAATACATAAAAAGATAATGAATAAAATAAT
The DNA here is from genome assembly GCF_004348235.1 of Phoca vitulina. Lineage (NCBI taxonomy): Eukaryota > Metazoa > Chordata > Mammalia > Carnivora > Phocidae > Phoca > Phoca vitulina. The sequence continues at coordinate 11,681,442 of NW_022589721.1, read as the reverse complement.
TATTGAATTGTCTCAACTGAGAAAGAAACAGATTTAAGATTCCCAGCGGATTTCAAAGAGGACTAGAAATAATAATTATTCCAACTGAGACACATCAAAATGAAATTTCAGCACACCAAGGACAAAGTGAAAAATCTTACAAGCCAATCCGAGCAAAAACATACAGATTACCTTTAAAGAGTGGTGTGTAGATTAATACTTAATTTCTTAAAGACCGTATAGAAGTCAGACATATGATAAAAGAAAGAAAATAATTGCAAATCCATTGAAAATACCCTCAATAATTTTCCCAAAGATGTATATTCATATACATATTAATTTAAATTCAGTTTAGTTAACATATAGTGTATTATTAGTGTCAGGGGTAGAATTTAGTGATCCATCAGTTGCATATAATACCCAGTGCTCATTACATCAAGTGGCCTCCTTAATGCCCATCACCCAGTTACCCTATTCCCCACCCACCACCCCTCCAGCAATGCTCAGTTTGTTTCCTATAGTTAAGAGTCTCTTATAGTTTGCCTCCCTCTCTGTTATCTTATTTTTCCTTCCCTTCCCCTATGTTCATCTGTTTTGTTTCTTAAATTAAGATACATATTTTTAAGACAATCAAAAACTGAGAAGGATAATGCCTGAGACATTTTAGGTGCTTAGAAAATGTTTGTTAGTAAGTCAGTTTCTTTAAGGCCTCAATTAAATAGCTCTTCTTTTCCTAATATTCTTGGAGACAGAGTCTATTGTGAATCCATTTTGGTTTGGATCTCATGAAGATACATAAGCCCAAATACGTGTGAGTTTAAAGATTGGCAAGTCTACATACTCATTCCATATTTGGATGACTGTGGTCCAGAAAACAATCATATGGTTATCCTCACCCCAGTTCCCAATGGGTTCGGATAGTATTATACCAGTCTTTGTAATATAGGAAACATAGTTTCATTTGCTTCCTATGTCACATGAGCAATATTTAGCATTATTGATTACCACTTGCTGTCATTACCAAACCCCAACATCCCATTGTCCACATCAACTACTATTATAATCAGATATTTGGTCATATGAAATAACTAAAAGAATAAATAATATACTTAACTTTTCTGAATTTAAAATAATTATCCTAGTATTATATTCAGGAGCAAGCGTTTGGTGTACATTATCATTTATGTAGACACTTTCTCAAATATTACCATGATTTGGCCTATGTATTCAATTAAGACACTAGTTTTGTGTGTGTGTGTGTGTGTGTGTGTGTAGTATAATGTATTCCAGAGAGGCAAATAAGACATTTTGAAGTAGACAGATTTTTGTGTGCTTCCTAAATTAGGCGGTTTCCTAATAAATGTGCATAGCAATTACAATAATTGACTTCTATATTGTACATCATACAGAGCAGCTTCATATTTGACTCATTTCATCTTTACTAAAATCTTTAAGATTGTCAAGGAGTTCATTGAAAGTTCTATTTTTAGGGGCGCCTGGGTGGCTCAGTCGTTAAGCATCTGCCTTTGGCTCAGGTCATGATCCCAGAGTCCTGGGATCGAGCCCCGCATCAGGCTCCCTGCTCAGCAGGAAGCCTGCTTCTCCCTCTCCCATTCCCCCTGCTTGTGTTCCCTCTTTTGCTGTCTCTCTCTCTCTCTGTCAAATAAATAAATAAAATCTTAAAAAAAAAGAAAGTTCTATTTTTAGATAAGTAAATAAATAGGTATTCAGTTAGATTATGTGACTTGCCCAAGGCCATACAACCACAAAATGAGGTGCTCAGAATGACGTGGCTAGACAGAGACTGGTTCTGAGGACACTGGAGACAGATGAATTGGTGTCAGGAGATTGCATTCAATGAGTGGGACCTTCCACATGCCAAACCTTCTAGTCACCAGAGATACAGAAGTGAACAAAGTTGGATACATTCATTAAGATCTCTCAGTCTTGTAGGGGCCTCAAGTCAGCAGGGGAGAGATCACAGTGAAGCTCCAAGAGCTCATAGAAGAGGGAGTGAAAATAAGAAGTTCCTACACACATATATAGAAAGGATAAAATAAAATACTGACATTACCAAATGCTGGTGAAGATATAGGGCAACAGGAACTCTCATTTATTGCTGGTTTTACAGCCACTTTGGGAGAAAATTTGGGAGTTTTTGATAAAGTTAAACATAGTCCTACCACATAAAACCTGCTCGTAAATGTTTTTAGCAGCCTTATTCATAATTGTCATAACGTGGAAGCAACCCAGTGATCTTCAATAGGTGAATGGATAAGCTAGCTGTGGTCCATCCATACAATGGAATATTTATTCAACAGTGAAAAGAAGTGAGTTATCAAAGGGGCACCTGGGTGGCTCAGTTGGTTAAGTGACTGCCTTCAGCTCAGGTCATGATCCTGGAGTCCCAGGATTGAGTCCCGCATTGGGCTCCCTGCTCAGCAGGGAGTCTGCTTCTTCCTCTGACCCTCCCCCCTCTCATGCTCTCTCTCTCTCTCAAATAAATAAATAAAAAATCTTAAAAAAAAATCTTAAAAAAAAGTGAGTTATCAAATCACAGGAAGACATAGAAGAACCTTAAATGCAAATTAAGTGAAAAACGGCAATCAGAAAAGGCTATATACTGTATGATTCCAATTATATGACATGCCAGAAAACACATAATTATATAGAGACAGTAAAAAGATCGGTGGTTAACAGTGGTTGTGGGTGGTGGATAAGTGGAGCACAGGAGATTTTTAGGGCAGTGAAACTATTCTGTAAGATACTGTAGTGGTGGATACCTGGTATTATGAATTTGTCAAAGTCCATAGAACTGTACAACACTGAGTGGACCCGAATGTAAACTATGGACTTTAGTTAATAATGCTGTATTGATATTACTTCATCAATTAAAACAAATGTATGACACTAAAGAAAGATATTAATAATTAGGGAAATTCTGAGGGGACTAGAGGAGATGTGGTGTATGGGAAATCTCTGTACTTTGTTCAGTTTTTAAGCCTAATCTGCTCTAAGAAATAAAGTCTATTATGAATAATAACAAAAAAGGCCATAGGCAAGTTGAAAAAGGAAATAGGAGAGAGTGGGGGGTCTGAATTGAGGATGGGAATTCCATAATTAGCGGTACTATAAATATTATAGAGTACCTCTTGTCACACTAGAGTTTTTAATCCAATCCCCATTAAGTAAGAATGTCTATCCTAGTTACTTGAAGAAAATTGGTGAATCTCTGATATTAATGCTTGCAGGTCAAAACTGAATTTTTATCATCTGATTTCAAATCCGGGACCTATTTCTCTATTTCAAATTACTGGTATTAATGCCACAAATTACAAGGTAAATTTTAAAAGGAGAAAAGTTCTGGAAAAATAGTAAAAGGCAAAAATTCAGGAGGAGAAACTAAGAAAGTGGGTATGGTGCTCACAAGGAATTTTGCTTTATTCAACCTGCCCATTGTTCTTTTTTTGCTTTAAAAAATATTCTGCAAACACATTCAAATTGCTGGCTGTCAGACTCTTTGCTTCTTGAGGATTTTACCCTCAAAGGGAAACAACAGGGGAATGAAAGGTATTCTGGAACGTTAGATTTTCTTAGCTGAATGTTAACTAGATCAGTGTTTTGAGTCAGCTCCAGTAGATGGAGCGAGAGAGTAGGAAGCAGCATCCCTTGCAGGGTGCATTTTGAAATAAAGCAGCCGTATTTTCAACAGCTCTGAGTCTGTGTGATTTCTGGCAAGACCTTTAGCAGAGGAGAACAGACAGTTTTATAGCCTCTGTCAGTCCTCTTGGCAGAGCCAGAAGACCCTCTGGTCTGTTGGACTTGAGGATTCCTTTCCTCTAGAAATATTTGATGGCAGCCAAGTGATTGCATGTTCCAAGACCCTTGAAAAGGACTCTTCTGCATCACTCAGATGGTCTTGTGTGCTAGAGGGCCTTTCCAACTCTGTGACTGATGGCAGCAGCTAGACTAAAATCTGTAGAGCTCTTCTGCTTTTGCCAGAGTAAGTTACTAGAGCATTTTGATTTTTTTAAAGGCTACCAAAACAAACAAAAAATATGACTAACATTGAGACAGTGAAATTATTCATAACTATAAGTGCAACATTTACCAATAGCACATCGTGGAGTTCATTTCTCTTTTTTCAATTAGCCACTTTTTGGAATGAGACACAACAACATAATGGAGAGAATTGTGTAATTAGCATTTAAAAAATGTCCAAGTGAGTATATTATCAATTGAGGTTGGTTACATATACAGTGATGGAATTAAAATGCACAGGAAAGTTGTCCCTTCCCCCACCCCACCAAATTATGGAGGAAAACTCAACATCCTCACTATATATATTCACTTTTCTACCTAAGAAGTTATCTAATTTTACAGAGTTTCAAAAAGGGTTACTATACAAGTTATTCACATATTTCACTATCTGCCAAGTCATATTCCTTGTTTAAAGAAGCTTCTTGCTCTGCCCTTTGTCTTATTGTAGCTTCCTTCTTATAAGGTCCACTTTTGGTGAGTAGCATATGGATTATTTTGGTTTCCTTCCAAAATCAGTGTATAAAGTTATTGCCCTACACTTGGTCAGAAAATAGTGTGAGGAAAATAAGTGTATGAATGGTCAAATTAATAAGTACTGCCTATTACATATGTGGCATAGAGGGACATAGAATGAGAAGAACAAGGTCCCTTTCCTCTAGAGGCTCATGATCAATAATAGCACAAACCCATGTGAAGGAATTACACCCATATAAACATTACTATAATCGAGGTGTGAATAAGGCATCATGGTAGTACAGAGGAGAAAATACCTATCCGTGTTTGAGAATATCAAGACAGGTATTTTATCAGAGGTGATATCTGGGCTGAGTGCTAAAGGATTAGCAGGAATTCACCAGGTGGACAAGAGAATGAATGGTATTAATGACCCCGAAAAAGACATGTCCAAAAGTTAAATAATATTCAGTTTGTGAAAGGTAAATGATTTAGAATCATTAGAGCCTGGCTAACTGGCAGAAAGGGGGAAATTAGATTTAAAACCATAGAGAAGGTAAAACTATGAAAAGTTTAAATATATTGCCTGGGAATCTGGGCTTAATTCAGCATTGTTCAAAAAACCTTTCTGCAGTGATGGAAATGTTCTATAATTTGCATTGTCTAATATGGAAGACACTAGCCCCCTGTGGTTATTGAACAGTTGAAAAGTGGCTAGTGAGACTATTATTATTACTTTTTTTGCTTAATTTAAATTTAGATCTAAATAGTTGCATGAGACTAGTAGCTACTATATTGGATAGCACTGTTTGAATGATGGAAACTATTGAAAGATTATCATTAGTGGAATTAAATGATGGGGTTTAAAATTAATCTAAAAATAAGCACAGGTTGAAATGATTCCATTGGATTATATGGTCCATTTAAAATCAAAGATCTTTAAATACTACCTATTAGCTTGGAGTTATGTCCATTTGTATAAGTAGAGCAATTGCAACTGTCCAGGAACTAAGATAATGCCTTTCTAGACTACTCAGCATGAGAAGGCGCAGGGAAAATAACCAAATGCATGTAGCTTAAATCTCCAGTCTGTACATGAGGAAGTTAGGCATCCATATTGGGAGTGGGAAAAAATGTTATTAGAGAGAAATGACTCCCACCAAGTTAAGGAATTTCTATAAAAGAGAAACCTTTTCCAATAATATGTAAATCTGCCCAAATCATTCTGAAACCATTGACTGATTGAATTCATAGAATTTGTGTCTGAGTGATGAAAAAGACAAAGCCTGATTAGAATATAGGCTCTGAAATCTCAGACAAGCAAGGCTGTGGCGACACTCAAGGCTAGCTTGCTCTTCTCTTCCCTCAGTAGATTTCACTGGAATTGAGACTCTCTCTGATTTGGCGGGCTGCCTATTTCACTGACAGGTATTCCTAACAGCACATCTCTTTTGAGAAGACAGGAAATGCTTAAAATCAGCACTAACAGCTGGGATCCCAAGAAAAAAGCACCTAGGAAAGGCTTCTGATCAGTTTGGAAACTGATTAAAAGGGAACATTGGTGACTTCATTTTGAATTATTTACTTTCCCCTTTGCAAGGTGTATTTATTTTCTATGGTTAAATAATAAATTATTACAAATTTAGTTTCCAAACTGCTTAAACAATACCTATTTATTAGCTTACACTTTCTGAAGGTGGCAATACTTGAGCTGTACTGTAGCTGAATTCTCTTTCAGGATTTCACAAGGTCAAAATCAAAGTGTCATGCCAAGCTGGATTCTCATTTGGAGCTCAAGTCCTCTTCTAAGCTCATTTAGATTTTGGAGAGTTCAGTGCATTGTGTTTGTAGGACTGAGGCTCTCAAATCCCAGAGGGGCCTGCAATTTCCTGATACATGGTCCTCTTCACAACATGGTGGTTTGCTTCCTCAGGGCCAACAGAAGAGAGTCTCTGCCACTGTTTGAGCACTAGAGTTCTGTTAAGAGCTAAACTGATTAACTCAGGCCCACTAGAATAATCTCTCTTTTGGTTAGCTCCAAGTCAGCTGATTCAGGATTTAATCAAATCTGCAAAATCCCTTAGCTTTATTTATTTATTTTTAAAGATTTTATTGATTTATTTGACAGAGAGAGACACAGCGAGAGAGGGAACACAAGAAGGGGGAGTGGGAGAGGGAGAAGCAGGCTTCCCACTGAGCAGGGAGCCCGATGCGGGGCTCCATCCCAGGACCCTGAGATCATGACGTGAGCCGAAGGCAGATGCTTAACGACTGAGCCACCCAGACGCTCCAATCCCTTAGCTTTAAAATGTAACATAATTATGGGAGTGATATCCATTCATACTTACAAATCTGGCTACAACTAAAGAGGAAGGGATTATATAGGGCCTGTGTACCCGTGGATGGGAATCTAGGGAACCATCTTAGAATTCTGTCTACCACACATGACCATGGCAGTCTACACACATCTCCATTCTAATGCTTTATTTTCCCTCATGTGACTACATATGCTTACATATCTATCTTTTCCAATAAAGAAAGGGATAATATTATAGTAATCTTTCACACAGACTCTACAATAGGGTTTTATGAAGGAAAGAAGTCTCTCTCTCAGTTTCCCTTATTTTTATATGATTAGTACAGTGCCTTGTATATACTGACTTATCAATAAATGGTAGTTTTTAATCTTGTTTTAGTTCATATGAAATCCTTAAAATATATATTGTATAAAAAATATATATATCTCAATGCAAAGAGATAGTAAAGGTGAATATGTTGTGAAAACAAAACAAAATACATTTTGAAGTCTATTGGGAGCTTCTGATGTATAAAGGAAATAATGTGTTGTGATGAGGCTGATGGATGAAAGGTAGAAGTAAGAAATGAACCACTCACATGGATAAAGAGAAAGTAGAATGTAAATTTATATAAAATAAAGATGAATTACCTCAAAGAATATGCATTTTATGGCTGGATTTGGACTCTTGGAAAATAATAACTTCCACACGCTCCATCTGAGCCTTTGTTTTTCCTGTTTGATGATTTGTAATAGAACATGAAAACTTAATAAGAAATATCTAGAAACTGATTCATAAACATTTAGAGATTTTTAAAAGTCTCCAATACATCTCAGTGTAGAGAAGTGTGTTACCTGAAATATGTGGAAGATGTTAAATTACAGGATGAAGTGTATGTGTGTGTTTGAGTATATTTGATAAGACTAACAAATTTTAAAAATGATGTAGAATATTCACTTATGAGGAGATTATTAGTCTTTAGCCTGACACACCTTCAGTGGTCTTCTCTGCAGTAATTGCCTTAACAAGCACTACTGATTCTCCTCATGACCTGCCTGCTCTGCCATCTTTGTTTCTAGACCTGTAAAGAGTCAAGTCTCAGCAGGTTGCAAAGGATGAGGAACAAAGTGTGACCTGTCAGGACGTGTACTGCACTACACACTCAAAAAACTGCATTAACTGCATGGTGTTTTTTCCCCCAATTTATATAGATAGAAATCTGGAGAGTGTGTGTGGGAATGGATATTATGGGTATGGAAGAATGGGGTAAGGAACATAAAGTTGAGTCAGGCCAAATTTATTGAAAGGGTCTGTATTAGTCAAGATTTTCCAGGGAAACAAAATATATGTATGTATGTATATATGTGTATGTATGCATCTATCCTGGGCCTTACTAGATATTTAATGCTAACCATGGGCCACCAAGTTATCATGTGAACTTAACTTTCCATTGTGAACTGGGTGTTTGATACATGAAGCCATTAAGTTGGGTATGCACAGTAGCATTCCATTATGAAAAGAAAAGTGGTATGGATGAGATCATGCTTGAGCAGGCCCTGTAGGAATAAGTTGCATAAGGAAGTAGGGCAAATACACAGGGTTAGGACAGTGCCCTGAAGGAGGCTATATATGCTCTAAACCAGCATCCAATATATAGTGCTATTTCTTCCTTAGCCAGGAATAAAAGCAGAGAAATGGGAGTGGTTCCATTCTCTATTATCCCTAGTTTTCTACCAGCAATATTTCCACTAGCAAAATCTTTGCTTCCAGTTCCCACACCTCAGGCTCTGCAGGTCTAGAGGACTTAGTTCCATTGGGAGGAATGCTTCTACCAGGAGACACAATTCATCTATCGGATGGGAAGTTGAGACTGACACACACCCTCTTTTACTACTGAATCAACAGTTAAAGAAGGGAGTTACTATACTGACTGGGATGATTGATATGAATTGCCAGGGGAAAATTGCTACTACAAAATGGAAGTATGGAAGATTATGCCTGGCACACAGGAGATCCTTTAGAATATATTTTACCAGGCCCTGTGATTAAAATCAACAGAAAACTAAACCCAATTCAGACAGGAATGCTAATGGTTTAGAACCTTCATGAATGAGGGTTTGGGTCACCTTACCACGCCGAGAACCATAACCAGATGATAAGGTTGCTGAATGCAAAGGGAAGGAGGAATTGGTGGTGGAAGAAGGTAGTTATACATAATAATTCTGACTGTTTGACTAGTTAATTTTATATCATAATATTTATATTACAGGATATCAAAGGAGAAGATTAAACATTGGAGAAGGACTTTGACTCCTCTTCTGGAGTTAAGCATTAATGTATTTTCAACTGTATTATATTAAATGGAAATGAGACTTTGTTAGTATTTAATTTTAATAGTAAATATGGTTTAATGAGGTGTGTGGGTGTTAAGCTGACAAGAGGTGGGCCAAGATGGTTTTATTTGACCATCAACTTATCTAGGCTTCAGTCCCCATTTATTCAGTCAAGCATTAATTTACATGTTGCTATGAAGGTATTTTTAGATGTACTTAAAGTCTATAATCAATTGACTTTAAGTAAGCAAGTTTATCCCAGATAATGTTGGTTGGCCAGTTCAATTAGTTGAAAGGTTGGTTGGCCAGTTCAATTAGTTGAAAATTTCATCTTCTAAGAGAAGATGAAATTCTGCCTGTGAGCAATAGCTTCAATGCATGCTGGAAAGTATCAGCCTGCCATTTCTGAAGGCCCACTCTGCAGATTGTAGACTTGCCTAACCAGTTCCCATGATTGTAGAAGCCATTTCTTTGTAATAAATCTCTTAATATACATCTCTTACTACTTCTGTTACTCTGGCTGAACTCAAGATTGTTACAATAGGCATTGAAGCATTTGTATGGACAGTGGGGAGAAGAATGTTTAAGATAGAAAAGAATCAGATTTTATTTATTAGGTGATGCACAAGACAGTTGATATGCACAGAAGTAATTTATGACCTGTAAAAATTCTGTTAGCTTGAGACGAGACTGGTAAGAAGCTAAGAATGAGGGCAAGAAGATATTTTTTAATACAGAAAAGACCAAGAAGAGATCAAATAAAAGTAGCAAATTGATTGATATCAAAAACAAATTTAGTTCTCCTAGTTAGCCTCTCCTCCATTCCCCCTGAATGTACGTTCTCTGTTCCTCTTCATGAAGGTGATTCTGAGGCCAACATAGGAATGATCCTGAGGTATTTATGTTTCCATCTATGTTTCCAGGGCTAAAACCCCAGGATGTATAATTCCTAAGAAGTCTGAGGTAATTATGTGCGATGCATAATGTTTGCTGGGAAGCTGTTGTTGAAAATTTAGCCCTGAGGTTTTTGGAGTTTTATTCTATCAGCAGATAGAAATAATTTCTTTCTCTTGCTGAGCTAATCTTTTGAAAGGTAGCAACTCTGTAATTTCATCTTTATTACTACTCCCTATTGATTAGATTATTGCCTACAATGCTTTACATTTTATTTTATTTTATCCAGTCAATGTTTCATTAACTGAATCAGAGGTATACCAAGATTTTTTTTTCCTTTTTTTTTCTTCACTTAGTACATTTTGTCTTAAAATTAACATTAGTTCCTCCCACATAGTAGCAGTTTTTAGCTCTCGGTTTTAATTTTTCAAGTCATGATATTGTTAATCCATTGAAGAGACTTTCTCATTGGTCATTTGTGTCAAGTTGAAAGAGACTTTCTGAGGGGCTACCCTGAGCTCCCATTTTGAGGACAAGAAGAATGCATTTGGCTTCAACCAACTTGACTACTTGCTTTCATTGAATTTTTCCAGTCCTTTCTCTTCCAAGCTTTCTTCTGGCACTGTTTCACTTTGATGACTTCTTTCCACTCCTATTCCAATTACCCTGCCCAGCTTAAGTGTCATCTCTTTCAGGAAATTTTAATTTATCACTTCAACTAGAAGTGCTTTCTTTTTCCTGTGAATCCCTAGAGTAGTAATGGCAAGTATATTTCTGTTATAAACATCACTAATCATCATGGCATTCTCTCAAGTTGGGCTGTGGCTGATGAATCCTTACTAACATAGCACCCTGTGTAGCCACTACAATTTCTTGAGTTAGCATTGGAAATGAGAATTAATTGTGATCCTCTCATCTTTCTGACATGAGCTAAACTGTAAGCAACTTCAAGACAAGTCATCTTTATTTTTATATTTCTCACCGTAAACAACACAATGATTTGAATATATTAAATATTTAATGCAGCTGTCTCCCATGTATTAACAATAATATCTGTTCCTCAGAATCAGAAAATCTAAATGAAAATGCTAACCAAGAATTTCCCATTATTTTAAGTGGGAAATAATATAGTGAATTACATGTCAGCCCTAAACCCCCAATTTCTTAAAAAAACAGTATATTTTTATATACAAATACCTGTTAAATATTTAAAACATTTCTTCCAGATCACCAAATGTAATTGATATGCCTATTAAAAAACAGTTTGTTTGCAGTAACATGGCCTTTCCTAGTGCCAGCAACATCTAAGATGAATACCCCCTTTGTTGAAATTTGGCTTGCTTCTCAAAATGTCCATGCGATTCCAACATTCTATCAATTCTATTTGGAAAATTACTTTTCCCCATGAAATTTGTTCAGAAATGTCATACTGAGTTTTAGAGACATAAATATAATTTTTTCTATATAAATTTTGGCTGAAAAATACTGTGTTAAGAGACGCATATTCTATAAAGTTAGTGTATTAAAAATGAGGCAGGCTTCTGCCAGAAAAATATTTAACTGTATAGATCTTCTTCTGTGCAGTTTTGCTTCATTTGTGCATTTAATTTATTGTTTATTCATCCATTCAACACACGTTTATTGATTACCTAGTAGGGGTCAGATCTTATGTAGGCATTATGTGTGCAAATATAAAAATAAATTCCTGAAAATTAACTAATATTCTAATGAAGGGTAAACTCATATAGAGAAATAATTACAAGTTAACACAATCTCTAGTAGATTTGTGAGGTTTTAGTGGGAGAAGTTATTAATTTTTCCATAATGATTATTGAGGCCTCCAGAAGAAGGGGCATAAGGACATATGATTTACTTTATTTATTTTAACATCTTATTTATTTATTTGTCAGAGAGAGAGAGAGAGGGAGCACAAGCAGGGGGAGCAGCAGGAGAGGGAGAAGCAGGCTCCCTGCTGAGCAGGGAGCCCAACGTGGGGCTCCATCCCAGGACCCTGGGATCATGACCTGAGCTGAAGGCAGACGCTTAACTGACTGAGCCACCCAGGTGTCCCATATGATTTACTTTAAGGACATAATAGGAGTATACTAGGTAGACTGGTAAGAATACTTGCACAGAGTTATATTAAAAATGTTATATTTGAGGAACTTCAAGAAGTGTTTAATGTCTACAATGCAAAATGTATTGTAGGTGGTTGGAAAGAGATATGACTTAGAAGTTAGTGGGAGCTAGATCCTGAATATTATATCAAATAGTCTGGGAGTTTGGACTGTCTCTTGGTGGTGAGGACCAAATGATGGCAGTGATGGTGGGAAAGAGCTGATAAGACTTCATTTTAGAAAGACAGTTGAAAAAATTGCTGCTTATAGACCAAAGTGGGAAGACAGTGCACAGTAAGCGTAGAAATGATGAGGGCCTTAACAGATGTCTCTAAATGCTCTAAGCCCCGTGTATTACGGTAAAAGCCAATGGCATCAACAGACTTTTATGAATTATAAAACATTGATATCTGAAAATTCTAATTGTAAGAAATTTGCAAAAAATTATTTCCATATAATGAAACCTCACTGCAAGAATAGGGCTAATACACAGTCACTGAGGAGAAGAATATTAATATTTTATGAGATGCTGGGGCTGATTATGAAAATCTTTTTTTTTTTTTTTTTTTTAAAGATTTTATTTATTTATTTGAGACAGAGAGAATGAGAGACAGAGAGCATGAGAGGGGGGAGGGTCAGAGGGAGAAGCAGACTCCCTGCCGAGCAGGGAGCCCGATGTGGGACTCGATCCCGGGACTCCAGGATCATGACCTGAGCCGAAGGCAGTCGCTTAACCAACTGAGCCATCCAGGCGCCCTGATTATGAAAATCTTAGTGTCTCATGAAAAATCTTTTAGGTTTTCCTCAAACAAGGATCCTTGGGCCTGGGCTTCTGGAGCAAACTGAAGATACAGCCTCAGGCTCTTCTTTCTATCTCATTTCCCCAGGCATCCCTTCTTTCTTCTACTGAGAGTCTCATTCAGATTCTTCCGTGGAACTGACCTCTAGCCACTGTTCTCTAGTCATGCCTGGAGACTCCTTTACCCCAGCACTAGGCAAAGATAGGTCAAGCTGGTACCTCTGCCAGATCTTTATCTGTAGTGTCACTGAAGTCTGAAGAGGCTCAGAGAGCCAGTTTTGTGCATGCCTTTTCTTGGGATCTCTGAGAGAGACAAACTTCAGTTGAACTGTTCTTTGTAGGAACACTTTTGACAGCCAAGGAGTTGCACTTAACTCTGATGTCTCATGCTTCAAAGTATCAGGTTGAAACTACTGGGGCTGTATCAGAGCAAAAGCAACAAAATGTGCCTTGATATGAAAAGAAATATACGTGAAGGTTAACCAACTTTGGGAAAATTAAGTAGCAAATCATGTTTAAATGAAGAAGTTCTTTTCTCCTTGCTTTAATATTTAATCCCACCTTATGGACAAATAAAAACATAGTAACACATCAAAGGCATTCAGGATATTTTATAGCCATATGGCTCTTCTGAATCTAGAAACTTCATACTGAGTTATAATATGGCAAAAATATATTTATCAACTTGATCCTTTAAATTGATTAATTTTTAAATGTAAAATGTGATTTTGTGTACAAGAAAATATTGTTGAGCAAGTAACTCTTCATCGAGCATTTTAAGTCTTGGAATTTCTCAGGTATTAAAGTTGAGAGTACTATTTTTATGTATAAGTCTACAGATTTGTTCAAAAAATTACTACAAAGAAACAAGTAATTCAATGAAGAAAAATTTTGCTGAAGATTCTTCTTTTTTTTTAAAAAAAGATTTTATTTATTTATTTATTTATTTGGGGGAGAGAGAGAGAGAGCATGCACAAGTGGGGGGAGGAGCAGAGGGAGAAACAGACTCCCGACTGAGCAGGGAGCCCAACCAGCTCAACTCAGGGCTCGATCCCAAGACCCCAAGATCATGACCTGAGCCAAAGGCAGATGTTTAACCAACTGAGCCACCCAGGCACCCCAGAAGATTTTTCTTTTAATCTCTAAGAGTGTACTTTATTTGGAGGAATTAAAGTCCTAGGTTTTCTTTTCTTAGAAAAAAGACATAAAATATTGAGAAAATAAGTAAATTGGAACAAATAGAATTAAATATTTGATGTTAATTGAATGATCTTAAAGTGAGTACTGGCATTGTCTACTTCTCTAAAATATATGTGAGAAACTGCTTAGCTTTCTACTGATTATACTATTTCCATTCATATTGAAGTTATTTTATTTTGATTTATTTGCAGTGATGCTGAAATTTGGAGAGAATTATTAGTCTTAAATAACTTGGCTTTGTGAAAAATGACATCAGTTTATCCATTCGAAGAAAATTCAGATTTGGAGAATGTATTTGGTTTTATTAAAAGAAAACATGAAATCTTTTCAATACTAATTCATGTTTGTATTTTCTTCTTCTTTTTTTAAATTTTGCAGTGGTAGGCAAATAAGGCATTAATTTGGTACCTTTCAAAATTGTAATAAATAAGTTCTAAACCCTATAGTATGGGGAAATAGATTCATACTTTAAATGGGAGCATAAATTGATATAACTGGAATTAAATAAAGGTTTATTAATCTAATCACAAATGTAAATGCATATTCTCTGTTTCAGCAATTCAATTTTAGGAATTTATCTTACAGATATACTTTCATATGTACAGAACTATGTATGTATAAGAACAGCCATTGCAGTACAAAAAACGCACATTACTAGGGACTGTTCAAATAAATTATTGTAAAACCACCCAATGTAATGTCATGCAAATATTAAAAAGAATAAGGGAGCTTTATATGCTATCGAATCTTTTATTTATATTAAGTGAAAAAATTCAACATATAGAAAACTCCTTATCATACTGATATTTATGTGTTAAAAAAGAAATCTACATTACATACTTACATGTGTACAGGATATCTGTGGAAGGATATCCAAGGAACTAGTTACAGTGGTTTATTTTGGAGAGAAAAGCTGGGGAGGAGTAGAAAAGAATTTCTTTTTTCGTATATACCTTAATATCATTCGAACTCTGTTTCCTGTGCATTTCCTACAAATTCAGAAAAATAAATTAATTCTAAAAAAGAAAAATGAAACTTCTGGCAGCTATTCCTTTTTTTCTTGTTAACTTATAATCTTTAAAATATTTGTGTCTTCTGAGAAGATACTAAAGTAAAAAGTTAATATTGTCAACAATATAGAGCAAAATTTTAAGGTTTTTTTTTTCTCTCTCCATTGTATAGTTGTAATTCATGCTATTGTTTCTCATGTGAATAAAAATTTCAGGGTTAGCCCATTTATTTTAGTGACCTTAAGTACCAAATGAGAGCAATTATTTTAGTCATGGTGATTGGGTTTTAGTGTGAAAGCATTTAAATGTATAGAGCAGGGGATGCCTGGGTGGTTCAGTCAGTTAAGCGGCTGCCTTCAGCTCAGGTCATGATCCGAGGGTCCTGGGATCGAGTCCCTCATCAGGCTCCTTGCTCAGCAGGGAGGCTGCTTCTCCCTCTGCCTGCCACTCCCCCTGCTTGTGCTCTCTCTCTGACAAATAAATAAAATCTTTAAAAATAAATAAATAAATAAATGTAGGGGCGCCTGGGTGGCTCAGTCATTAAGCATCTGCCTTCGGCTCAGGTCATGATCCCAGGGTCCTGGGATCGAGACCCGCATCAGGCTCCCTGCTCAGCGGGAAGCCTGCTTCTCCCTCTCCCTCTGCCCCTGCTTGTGTTCCCTCTCTCACCGTGTCTCTCTCTGTCAAATAAATAAATAAAATCTTAAAAAAAAAAAAATGTATAGAGCAATGAAGTGATCCTAGTATACTGAATGTAGTTTTTTTGATGTTCACATATAGAGAAACATAGTATAGTTTCACAACTGGTAAGTAGCTATTTTGTTTCCTTATATATATTTCTGTAACCTTGAAACTTTATTTCCAAGGAAATGATCACTATTAACAGAAAACCTCTATTTATACAACTATAGAAGTCTTCACATTACACTGTATTTTGAATGAGCTGTTATCAGATAAATGAGATTTTATGGAATACAGCTATTGCAAGTATTTTCAAAATATTCAGGAAAGACTATGTTTTATAAGATTTGGCAGTTGAAATATATGTTGGCAGACTATTTCAAACATATTTCTGAAGGACTGAAAATTCTTCACATACAATTAAGATGCTTTAGCTATTGATATTGTTTCTGGAACAATTGTTTTATTTAGCTTACATTTCTTATCAGAGTGTATTTGGCTCAAAACAATAATTTCTGAAACAATTGGAACACAGAAATAGATACCCCTTTTTCACTGTCTACCTTTTTTCCCCCCGTTTTCCCATAGAATCCCAACAATTCTATACTCGGCACACAATCAAGAGACAATTTTCATTTTGATTCTTTACTGCTCTTCACATTGTTTAAAGGAAGACAATAATTCTTCAGGGTTCTTACAGTAAGTCTTAATGATTCCCAAGAATTTGTGAAGTAAAAAGATTGATTGAGAAATACAATGATAATGTATATAAACTTTTAATTAGGACCAGTGTGTAAGAGTAAATCTCTTAAATGTATTTAATATCTTATTATAGACAATCTTGAGTTAGTGGATTATGCTATATAGTTATTTTTTCCGATTTAATTTTTTATAACTTCTTATTTTAAATGTGTTCATAAGCTTTAGGTAGTTAAGGAAGACTTGTACATAATTTGACTATATCTTAATATTTGTTCATGTCCCATGCAGTAAGTTGCAATATATCCTTCATAATATTATGTCCCCTTTCAACAGCTTGGGCTCCAGAATGTCACATGTTTTTATACTCAAATTAAGGGATACATTTATATATTGGTATTGTATGAAAGGTTTTCTTTTCTCTCATGGAGGTCATCACACTCCCTTAAATTTCCCCTGTGGGAAAAGGGGAAAAAAAAACCAGGGAAATCGAAATAGTTTATTTTCTGTTTCAGTTACATATAGTGGTGGTCCCACATGTTCTGCAGCCATCTGATCAACTGTCTCAATGACAGGCACACTGCTCTACAGAGATTTATGGTCTCTGTTGCTAAAAGTGGCAGCAGCTAGTAAGTTTTAAATGACCCATTCTCTCAATAACAACAACAACAACAACAACAACAACAACAGATTAAAATGCCATCTTTTAGATGTTCTGATGCACATTTATAAGAGATCAGATGTTTTGCAGTCATAATTCAGTTGTGTACTTTATGTCAATTAATTTTGTCTCCATTTTTTATAAGTGAATTTAACTTGATTGTGGAAATCCTCTTTTCACAGATGGTATAACATGCTTAATGTAAGAACTTCTGGATAGCTAAGTCATTTCTGATCTACAAACATAATTTTTCTCCTGAGGGAGTCTGACATAAGTGCTGTTGTTTGGTCATTCCTTGACCGTGGTATTCCTTGCTCTGTCTGATTTGGGGGCTCTGTAGATTGACATCCACAGCTCTCTTCTGTGATCCCTTGTGATCTGTGGTCATGTGGTCTGTCCTCCTCCCCCAACTCCTGGCCAAAGTCCATTCAGTCTAAAGAAGAACCTCTGAGTGTACTTGCACCATCCTCCACCCCCGCTCTCCCTGCCGCTTTAGTCCTGATGAACTTTGTAAGGCATGACCTTAGACTCCACCCATGGAAACACTAGTCATTTCTAACCTCCAGTTGCGTCTTGACATACAGGCAGGTATCTGTCTCAATTTTGAGGAGCTAGAAATTTTCCTTGGTGTTTTTTCTGTGAAGAAAGATATAAATTCTCTCCACTGAATTTTGTCAATCTCTTCTGGGTGTTTATATCCCATTTTCTTTTCTCCCCTGAGTGAACAGGTCTGGAACTCAAATGTGTGGGGTTCTGGCTGTCTCCTCTGGGATGCAGAGAGCATCTAAACCTTAAAGTGTTGCCTTCAAATAGTCTCCAAACTGTTCCTTATTCAGAAGTGTGTGAGTTCGTGTGTGTGTTTAATAGTTCCCTGTGTAGCAGGGATGCTGCTCTTTTGTTATCATCCTCAATCTGCTTCCACTCTGTGCTGGTTTCATAGACTTTCTTTAGTCCTCTAGGCTCTGCTTCCTGTTCTTCCAAGACAAGCCTTTTTTTGTAATTCAAAACCACAAACTGAAAACTGTCCCCATAATAAATGCCTAGGGTCTTACATATGAATAACTCTTTGGCTTTTAAACAATTGTGTTTGTTATGAGTTTCACAATCTACTTAGCTTCTCAAGTGAGGTCTTTGTTCTAAGCTACACTTGAATGCCCCTACTCAGGACCCCTAAGCTGATATGTGTACCACTTTAATGCTGTAGAGAAGGGTAAGGGTAATAGGAATGGAGGAAAAAGAGTTTTATGTCAACCTGTTGTCCTGTACACATTCATGCATCTCATTTATTTATTTTTATTTTTAAAATATTTTATTTATTCGAGAGAGACAGAGGCAGCAACAGAGATAGTGAGAGAGAGCATGAGCAGGGAGGAGAGGGAGAAGCAGGCTCCCCGTTTAGGGAGCCACACCTGGGACTTGATCCCAGGACCCAGGGATCATGACGTGAGCTGAGGGCAGATGCTTAACAGACTGAGCCACCCAGACGCCCCGCATCTCACTTATTTGTAGTCACACAGAAGTACTTTTGTGAAGGATACGGAAGTCATCTAGTTACCATACTCCTACAAACAAGGGAGTGGAGTCTTAAGACATTATTTTCCCCTAAGATCACAAAACTGGCAAAAACAGACTAGAACCTAGGCCCTTTGATTTCTTGTAATATGTCACAGTATTCCTCTGCTATTCTTTACTCTGTAATCTATTTCATTTTGATTTTAGCTGCCCCAAGTCCCCAAGAATAGACTTTTATAAGTTATTTGCATGAAATTTCTGTATTTGTTGTTGCAGAGGAAAGGCACAAAATGACACAGTGGGTGAAATGGAAATATCCAGGGTTTCACATTTATGCATAACATACCTAATATAACTTTCCATGTTTTATCTTTTTAACTATGAGATAGTTCTTTTACTAAGCCACCTGAAATCCACATTCACAATATAATTTCTTAGATCTATATATGTGTAGATATTCAAAGAAACAGCTTTGAAGATCTATATATGTATAGATCTTCAAAGCAACAGGGACTAGAGCATGACAGTGAAATGCTAAACAACTAACAAATCATATTAACTTCAGCATTTCACTGTCATGCTCTAGCCCCTGTGGGTTGTAGATACAGGCACAAGAGAGAAGGTGGCAGGTACTACATATGCACTGTGTAGATTCTTGTGGGAATTGGATTTTATTCGAAGTGCAGCAAGAAGCTACAAGAAGTTATAAACTAGAGAATGAAGTAATCTGATTACCATGTTTTTAAAGATAAATTGAACTGCTGAGGAGAGACCGAGCTGAGAAACTGTAGTGTGGCAGAGGGACAGTGAAGAAGAGCAGAAACAGAAGAGAGGAAGCGGCGGAGGAGAGCTGGTTTGGCAGCCCACAGGAGATCCCTCCTGACTTGATGAGAGCAAATGGGAAGGAGACAAAGAGAGGAAACCAAGTTAGGATATGTGTTGGAGACAAGAGTGGACGGGACTTCTTGTGCTCCTTACCTGGGCTCAGGACAGAGCGATGAGAGTCAATAATTCTCTCTTGTGGCTAAACACATTTCATTTAATTTCTCTACTAATCTAATAGGAATCCAGGAAGAAATAAAGAGCTCAATGTACAATAACTAGAAGGTGGCTAATACCCTATACTCTAATATTCTTGGTTATTCAGTATCGTTTCAAAAGACACAATGTTTAAAAAATCTTTTAATTAAATGTTAGCACAGGACACTAGACATTTAACTTGTTTTTATTATCACTAATACTAGTATTGTTTTAAATCCATTAGAGTTGGACTTTCCTTTTGTTCCTAATCCAAGAAGGGCTTCTTTTCGTTGATCTTCTTGTCCTGTTATAAAAATCTATCTTTTGAGATTGGCATTCCCCGGTGACTAAGTGGTGAATTATGCTGTCTGGAAAGTTATTGTGAGTTCCACTGTGGTTTTGGTTCAGTAGGTTTTTATGTATTTTTACAAATTTGTACACACACCCAGAGGCCTTTTGGCACTGACTACATTTTGAAATTCAAGAAAATAAATATGAACCATTTAACGGTCTCCAATTCTAGATGCAGTGTTTTAAATACATTGAAATATATATATGAAGAATTTTCCAAAATGTGGAACAGAGACTAATTGGTCAAAGATTTTTACTAACATTAAAAAAGAGAGCTTTCTCTGTAGCCCATTTGATGATATGTTCCTTAGGTCATGAGGGGTATATTTTGAACCTGAGCTCTGAAACTTAGAGGAAGTGTCCTTAATATTCTGGATATTTGTTTTGCATTTTTAGTGGCCGAATAATACCCATGCTGATTGATTTACCCTATTCCTGGGAAAACTCTCAAGCTTATAGTCATCTTGAATTATAGTCAGCAGTATAGTGAAAAGCAAAAAGGGTTATTTGGAAATATAGGAAAAAATTCATTTAAAAAATAAAGCATAACTATTTCAAAAATATAAAAGATGTATTTGCTAATCTTTTTTTCCCTCCCATTTGTCAACTTTAAATAACCCACTTGCCAAATAAAGCCAAATGGCATAATCTACTGAAAGTTCAATTTATAGTGAAATAAAACCCTATAATTCTTACGTGCATAGTTAGTCCTCCAAATTGACTGCTAATCACACAGGTAAATTAATATCAACCACAAAAATGTTGCTATTATTAAAGGTAAAAAAATATTCTGAAATATTCAGGATTATGGAAGATATATCTTGGAAATTACCTCGGACCTTGAAAATATGAGCCTCTTTCAGGACGTTACTATATACACCGACACATAGGTAGTGGTAGTGTTTTATTAAAGGAGTATTATTTTGTGTATAATCACAACGAGATGATTATTATGACAGAGGTGTACAGAATTTCAGAGACAGAAGAAATTTGAAGCATAGGATCTTTTGGTTCTGTTGGTCCTATTCTTGGTTTTACTGTAACTTTCTGCCTCATGGTACCCTCATTGTGGCCATTTTTTTTTTCATCTGCCATGGGGTGTCAGCAATTCTTGTCTGCTACCACCTCGAAATATTGTCAAGGATCTCATATTTTGCTTGGTAATCCCTTGAGACCTTTGGATGAAAAGAACCATAAAAATCCACAATGTTTTTTCTAGGTGGGGGTTTCCAAAATTGGTCCCTTTGAGGGAGCCACCCACTTGGATATTGAATACCCTCCCTGTGTAATGTGGAAAAAGCGGTTGGTGAAAATTTGTTCTTCCAGCATCACCAAAAAACAGACATCTTTATTGTTTCGAAAGTGAAACACACCCATTGGGGATCACTTCATCATTTTTTTAAGTGAATGAAAACATCACAGTTGAAGTGATGAAATGCAGGAGAAGTGCAAACAGACTACGCCCTTCCTCTTTCAGTCACAAGGAGCGAAGGTCTACCGGCTCCCCTCCCTGTCTAGGAAGGGCCCTACTTGGCTCACAGACCTTGTCCGTATCTGAGCTACAGCTAATCATGCCTCTGTTGAGTCACCAGCAGAAAATCCCACAGACTGGTTGCTTTCCTCTTTGTGGTGTAGGACAGTGATTTGAAAGAGAATCTTTTCCTGGACTTTTTTTTTTTTTTTTTTTTTTTTGTTTTTTTTCTTTTTTTTTTCCCCCCCCCCCGCCCCCATTTTCTTACTCACTTGCATTTCTTCCAATTTTTAATTATCATCCCTCTCTTAACCCATCCTTTTCTAATCTCAAGGGCTATTTTAAAAGGATGCTTATTCACCAGATGCAACTCTCCAAGGGCACATTTGGAAAAAATAATAATCTTTTCTGTCCCTCCAGCTGCCAAAATCATCATGAGTCATATTTTTGACTCAATTGACAGAAACACTTAATATAAATAGTTGGCCTTTTCCAGAGTGCCTTCTTAGTTGTCATTCCATCTTGTTGATTTCAACTGACTGATAGGATGCAGCATTTGACCACAGCAGCTTTCCTGGTCATTATGTTCCTTGTATTTTTCCTGTCCCTGTTACACATGGCTAAAGCAATCAGATCAAGTGGGTGATAAGCAAAATAAGTGACTGTCAGTGAACATTCTAGCTCTAGAGTATCTTGTTTGAACAATCTTACACAGTTACATGCCAACACTGAATGGGTTGCCTAAGCTAAATAAGAAATTAAGTAAACTACTTTCTAAATAATATTATTTCTAAATAATATTAACAAAAATAATGGTAATAATAATTATTATTGTTATATAGGTTATTCTTTAATGGTGTCACTATTTCAACTTCTCTTCTCTTTTTCTTCTCTTTCTCTTCTCTTTTTCTTCTCTTCTCTTCTCTTCTTTTTTTTTCTTTTCATAGGCTCCACACCCAGCATGGAGCCCAATGCCAGGCTTGAACTCAGGACCCTGAGATCAAGACCTGAGCTGAGATCAACAGTAGGACCCTTAACTGACTGAGCCACACAGGTGCCCCAAGATTTGGTTTCTTATTATCTTAGGTTTAGCAGAGACCAAAAGAACTATTGCTGACATTGACTTTTTACCTTGTCAAAGTGAAAGTCTTTAAAAGTTGAAAAAGACACTCTCATACAAGTATAGAGTAAGTGTGGCAAAAGTTTATTTAACTCATTAATGTGGTTTATCAGTCAGGGTTGAACCAGCTAAGCAGAATAAGTAAGATATATAATTATACCCTTCCCCTTCCCAAACACATATTTACTTATTTCAAGAATTGGCTTATAAATTATGGGGGCTGGTGAAGCAAATCTGAAAATAGGTCAGGAAGTCAAGAAGGGAAGATCACAAGCAGGCTGGCACCTACAGTCATGGGCCAAAGCTTTGTGTGCAAGGCCGTCAGGAAAGGATGATTAGGAGCAAGCTAGAACCCAGCAGGACCCACAGTGTGTCCAGGGAAAGCCTCCCTAAGAATAAGTCAGGCCCACTCAAATCTCTCTAATTTAAGAGAACTGATTGATCGGGTACACAACTTATATCCCTAAAATCCATTCACTGCCGCACCTAGGTTAGTGTTTGACAGGATAACAGGAGAGAAGAGGTTCATGCTACAAAATGGCTAGGGCTTCCTTTCTGTCCTCCAGCTCTCATGATACTTTATCCTAGCCAAGTTGACACACCACAAGCCATATATGAATATTTATAAACTCTGTGTTATAGTTTGAGTGTGTTCTCCCAAAATTCGTAAGTTGAATCCTAACTCCCAAAGTTGATGTTATCAGGAGGTGTGACTTTTGGGGGGTGATTAGGTCATGAGAGCAGAACCTCATGAATAGGATTAATACCTCATAAAAGAGGCTCCAGAGATATTCCTAGCTCCTTCTGCCAACTGAGAACAAGTAGGATATAAAACTGGTTAAAGTTCAATAAGGCAACAAAACTATAATCTTTGGGGCTATCTTTTCTATCAGACAAATAATTCACATCTCTACATCTCTACAAATCCACAAGTTAGAGTGTAATTCCATAGACTCTGAAACCTAATTAATAATAAACAGCAAGTCAAATAAAGGCCTAGATAATTACATAATCTTTGCATGGGCCTATGAGACAATATTCCAGGATGACTTTGAAGGGACATGCACACCTCTTTTTGGTTTATTTACAAGTTTGGATAATTTTTCTTAACAATCTAATAAATAATTTACCTTCTTTCATTATTAAAATGATAATCTTTCTTTGAGAGTTTAGATTTCCTGAAATACTGTATTCTATCTGCTTAATCAGAAATTAGTATTGATTTTGCAATTTCATGGTGATATCTTTCAGTCTTCTCTGATTTAGCTGTATATGATATCTAACCCTTTATGAACTATTGCTGACTATCATAGGAGTTTCTCTGGGTATATGGGAGATGACTCTTATACTCTTAGGTACACAAATCCCTTGAATCTACAAGCCCTAAGCAATTAGAAAGGAAGAGAGAACAAAAGAGGAAAGAAGATCATTATTTCATGTAAAAGCCCTGAATAAGTATGGTAGAAATATTAGGAAGGAAGAATAAAAAGAGTGAAGGAGAGAATTGTTACGTTTACTTATGCAAATGTTTTTTTCTAAGATATAGAACCAAATTTGAAAATAATCAGTTGAGTATAAACATAGGTTCAGTAAGAACAAAGAAAATGGTGTGTCCATCTTGAAAATTCCGTGCTATTAAACCAAATATTACTATTTTGAACACAAGTGATTTATTTTCTTCTATCCTAAACTGAAGACTATATGGGTCAGACTTAAAACCAATTATTCAGTAAATGCTTCTAAGTATACATTTCAAATGTACCTTGAAGTGACTAATTTGGAGAAAAATGAAAAATCAGTTGTGCAGACTTTTTTTTTATTTGACTTAAAGCAAAACAAATACTTTGTAATAGACTCATTACATTCTTTATTGAGATCTTTAAAGACAATTGTTTAAGAGTGTCCACCTCTTATGACAATAAAGACATCACTGACATGTTGTAAGTAATAGGCAGTCACAAATTTTAGTGCTGTGAACAAATTCATACTGATATGTCTGAACTATTTCACTTTAGACGTCTTAGCAAGTTATTGTAGCAAGTATATAACAAACATCTAACACACACTCTCTCTCTACTCCGATTTCTTTCCCAGTCATCAGCTAATCTGTTAGCAAAATCATTATTCTAAAATCCAGGGATCTCTGTTTTCCTTTCTGGCTGAACATGCTTCCGTGACGCACATTGCCTGCTCGACCAGTGCCACCTACCTAAGCATGGTAGTCAAGGTTCTGTATGATCCAGGCTTTATAATCTCTCCAGTTTAATTTTTGACCACGCACAGTCAGCTTTTATGTGCACTACGCCTCCACCGGAAGGGAGAGATGTGTCATTTCTTAAACCCTCACATAATCTTGCTGGAACCTATTTGCATGTATAATTACCCTACAAGAAATGCCCTGTACCCATGGTTATTCTGGAAAACTTCTATTCATCCTTTAAAACTCAGCTTAGGTTCCCTTCCTCTGAGTAACTTTCTACTATCCCTGCCTACTCCACCCAGGCAGCTGGGTAATACCCTTCTAGGTTCTAATGGGACTATCCGGGGATAACTCTGTTATAGCCCTTAGCTTATCAGTGATTCAAAAGGCTTTTAGGTAGGTTTGTTGCTCCCTGAGTGCAGATGCTTTGCCTTTTTCTCATTGTTCCCAGAGTCTAGCTTAGGATTTAATCTGGTAATAGTTGCCTATAAATATTTACTGAATATTGAGTATAATCAGTTCCTCTGATCTGATACTGGCTTTGGGAAATCAAAGCAGCTAAGTAGAGAAGCCATTCACCTGAGATCATGGACGGTTTATTGTCTTTATTTATTAGTGGGTCTCAAACTTTACTCTGCTTCTGAAACTTCTTCTTAAGGCACAGATTGCTTGGCCTTCTCTCCGAGTTTCAGATTCAGTAGGTCCAGGCTGGAGCCACAAAATTTGCATCTCTAGTTTGCTTGCAGTGATTGTTCCTCCTGTTGCTCAAGGATCACAATTTGAGAATGACTGCTCTGTAGCTACACGAAGACCAAGGTGCTGAAAGGAAATATGTATATTTAACACATGCTTATCCAACTGATAGTTTTAGTTGTAAAAAAAAAATCTAAAAATCTTCATACAGAATATGATTTATTCTGTTCCCTTCTAAATCAAGAGAAATGGAAACATGGATATATTTTATTTTATTCAGTAAAGAAGATCAATATTCTGAATTTTATGTCATAATCATACATCCCTCATTATTTTCCAATAATTTAACAAGGTGAATTTTTTAAAAAATATTTATTTATTTGAGAGAGAGAGAGAATACATGAGAGTGGGGGGAGGGATAGAGGGAGGGGGAGAGAGAGAGAGAGAGAGAGAGAGGCAGAGAATCTCAATCAGACTCCATGCTGAGCCCAGAGCCCAACGAGGGGCTTGATCTCATGACCCCGAGATTATGACCTGAGCTGAAGCCAAGAGTTGGACACTTAACCAACTGAGCCACCCAGGTGTCCCTTAACAAGGTGAATTTTTAAAGATTCTGACAATATCAGTTTCCCTTTATAACAACGGATCTTAATTTTTTTGAGAGGAGGGACAGATTACTATGCAAGCAATTAACCCATTCCCCAGAAAACTGTACATACATAGTAAATTTGTCCTCTTATTTTAGGTGGCCCCTGGACTCTCTTGAATTTAATTGGGGGATCCAAATTAAAGATATTTATTTTTAAACTTATAAGTGGGAAAGAAGGAATTGTAGAGATTAAATTAGAGCAGTCTTTTAAAAGAGCCAACCATAATAAAGCTATTGGGGCTAATAAACAAATTTAGTAAAATTTAAAGGTACAGGATCAACAAACAAAAAATCAGAAGACCTAGATAAATGAAAAGACATTTCATGTTCTTGGGTAGGAATATTTAATATTGTTAAGATGTTGGTATTGCTTAAAGCAATCTACAGACTCAATGCAATTTTTATCAAAATTTGAACAACCTTTTTTGCAGAAACAGAAAAGCCAACATTCAAATTCAAATGAAATTTCAAGAGATCCCAAACAGCCAAAACAATTTTGAAAAACAGGAACAGAGATGGACAATTCACACTTTCCACTCTTCAAAATGTACAGCAAATCTATAGCAGTCAATACAGTATAGTACAAGAATATGGATACATAATAGGTCATTGGAATAGACTTGAGAATACAGAAATAAAAACATATAGCTGTGGCCAAATGATTTTTGACAAGAGTGACTTGTACATTCAATGGGAAAAGAATATAGATAGTCCAGTCCCTGACTTAAAATGGTTCAACCTAACGATTTTTTGACTTTATGATGGTGCAAAAGTGATACACATTCAGTAGAAACCATACTGGAATTTTGAATGTTGATCTTCTCCTGGGCTAGCGATATGCAGTATAATACTATCTTTTAAAGCTGGGCAATGGTAGCGAAATACAGCTCCCCATCAGCTACATAATGATGAAGGTAAACACCCGATATACTTAAAACCATTCTGTACCCATATGACCATTCTGTTTTTCACTTTCAGTATAGTATTTAACAAACTACATAAGATATTCAGAATTTATTATAAAATAGGCTTTGTGTTAGATAGTTTTGCCCAACTGTAGGCTAATGTAAGTGTTATGAGCACATTTAAGTTAGGCTAAGCTAAGGTATGATGTTCAGTAGATTAAGTAACTTAAATGCATTTTTCTACTTACGATGTTTTCAACTTATTATGGACTTATCAGGTGGAAACCCACTGTAAACTGAGGAAGATCTGTGGTCTCTTCAGTAATGGGGCTGGAACAATTGGATTTCTACATGAAAAAGAATTTTGTTAGACACCTATTTTATATCATATACAAAAATTAAAAATAGGTGAACAATATTAATATAAGTGCTAAAGCCATAAAACTCTTAGAAAAAGATATAAGGATAAATCTTCATGACTTTGGAATTGGCAACTAGTTCTTAAATATGACACCAAAAGCACAAACAACAAAGAAAAAAAGGTAAATTGAATTTCATCAAAATTTAAACAGTTTGTGTATTAAAGGACATTATTAAGGAATTGAAAAGATAACCTAGAAAATGGGAGAAGATAGTTGCAAATTACATATCTGATAAGCATTTAAAATTCAACATTTATAAAGAACTCTTAAAACTCAACAGCAAAAAGACAAACGATGGGCAAAGGACTTGAGTAGACATTTCTTCAAAGACATACAAATGGCTTATAAGAACATGAAAAGATGTTCAACATCATTAGTCACTAGGGAAATGCAAATCAAAACAACAAGATTTTACTTCACATGTGCTAGGGTGGATATAATGAAAGAAAAAAATGAAAGTAACAAGATTTGGTAACTTTGTGGAGAAACTGGAACCCTGGTACATTGCTGGTGGGAATGAAAAATGATAGGAAGGTGAGATGGGAACAGTTTGGCTGTTCCTTAAAAAGCTAAATAATGAGTTGCCATATGATCCAGCCATTCCACTCCTAGATTTATAACCCCCCCAAAACTGAAAACAGGGCTCTAAATCGATATTATATGGCAATGTTTATTGCAGTATTAGTCACAATAGTAAAAAGATGGAAACACCCTATGTGTCCATCAGTAGATGAATGCATAAACAAAATGTTATATGTACACACAATGGAATATTATTAAGCCTTAAAAAGGAATGAAATTCTGATGCATGGACAAACCTTGAAAACACTGTTAAGTGAAATAAATCATACACAAAAGACAGTTAATGTGTGATTCTACTTAATGAAATGTCTAGAATAGGCAAATTCATAGAGACAGGTTACCAGGAATTTCTTGCTAGGAAAGAAGGGCAGGGGAAGGAATGGCTGTTGATGAAG
This sequence comes from Phoca vitulina, assembly GCF_004348235.1. Taxonomy (NCBI): domain Eukaryota; kingdom Metazoa; phylum Chordata; class Mammalia; order Carnivora; family Phocidae; genus Phoca; species Phoca vitulina. Next base: position 11,652,958 of record NW_022589721.1, on the reverse strand, counting down.
CCTGGGAAAATAAATGGCCATGGAGAAGCTTAGGGGGTCCTGAGTGACCAGAAAGACAAGGAGCAGGGCCTGACTGAAAAGGTCCTGGATGCCTTGTCCTGTAGTTTTAATATCAGATTGAAATGGTTTGGCAAAAGCTTTGCATGCAGCATTTTTCTGTGCTATCCTTGGAACTGGATTGCTATTAACTTCCTGGTGGCATAAAACTTTTTGCATTGTTTTATACCCTGGGAAATACTGCTGCATTCTCCAGGATGAGCTTTTCAATGGGCCCTGTGAAGCAACTGAAGAAAATGTTTGAAACAAGATTGGTTGTAAACAGTTACTATCCTTTTTGTTTCATATTTACCCCTTGTGCTTCTCTTGACATAGGAAGAGGCTGGCCTCATTGTTCTGCATATTCCCAGGTCTTGTGAATGGCCTGATGGAGTCTATGAGGTACTCCAGATGCAAGAAATGCAGAAATTAAATGCAGTTCTGTTCAAAGTTGAAAGTCAGAAACTCCTCAAAAAGAACGTTTGGAAGTTGATGCTGTGGTTTTGGTGAAGTATCCTTTTCCTATCACTCTAAAAACAACTGCAGTAACAATTTAAGACCATTTGTATTCTGGTACAAACTACATGCTTGATTAAACTGTTAAGTGCTTGTAACTTTAAATTCATATGAGTCATTAATATGCCCTTCCAAAGACAAGGAGATTTTAATCATTGCCAGTTGTAAATTATTTTTAGCCATTTTTTTTTTGAGTCTTTTGAAAGCAGCTTTGAATGTGAATATTTAAGTATAGACCTGTGCTGAAAGACATAGTCAGCTTTTTTGGCTCTTTTAAAATGACAACATTTTTAAAACAATTAAATAAAACCACTTTACATGTAAATGAAAGTTTTAACTTAATGCTAAAGATTGTTTATTGTGTGTAATAAAAATTATATAAATTTTTATAATTTTTAAATAAACCCATGCTTAGAAGTAAAGTTTACCAGGGAATGAAGAAAGGGATGAATGGGGAGTTATTATTCAATGTTTATAGTTTCTGTTTGGAATGATGAAAAACGTTTTGAATTAGATAGTGGGGATGGTTGCACAACATTGTGAGTGCAATTAATGCCTCTGTATTGTACACTTAAAAATGGTTACTATTGAAAAAAATCAATGTAAGCAGATACAGAGAAATAAACAAAGGTAGGTTAAGTCCTAGAGGTAAGAAGCACTAACAATTACATAGTGTTTACTATATCCTAGGCTCTTTAGGTGGTTTTATATATGTTAAATCACTGAATCCTTATAACATTAATATTATTGTCCTCACCTCATTTGTGAGAAAATGAGGCACAGAAATTTTAAATAGTTTGCGAGTGTCTTGTAACTAGTAGATAGAAGAGCCAAGATTTGGACCCAGGCAATTTGTCTCTAAAAACCATGCTTTGAATCATGCTTGCATTTTTTTGTTGTTGTTGTTAAAGATTTTATTTATTTATTTGATGGAGAGAGACACAGCAAGAGAGGGAACACAAGCAGGGGGAGTGGGAGAGGGAGAAGCAGGCTTCCCGCTGAGCAGGGAGCCTGATGCTGGGCTCCATCCCAGGACCCTGGGATCATGACCCGAGCCGAAGGCTGACCCTTAACGACTGAGCCACCCAGGCGCCCCTCATGCTTGCATTTTACCCATGCATTATTGTCTCTGCCCATCATTTGGTTAAGTGCTGAATGAAGAGAATGAACATACAACCATGGGAAGCAGAAGGTAGGAGAAATCAGTCTATTTTTTGGTCACTCTGGTCTCATAAGACCATAAACTTTACAAATCTAATTTTTTTTTTTTTAAACAAATCTAATTCCTAGTTGACACATTTTCTATCTGTTTGGTGTTCATACTGCCTTTCCAAGTGACTTGTGAGTAAGTAGTGGGGTGTGATGATTCTTTTATCTTATGAAGTCATTGAATACCTGCTTTGCACATTTTTTTAGCAACTGATAATTTATTAAAATAGATAAAATAAATGATATTTTTCTGCTCTATTGAGATAGAATTGACAAATGAAATTATAAGGTATTTAAAGAGCACAATGTGATGGTTTGATACACGGATACATTGTGAAAGGGTTCCCCAGCAAGTCAGTTAACACATCCATCACTCCACATATTTACCTCTTCCTCCTTTTTTTTTTTTTGGCGAATACATTTAAGTTCTACTCTTTTAGCAAATTTCAGTTATACAATAGAGTATTATCAACTATAGTCACCATGTTATACATTAGGTCCTCAGACCTCATTCATCTTGTAAGTGAACTGTAACTTGTACTCTTTTACCAACCCCAACCTCTACATATTTTTTCTACCCCACAGCCCTTGGAAACTACTTTTCTACTCTATGCTTTGGTAAGTTTGACTTTTTTTTTCAGAGTCCACATGTATGTGATACCATGCAGTGTTTGTCTGTCTCTGTCTGGCTTATTTTGCTCAGCCTAACATGCTCCAGTTCATCCATGTTGCAAATAGCAGGATTTCCTTCCTTTTCTAAGGCTGAATAATATTCTATTCTATATATGTACTACATTTTCTTGCTCTATTCTTTTGTTGATGGACACTTAGTTTTTTTCCAAATCTTGGTTATTGCGAGTAATACTATGACAAACATGGGAGTACAGATATCTCTTTGAGATAATGGTTTCATTTTCTTTGGATATGCAGTTGAGGCTTGAACAACACAAGGGTGAGGGGTGCCAAACCCCATGCAGTCAAGAATCCGCATATAACTTTTGACTCCCCCAAAACTTAACTACTAACAGCCTACTGTTGACCAGAAGCCTTACTAATAAGAAAAACAGTTGATTTACTCATATTTTCTATGTTATATGTATTATTTACTGTATTCTTTCTATAAAGTAAGCTAGAGAAAAGAAAATGTTATTGAGAAAATCATAAGGAAGAGGATAATACATTTACAGCACTGTACTGTATTTATTGAAAACCAATCTGTATGTAAGTGGATGCATGCAGCTCAAACCCATGTCATTCAGGGGTCAACGGTATACCCAGAAGAGGGATTGCTGGATCATAAATGTAGTTCTATTTTTAATTTTTTGAATAAACTCCATACTGTTTTCCAAGTGGCTTTATCAGTTTAAATTTACAAAATAGATGATTTTTAAAGAGACGTTGTGAGAATTATAAAAAAAATTGTTGAAAAAAATATGGCTTCTACTTTTTAATAAACAGACTCTTTTTTTTAAATTTTATTATGTTATGTTAATCACCATACATTACATCATTAGTTTTTGATGTGCTGTTCCATGATTCATTGTTTGCGTATAACACCCAGTGCTCCATTCAATACGTGCCCTCTTTAACAACCATCACCAGGCTAACCCATCCCCCCAACCCCTCCCCTCTAGAGCCCTCAGTTTGTTTCTCAGAGTCCATAGTCTCTCATGGTTCCTCTCCCCCTCCGATTTCCCCCCCTTCATTTTACCCTTCCTACTATCTTCTTTTTTTTTTAACATATAATGTATTATTTGTTTCAGAGGTACAGATCTGTGATTCAACAGTCTTGCACAATTCACAGCGCTCACCATAGCACATACCCTCCCCAATGTCTATCACCCAGCCACCCCATCCCTCCCACCCCCCACCACTCCAGCAACCCTCAGTTTGTTTCCTGAGATTAAGAATTCCTTATATCAGTGAGATCATATGATGCATGTCTTTCTCTGATTGACTTATTTCGCTCAGCATAATACCCTCCAGTTCCATCCACATTATAACATTAAGAATCATTATGTATTTAACCAGTTTCCTTTTGATATGTTATTTCCAACCTCTAGCAATTATAAACAATGGTGAATTAATAAATTGAATATATGTCAAAAAAAAAAGAATGTCATAACATAAAGCTGATCTACATTCTTTCCAATACTTACTTCTTTTCTGCTAATTGTAGCATCAACAACACATTAATTTTTATAGAAATGATAGTGCATCAATATTTAAGACATTTCTTGAACACCTATTTTATGTAAAAGTAAAAGCCAGTATCTTCCCATGTAAGTGATAAATTACAGAGATATCCTGGTGGAATGCTTGTCTGATTATTGCTTTTTATTTTTTCAGTATTTTTTCCTGGCTAGTCATTTAGAGAACTTGGGAATTGTTTAAGAGATGAGTTACAACAATGAAATACAACAAAAATATTATCTTTGGAACGTGTTATTTTCATATATTTCAAAACAGTTTGCAGTAAAATATTTATGATACTTTTAAAAATATAAGTACTCTCTGTTAAGTTTTAATAACCCTAGTGTGAGGTTTAAAATATTTTAAGCATAACCCAGGGGAACTTTATATGCTATAAGCAATGATATCAGAAGGACAACTGTGGCCTTTTATTAGCAATTACGATTTGTAGCAAGTTTTTATTGCCAATTTTCACAACTCTCCTTCTACTCTCTTTTTTGTTTTGTTTTGTTTTGTTTTGTTTTTCCCTGCAATTGAGTCTTGTGCTAGAGCTTTTGGCCCCTGGGATCAATCTGCACCAGACAACGTGAAGCAAAACTTCCATCTGGTTCCGTACTTTAGCTGTTCCTGACTGGAATTCAATTATATATAAGACACAGGGTTACTTAATATTCAGTAGGATTTAAAAAAAAACCAAACAAACCAAAAAAAAAAAAAAAAAAGTAAAGGTTTGCTTCTGAGGAAACACTCGTTGATTACTAATAGGTATTATTTGAGGCTAGAAAAATCCAGAATTTAGAAAAGCCCACTTGATAACTTCTCCTTTTCATATATAACCAAGGTTATTGAGGAATCTGAATGGTAATGTGGGCTATAAATAGGACGTTAAGGAGTTTTTCATTAACCATTGTCTTCAGTTCCATTTTAGATCTTTCTTCTCTGAGCCTTGAGTACATCTGAATAGAAATGACAGTTTTCTGGCCACTTTCATGTGTTGATTAGTCCAAACCAAAAAATTCATTCTCACATTCCACTGAAAGATTTTAATTCCCCATTTTTCCTACCTCTTAGATTGGCCTGACCTGAAGTATAGATGTATAATCTGTTCTTTCATCTAGCTATCTTCTTTCCCTGTATTCCTGGTTCCTACAGGGGCGAAAAAGGCATTAGTGAAAGAGGAATAAACATTCAAGCCCTGTGTAGTGTTACAAGTATCTCAATGCTGAATTTCTTTTGGATTGTATTTGTGGGCTCATGGAGATTATCTTTCGGGATCCTCACATTGAATAATTTTACTGATATGGGAAATATGCTCTGTCTAATCCCTAGAAACCCTTCTTAGCTCTCCATTTCGCCTTCACCCACAGGTATACAGTATAGTCTATCATTGCTGAATCTCTTCTCTCTGGAAATGCTTTCTTGGACCAGGTCCTTTAAAGAAACTTTGGGTGAAGTCGTTTCCAGAATTTCCACTGGTACAAGGGAATTCAGTGTGCTAGAGATTGGATAGTTGTATACCAAATTCATTTTCTTTTCTTTGGATATAAAGCTATTCTGCATTTCCCAGCTTTCCTTGAATTTGATATGGGTATATGACTGAGTTCTAACCAACGAAATAGGAGTGTGGTACCATTTCCAGGGCTAGCTCATAAAACTTCCCACGTACAGTCTTCCATATTCTTTTCACATCTGCCTCCTTTAGCCAACTAAGCACAAAGACCTAGGAAGACACCTTTGAAAATGATGGAACCATAAGATGAAATAAATCTGGATCCAATTAAAGAAGAGCTTCTTGCTCCTCTGTAATTTTCATGAGCAAGAAATAAATTCTATCATACATGAACCATTATACACTTTGGAGTTTGTCATAGCAAGTAGCAGTATTTTAACTAATTCACACATGCATTGTAGTGAGGCTTGTCATATTTAGCAAATAAAAATAAGGGTCATCAACTTAAATTTGAATTTCAGGTAAACAAGGAATCATATTTTTAAATAAGTGTGTTCCATGCAATATTGAAGACATTTTTACATTAAAAATTATTTGTTGTCTACCAGAAATTCAAACTTAACTGGGTATCCTATATTTTATGTCAACCCTACCACACTAAAAAGTGGGCATATGTGGCACTCCCAGTGTTTCCCTATCCTGTTCCGTTTTTGCTGTGGCTGCTCTATCTAAAATCAAATTTTCAGAAATGTGAAGAAGAGAATCAGCTTTTAGCCTCTACATTCATATAGGCCTTGAACCTTCAAGGAGATATATGCCCGTCTCGTCCAAACTCTCCTACCCAAGTCCATTGCAGTACTGTAGCACGAGCTTCTCCAACTCAACAACCATCTATGTGGGGGAATGTTATGTGAGCCTTACCTTCAGTATGCTCCCTAAATCTCTGTGTGCTTCTCCCAGAACCCAAGTAGCCTGAGGGCAGAGAATATTACCCTGTTTTTAATAATCATAAAACTGAACACTCAGATAAACTCTTCTCTCTGATGGATTTGAGACTTTCTCTTATTTGGGCTATAAAGGGTAGTGAGAGTGAAGGATGCAGAAGGTCTGGTCAAATCTTAGTAAATCCTGCAACTATATGCCTAGGAGTTCCTCTTCAGAATATAGAGAAGCTTATTAGCTATTAGGGTTTTTTAAAAATCTTTAGCAGGAATTCTGAGACAACAGGAAAATTTCTATTTTATTATAATTCCCTTCAAGTTCCATTCAATTACATATTTTAGATCATCAGAAAGTTTGAGAAAATGCAAAACTTATTTGCATATTCTTAATTTTGCTTCAAAAAGATAACATTAGACAATCAAATGTAAATGCATTTCTTTTGGCCAAGATAATTCTATGTCCCTCAATTTACATCTTCAATAAGTTAAGGCTAACAGTTTGCTTATAGCTCACCAACCTCTATGGTAACCCACATCCTCTGTGCTTTGGTTATGTGCTTTCTATTATTCTTCCTTGTGTCATTATAATATGATATTTGGCAAAATGTAATACAAAATATTGGGTTGGGGTTTTGTTTCTTCACTTATTTTAAATAATTTAACCTATATTTCTCCAAGAGTTTGATTTCTTTCTAAGAAGGATATTATATTTCTTCAGTAAGGGCCATACAATTTAATGCACTGAAACAATATTTAATATAATAATAATTTCAGGGTTCAAAGGAAACAATGACACTGAAAAATGAGAGCAACACATCTTTTCAAATCAATTTGAACAAAATGAAGTATTATTTAAAAAAATAATATGCTGTATCAGAAGTTTGCTGTATCAGAAGCTCCAGCAAAACTGATTACAAGGTGGACAATAAGCTTAGGTCAGAGACAAGCAATTATACACTTATTTTTAATTTTTCAGCATCAGCTCCTAGATCCATTGAGTGAAAAATGAAAATAGAAAAAGAAAGAGACTCAAATCACATAATCTTATTATATGTTACTTATATAATACAGTATTCTGCTTTCTCAATCTAATTTTCTGTAGTTAGTATCAGAAATATTTGGTTTAATAAAACAATACAGTTTATTATGGGATAGATGCTAAAAGCAAAAACAGAATGTACAAGGATCTAACATCTATTTAGTAAAAAGGAAGGAAGCCTTATTCATTGGAAATCAAATTTTATATTTTACATTATGCATTTCACTCAATATTAAAAAATTATTGAAAACATCTGCAAAGAAAAAGTAAACCAAACAGAATGTATGGAGCCTTATTCTTAATTCTACATAGAAGATATTAGTGTAGGGCAGGGGTTGTTTGGCAAACTTTTTCTGTAAAGGTCCACATAGTAAATATTTTAGGCTCTGAGGGCCATAAGGTCCTTATCTAACTAGTCAATCTGCTGTTGTAGTGAGAATGCAGTCAATATAATGCATAAACAAATCATTATGGTTATGTTTCAGTAAAACTGTAACTACAGGCCGTTGACTAGATTTGGCCCAAAGGCCAGAGTTTGTCCATTCCCTGTTCTAGAATAAATACACATTATGTTATTATCTCTCTCAAACACAAAGACTCTTTTCTGACCCTGATTAACTTCTCAGTTTACAAATAATTTCCAGTTCTGGTTCATGCCAGTCTTAATTCCCCACCAAGCCTTGCCCTTTATTTGAAGCTCATAACTGATATATTGAGAACCCTATTAATTTCTTCATAGCTAGAGTTTTTAAAGAGAATGGGCTATAAATCCGATCTAATCATTTGCCCAGCTGTTTGTGGTTTTAAACTGATGCAAGTGTTGAGACAATAGTCTACTGTTCAATAGCAAAATGACTGTTTCTAGAGGAGACTCATACTTTTCTTAATCAATTTGATTCTATTTTTAAATTGCTTTAGGGAGGGATCCAAGTATAGCACCTAGGTGATTTTGCTTTGAACAGTTGAGATTTCTCATCAAATATTTATAATTTATTTACAGACAGTAAGAGACATTTTCATTAATTAGCATGTTTTTGGCTGGAGTTCTTTCTGCATAGCAGATCATTTCTTTGAAATGACTTTCCTGATGAACTGCTTCATGGGATGAAGAGTATCATGACTTTAAAAATAGCCTCTTGATAGCCAGGCATATCTGTCTCCACACCTGAATCCCAAATGTGTATAAATAATTTTTCCTTAATTCATAAATTCAACAGATATTTGTAGAGACCTAATGTGCACAACACATTGTACTTGATATTGGGCATTGGATGAGTTTTGACTACATAACTAGACAGGGTTGAGTGGGTATTTGTGAAATAAGTAAAAAAAAAAAAAAAGAATACTCCAGTTAAAAAAAAAAACACAAAAATAAATGTCTTCATATGAATAAGGAAATGTTTCTAGCTTCAATATCTTAAACCACCCAGGGTGAGATAATGACGAATCCTATGGGAACGGAATGCCCTTTTGAAGATTTCTAGTGAACTTTGTTGAAGTGGAAAACTTTGGACTAGTTTACAAAGTTATTTAAATAATAGATATCTCAGCTTCTATTTTCTTCTCCGCTGGTTCCCCTAGGGACAGATTCTCGCTTCATTTTATTCTCTGTCTCTGAGTCCCTTTTGGTTTGGTTTTTTTCCTTGACTGCAACAAGAAAAAACTTTTGGCTAAAATTGGGTGCTCTTAAGTACTGTCATGTATAGATTTGTCAGATGCTCACCAAACTTTTGTCTTCCTAGCTCCTACCAAAGTACAGCTGATTCTTATTATTCACAGTAATTATGTTGTATAAAGTTGCTATGAACATTGAATTAGTGAACACTGAACCATTGCTCCTAGGAGAAATACAGGGTTAGGTTCCTGAGAGTCTCTGGTCAAATTGTCATCAACCTATCAGTACATAGGTGTTTATGTGTGTTTCTATCTACAAAAATTTTATTTAATACATATTATTAATTCATTAGCCTTGGACTTATGGCCACAACACTAAATTATATATAAATTATATATGAATTATAAATAAATTATAATTCATACCTGAATGAAACTTACCTAACACATGTATTTTCTCCATAAAGCACATCATTCTCATGCTTAGGAAAACTACAGAACATTTCAGCACTGTGCTTTGGAGTCCATTTTAAACAGTAAAATCACCAAGAAAAAGCATAAAATTGTAAATAATGTGGCACTAAATAAACTGCAAAAAAGATAATCATTTACAGAATGAGAGCTGAAACAAGAAGACAGAACATCATCTTTTTTGACCTCTATTGGGAACATGCTCTAAAGGTAACTCAAATTTTTTAACATTCTCCACATGTCTATGAATGGCCATGAAACAGCTTTGATAATAGATTTTGGGGTTGCAAGTGCATTTTGGTGAGTAGGTGAATTTGTAATTATGGAATCTGTAATAATGAAGAATGACTGTACTTTGTCCTATTTTCTTTCTTTAAGGCATGTTTTTTATTTAGTTTTATTCAAGTTTACCTTAAAGCAAGATGGAAAGGAAATAGATCCTTCTTATTGCTTGACTTACATGTTTTTTTCCACTTAATTTGGTAGTCTACATGACCTCCAACTGCTTTTTTTATATTGATATATTGCTACTTATTGATATTGATAACGAAGGCTTACATTCCCTATTGTTAAAAAATAGAGCAAAAAGTTGACTAGTAGATTTAGCAGATGATCATATATAATTTATCTTAAGGTGCAACTCTCATAAGGCATTAAGAAATGGAGTACACTATACTCTTGAATTGCCTTACAACATTTTAAGCTTCTGCCTAAATGATGCAAATCTGTGCAAAGTTAACTCCAATAGTAATAATTTCTGCCTATTTTAAGTAATGTATTTTCAAAGTCCAAATTCTATGCTGCATAAAAAAATAACTATTTCCACACGTGCTTAAGTCCTCTTTGCACACTAGAAAAACATTTTTCATTGTAAAATTTGAGTTTATTAATAGAAAAAACACATGGCACCATATAATTTTTTTCCTAAGAAAGTCTAAGCATATATACATGGTTATGCTGTTTAGAACAGACCCAAACAAAATAATACCTTGGCATATTTTTGACTCAGTTCCCAATACCTGCTGGACCTTAAGCTCCATGAGGAAAGAGACTCTGGCTCTCCTGATCATGGTTATTTTACAGAATGCATGGCACATAGTAGGGGCTCAACAAATGTGGGCCAAATAAATGAGGCTCTGTCTGTATATACCACAACCTAAAAAATTGGGAGGGATTTCTCCTCCAAAGTCCATCACCCTAAGGATTTTGAGCCTTTAAAAAAGAAAAAGGACTTTGAGATACATTTATTTTTTCTTATCATGCTTATTTCAATATACTTTTATAAGTAATCTCATGGAATAATTAAAAATCATATTTCTTTATAAATTAATGTTAGTTAAAAAAACAAAGCAAAACAAAACATAATAAAAAAAAAAAACCCACAAAACATTGTTTTGGCTTTTCTAGACAATCCAAATCTCATCACCAGCTTACTGACACCTAAAAAGTCAACCATTTGGTTTGTCTCTGTATTTTCTCATTAACTTTACATTCTGCTTCCAGTCCAAGAAAAATTGAAATCAATGCAAACAAGCTATAAATCAATAAAAAAGATTACTAGAAAATCCCTAAATATTTAGAAATTTAAAAATTGACTTCTACAATAATGTATATGTCAAAGAATGAATTAAAATGAAAATTAGAAAATATTTTGAGCTGAGTGACAACAAAACACTACATACCAAAACTTTGGAGTGCAGCTAAAGCTATTAGGAAAAATGCATGCCCTTATATCAGAGAAGATGAATGGCTGAAAATTAATGAGCTAGGCACTGTTCTAAATAACTTGGGAAAATTGCAGCAAATGACACCCAAAGAAAATAGAAGAAAATAAATTATAAATATAAGAACCAAAATTATTATCATAGAAAACAAATATACATTATAGAGACCTAACAAAACTAAAAGTGGATTCTTTGCAAAGACTAAGACATTGATAAGCACCTGGATAAACTGAATAATATTTAAAAAAAAAAGGAAGGAAAACAAAAGAGGAATGGAAAAGGAAACATCACTAACAATCCTATAGACATTAAAAAGGTCTCATTTACAGTAACTTCAAAAATATTTAAAAAGCAAAACATGGGAATAAATTTAACTAAGATGTGCAAAATCTCTACAAAGAAACATGTAAACTATAATTGAGGGAAAATGTGAAAAACCTTAATAAGAGAGAGGTAAAACTTTTCATGGATTGGAAGATTCAGTATTTTTAAATGTCAGTTCTCCTCAAATTACTTGTAGATGAGTGCAATCTCAACCAAAACTCCAAGTTTTTTTTCCAGAATTTAAAAATCTTATTCTAAAATTTATATAGAATTACAAAGATTCAAGACTAGCCAGGAAATTCTGAAGTAGAAGAAAAAAGTGAGAAAATTTGCTCTAATAGATATTAAGGCTTGACATAACTACTGTAGTTAAAGACAGTTATTTTGTATAAGGATATAATGAAGCAAAGAGAATGGGAAAGTTTTGTTAGCAGTTCCTATCTGTTTAAACTTCTGGGTTCTTTTTTTCATCGACTGAGCAACATGTTGCTGAAGGCTAATCAGCCTCTGCTTAAAGTCAGCATAAATTTGAGAAATGAAGCAAAATTAGGGTCCAATAACAGAAAACAGAAAATATAAAACAAAAGTGAATTTTTCAGAGCAGTGAGAAAATGATAGACTATTCAATACATAATGTTGGATTATTGGGTATGCAAATGAAAAAAAAGCAAAACAATTTGACCCCTACCTCACACTTTACACCAAGTGGATTGAAACTGTAAATGTGAAAGTAAGTCCACAGTTAAATAAGGTAAGAAAGTACCTTTCTTGGAATGGGGGAGGGGGATTTAAAGTAATTCTTTAACAAAACACACAAAAAATAACCATAAAGGAAAATATTCATAAGCTAGAGTACATTGAAATTAAGAAATTCTGTTTGTTCAAAAACAAGAATAAGATAGTGAACAGGCAAGCCACTGAGTCGGAGAAGATATTTGCAATGCATATATTAAAAATTGCTTGTTTTCTGAAACTTCATAGTTCCTGAAACTATGAAGATTTCCTATAAATCAGTAAGAAAATATAGTTTAAAAGAAAAATGGCCATAAGAAATGAACTGGTACTTCAAAAGAGAGTTTATGAAAATGCCTCCAAAATATTTAAAATGTTGCTTAATCTCATTGTTACCCAGATAAAAAATAATTAGAAAAATGTAAGTTAATGAAGAAGAATCAGATACAATTATACAACCACCAAAATAGTTAAAAATAAAATTACTAACACTGCCATGTGTTGACAAATATATGGAGCACTGTAAGTCTACATATTGTTGATATGTTTATCAATTGCAGCTGCTTTTGAAAGCCAAATGTTATCATCTACTGAAATTGAACACTCACTCTGTGATCCTTGCAAATCAACAATAAGGAGCTTTACATGCCCTAAGAAAAGAAGTTCCTGATAAGTAGATGAAGGTGTGATATGTTTGTTACTGGGACATCTGGAAAAGGAGGTATCATTACCAGACAAGAATGGGAACTGAAAGAAGAAATTTCCTAATCTCATTTAATAAAGATGGAAGACAATTCTAAGCAATGAACGGCTAGTGTCAAAGATTCATGCATAACGTAAAACTATCATTAAAGCATCACATGAACTTGACAGAGAATTCCTGCTGACTTTAAGCAGAGGCTGCATAGCCTTCAGCAACATGTTGCTCAGTTGATGAAAAAATGAAACCAGAAGTTTAAACAGACAGGAACTGCTAACAAAACTTTCCCATTCTCTGACAGAACACAAAATTACATTGTCAGTGCCCAAGGTGATTGGGTCATATATCATTTGTGTAAGTCTAAAATAGTACCTGCAATAAGTCTAATAAAAGCTGTGTGTTAAGAAAGAATTTTGTCAAAATTTAATAGTCAGCTTTTTTCTTTTAATATTTCATAAAATAATGCCAAACAGTACAATCCTTGGCATCTTAGATTTGATGATATTCCATGTGATATTGCCTTTCCGTGCTAATTCTCATACATATTCATAGAATAGAGGAAAGGACAAAAAATATATACAGCAAAATATTAAAATTATTTATCTTTAAAAATTTCAGGTTGTTTTAATTTGTAAGATCTTTCTGTTTTTATACTTTAAAAAGTTTTAATTCTGGACATGCATTAAAGAGTCTAAAATCTAATCAATGCTAAGCAGCATGGAAGGAAGCTTGCTTGTGAAGCCATCTATGACTACTTACATGTCTAGAACCATTGATTCCTACAAATTGGTCCCAAAATGACCAGGGCATCAAGGTTTAGAGACCCAACCTCAGAATCTCCGATTTTACATCTCAGAATTCTGAAATTTGCTTTTAAAGAACTCCAAGGGTGATTCTGATGCAAAATTAGGTTGCCCTATAGCACATTAAAAGATTTTCCATGAGGTGTACTTCTATCAAGTTAAGAGGTGATTTTCCACAAAAGCCACTATTCATTGGACTTCCCCTGGACAGCACCAGCCACTAGACTCACTTAATTTACAGAAATAATCAAATAGATACTAAAATTCTGTTTTTGTACGTATGTACTCTTACTCTACAATTATTTCTATGCTCATACCTATCAATTTGTAAGCAGTTAGAGAAAATATGCTGCTATTTTAATAATGAATTCCATTTTGTACACAAAAGTCAGTAGTTCACATACTGTATTTCTAATTTCTTCTGGTTTTCTGTACTTGGGCTAAACAAAATGAAAGCAAGCAGCATTATTGATTCCCTGCAGATTTTTGTCTCATACATCAAGCTTATTAAGTAGAGAGAAGTGCAGGCTACTCAGATGATTTTGGATATAGGCAGGGAATTCCTTCCTTCACTGTACTATGCAACAGGATGGTATAAAATATTTAGTGAGAACTTAGATTTCAAAAATCACACTCTGATGATTCTTTCCATACCCCAAGGGTTTTCTTTTTTAAAGCAATTTTTAAGTTATTCCATGGTTTCTATAGCAATTACATATGGAAAATGTGGATATTAAGCATATGTTTTAAGCCACAAAAACAATTAAAGGACTGAATATAGAGTATACTCTATGCTCGTTTTGAGCAGAGTTCTAAGAGTAGAAGATATGTGCTTGTATTTTCACCAAGATAAACTTTAAGAATGGTGTTCCTAAACAAGATAAACACAAAGACAAAAAAAAAAAAGAAAAAAGTGGAAATGAACATTATTTTGTAACTTTCATTTGCTGGAAATTATGTTATTTCATAACATGATAAATTTACTTTACCAAGAAATCATAGACAGTTCAAAAAGCTTTTCTTATATTTTTATTCAGTAACATGAAATGTAATACATTCCCTGTGTTTTTTTAACTTCATTTTGGCCAATGGTGAACAAATACAACAACTTCTCACATTAGGGAACTTCAGTGAAATCTTATTAATTTGCATGCTAAAAAATATGTGATTATCTAATTTGTTATTTAATTGTGAATGGGCTGAACAGAAGTCTTTTGTTTTTACTGTCTATAAAGAATGGCTTTGGTTATACAACTAATGAAGCCAGTGAAATTCCAAAGACTCATTTCAACCTATTCCAGAAAACAAATTATTTTTAAAAGTAAGTTAGTCTTAGCTTATGAGTGGAAGCTACTAATTACAATCTATCTCATGTATTTACTGCAAAAAGACCACCAGGACTTCTATTTGGAAAGAGTTGTGAACAGTTAAGAGAGGGAGAGGGACAGGGAGGGACAAAGGATTGACACAAAGAAAGGAGAAAGGATGGAGCCTTCCTAGTGTCACCTGGATGAACCGAGGTGCCACTTCATTGTTTCTTGCTGATGCTTTCTTGCCTTACTTTCATGGGTTTCTCCCTCAGGAGCAGTGTATTCTTTGACAGTAATTAAAACATGGAAGGGGTAAGATCTTAAAATGAAAATTATCTTCCTATCCTATAATATATCTGATTTCAGAATTCCCAACAAAAACCAAAATATTCCATTTTCAATGTCACTCTTTTACTTTGTAAAATATAATATAATGCTCTAAATCCCACAGTGGGTTTAAGTGCTTTATTCAGAGGCTGCTGAAGCAACACAAGCAATCTAAATTGTCCATTTGGTACCCCTGGAGTTTTTAAAGCTCAGGATAATTTTCCAAAGAAGGACTGGGTTGGATGAGAATTTTCCCTTGTCAACCAAAAGAATGATAATTGCAATAGAGGAGGTGGGAAAGGAGATCCTGCATGGTACCTTGACTAGAAGTACATTGCTGGGCAATACATATTTGAGGTTCTGGAAATTGACTTTCTTAAATCACCCACACCATTCTGTTGGAAAGTCTTCATGTACACTCAAGAATCCAAGTTTTAAGATCACTGATTTAGAGAATTTCAGTGATTTGCAAAAGCCCACACAGATTAACATGTAGCTTAAACTTCCTGACTTCAGAAACCAAGCTCTTAACCACTGCACTCCATTCTTTGTTCATTAAAGATAAATTCTACATAGAAAGAAATGCCTGTTACTTTTTAGTATTTGCAAGTATCACACTGTCTCATTTATATCTCTCATTGTACAATAATGCTATTTTAATTGCCTTGATCTGTAACTATGCCTTTTTACTGGGATTTTTTTTTGTTTGTTTCATATAGTTCTAATTTCTGGAAATTGAATTTAAGCCTCAGGAAATAGTATATCAATTGGAAATATATCAAATAAACTTTCTACATTTCAATTTAGGAAATTTTATAATAGTGAGGTAATGATGTTTAAAAGCAAATTTCTTAGTGTTCAGATTTATGGTTTGGCTGTTCTGTGCTTCTCTAGTTTTTTTGTTCTACTTTATATTAATACAATACTACAACATTATTATAAGATAAATGTTTCAGCTTCATTCATTAGGAAAACCTTACAATTTTGTTCTAAAAACATTAATTATAGTAATTGCACTAAATTAATACTGTACATTCAAAATAATCTGTTTGCCTCTGCCAGCTGGAAATCTATTTCTCACTAGGGAATAACATACAACCAGTATAGAGAAACCAAGCTGATGTTCCCCTTCTAGAATATTTTAACTGTTTTGCACTGTTGACAATGGGGGTTATAATATTTTCCTTGTATTTTCTGAAAATGTTGTGGTTTACCACCAATAAATTGTTTTGAGGTGTAGAAAATACTGCACTTGCTATTGAAATCCAGAAAAGGAGGGATGGAGTAAGGTAAGGTAGAAGGAAGGAATGGAGAAAGGGAGGGAAGGAAGGAAGGGAAGGAGGGAGGGTTGGGAAGGAGGGAGGAAAGGAAGGAGAGAAGGAAAGAATCGAGACACACAGCTAGTTAGAAAAGACATTTAGATTTGGAAGGGAGCTTAGATATCCACCAGGTTAATTATTTCATTTTCTAGACTGGCATATCATCATCCACTACAAACTTGGAACTATAAACCATATATTCTTTTGAATATTAGAAAAAATGAATTAGGTTTTTTTTTAAGATTTTATTTATTTATTTGACAGAAAGAGACACAGCGAGAGAGGGAACACAAGCAGGGGGAGTGGGAGAGGGAGAAGCAGGCTTCCCGCTGAGCAAGGAGCCCGATGCGGGGCTCGATCCCTGGACCCTGGGATCATGACCTGAGCCGAAGGCAGACGCTTAACGACTGAGCGATCCAGGCACCCCATGAATTAGTTTTTCTAAAGATATGCCTTCCTTATAGTGAAATAGTCTTTTACAATGAAGTTTTGATGGCTGCCTGGTTTCCTCATATTTTACTTCCCCCCCCCCAAGAGTTATCACTAATAATTCTACAGCAGTTGTGAAATAGACAATAAAACTTTGCAAGCTTCTTGGGCCACAGTGGATATTGTGGATATTTAATGATGTCACATAGGAAGGGCTATGGTGTCCTGGCTCCTGCCTAATAGGGTGGCCCACTTTAGTTCAGATCGTAACCTGGAAATTATTTTCCCTATCCCGAAGTGAGTAATATAAAAATGTGCTACCTCCTGATGCAGAACTTTGAACACAGATGCAGGAGGCAATGATAGAGTTGCAGTGCCAGATTAAGTATAAAAAGAAGCCTTTCCTAGTAACAAATAGCTCACGATAAGTATTTTGCAGAGCTTATTATAGGCAAGGAATCCTTCCTAGCAATAACATGACTAAGACTGGATGCTGTAATAAATAATCAGAGGCAGAAGCTTTGTGCATATAAAGTGCATACTTAATGTTTGCTGACAGAAGTTCTCCAAGTCACCCACCTTTCTGGAGTCACTCTTTATCTCCGATTCTGTACTTTTGGATTGTCCTTACCAAGAATTCTGTGAATAATCAAGGCAATGCTTATGTTCTACAGAGTCAGGACATACTTCATTCTTCTTCTCATTCTTCCATAAAGTTCATCCCTGCTAAACACTATCCCACTTTTTCTATCTTCCAAAGAACCACTAAAAAGGGCAGATGTGGGTAGCAGTCATTATTGTAGACTTTCTTGGGAGGTGGCCCATTTTAGGATGGCACATAAATCATTTACAATCAAATATTACACATTTTTTTGTTTAGGTTTCTTCACTACTGCAAATTTATCACTAGTTTACTTTCACCCCAGTGTCAGAGAAAAGTTGTACCAGCCAGAGTTAAACAGTCAAGAAAGACTTTATTCAAGACGATTGTGCTAGGAATGAATTCAACTCTGCTGAAACAGAAGGCGGGAGAGTTTTAAGCACTAGGGGGAGCTAGTGGGAAGGCCCTGGAAGTCTTGGGGGGACGTTGGTCACTGTGATTAGGCTGCTTGTGTTTACTAATTGGCTAATTTGTGCTTATCAAAGATAGGCACCTACTCTCCCATGAAGACTGGGGTATGGGAACTCTATCTTTCTTAAGGATTATATAGTGGCTTCCAGCTTCCTAAGAAAGACATATCTGGTTGGTTAAACTGGTATGGGTTGGGAGAAGATTTACATCTCCAAGGGGCTGAGAAAAAAATTTATAATTAGAAGTTTTCTAAAGGAAATACTGTAAGAAAAGTGAGGTCAGGGGCCTACAGTCAGAAGGAAGCCTGTCTAACATTAAGTTAAGCTGCAGAGAATGTTAAAGCCATTTTGTAATCAATTTTCTAGCCTCAAGTGTCTTGCTCAGATATTTTCTCTTTCCACGATTTTCACGTATAGGTTTCGGTACACTCTCTCTCTTCTTGAGTGTGTTCAGAAACTCCCAGTTCCACTTTGTTTAAAATGCAGGAAAAAAATCAGTTTTTGTTTTTTTTTTTTTCTTTTCTCCTATTCCTTCAGAAAATAGCATATGCAGGATGAATAGAGTGAGGAAATTTTCACCTTTCATACCTCAGGGGCCTTTTTCCTGAGCAAAGCATCATTCATATTGATGTGAATTGTGTCAATTCTTCGTATATGAATTCTGCTGCACTCAGTTCTATATTCAAACAATATGTATTTTCTCATCATAAGAAGCTGAGGGTCAAGATTCCAATGGAACAAAATGAAACCAGAAAAACAGTTCAAATATGCTCCCAAACATGCCCACAGGGCAAATGAGTTTGGTTGATCTGTATTTGTGCCTTTAATAAATGCAGAGGTGCCATAGAAAAAGGTAAATAACTCTCATATCTTTGCTTCTGGGAATGGTTTTCCTTGTTCATGTAATGTGCGTTTTACACTCATTTCTCAGGGATATATGTTTGTGTGCAATCCCTTTACTTTCTAAGCATTTGTTAAGCTGATTACTAAGTGCATGCATTTTAATATTTCAAGTCTGAGATTTTTTATTCTTTTTCTAACTCTACATTGCTATTTTTATGAAGCCACAAAAGCACACCCCTCTCAAAGGAAAGTTAATGGACTAGTTTTGCCTGTTTTCTAGTTCAGAAGGGTATTGCCCATGGGGGAAAAAAATCAGAGTTTCATTAACAATTGCTGGAGCACTTTCCTGCTTTAAAATGCTGCCTTGGGGCTTTTAGTGGGTGTCTGTGAAGAAAAGTGACAGAGGATTTGATGTCATAGGTTCAACCTTCACTTCACGGGGATAGCTGCTGCTCATTACAGAGTATCCTTGTGCACTAGGTTGAGGAATTTCCTCTCCTCTTTGAGGGCTCTCACGTAGGGGTAATAATGGGTTTTGATTTTTTACTTCTTTTGTTAAACTAGCAGATTGATATGGAAGGAGACTTTGACAACCTAGTGAATGATGTGTTATAATTATGTTGAAACCACTGGTCCCATGTTAGCTATTCATCAGTCACCATAACCTCATCAAAGGTGAAATACAGATGATATGGACTAGACTGGCTCAGAGCCTTACGTTTTAGTCAAAAAATTACATCAGCAGCTGGAAGAATGCACGAATGGCAAAATTTTTGTTTGTTTAAAAAGATGATCTACACATCTATGTATGATATCCACACAGTTGGGTCTCAGGACTATCTTCTGATTCTTAGGTTGATCATTAGGTCTTTTGTTTTGATTACTTTCTCTGTTGAGCTTCTATTTATGCTTGTCTATTTAGGATTAACTTTTCTTAGGTCACAATTTTGTAAAACTTGTTTTTGAAAATATAAAAATTAGTTCTTACTGTTTTGAGATTTGGCATCTTAACTTTTTCAGGAGCCAAATTACTAATCTAGGTATTGCCTACCTAGTATTTTTGTAAGCATCAGGTGATTGAAATGAATCAATGTGTTTAAATATACTTACCTATTTATGTATTTATTTTATTAATATTTCAAAATTTGCACTTGATGTGGCCAGTGACAAAAGTTATTGGAAAGGCTGACTATTGTGTATTTATACCTTAATATAGAAATGTAATGGGATCTTACGAAATTGCTTACAAAAGTGTTTTTATAAATTTGGAATGACTATCCCAAAATACATCAAAATGAAATGATTGAGAAAGTAGTGGTAGTGATTGTGAAGAAAGAATAATGATTTAAGGAGACATGAGCTTTCAGATATTAAATAATTACCTTAAAGCACAATAGTTAATACACTGTGTGAACAGGACAAGGATCAGTGGATCATTGAGAAAAAGAAATATAGAAACAAACCCTGTATATAAGGGTTCAGTTAAAGGACTAACTAGAGAAATTAGGTGATAAAATAAATTAAGTTGGAATCACACCTTTCATTTTTTTGTATGATAAATGCTAAAAGACAAATCAAGTTGAATTTATTAAATAAAACCATAAATGTAAACCTAGGTGAGGAATTCCTAAGTATAAATACAGTGAAGGTATTAATAATGTGTGATGTATTTGGTATCCATCTATAAAACAAAATCACAACTGCTATTAAAATATCAGTGATACATAATTGCTATAATTATAATTAAAGCTTAACATATGTAATATATGCAGTAGTTATAAAATACATATAAATAAAAACTCAAACTGAGCAAATTAATAACCTTGGAAGATAATTCAGAGAAGAAATACAAATGGCTAATGAATATACAAAAAAATTCAACCAGATTAGTAATTAAAGAATTAAAAATTTATCTGATAGTGAGATTTTTTTTAAAAAATGATACAATTTGGAATATATACAATGGAGTATTACTCAGCCATAAAAAAGAATGAAATGTTGCCATTTGCAATGAGTGGATGGAGCTAGAGGGTATTATGCTAAGTGAAATAAATCAGTGAGAGAAAGACTAATACCATGTGATTTTACCTATGTGTAGAATTTAAGAAACAAAACATAGGTGAAAATAGGGGAAAAAATAAAAGAGAGGCAAACCATAAAACTCTTAAGTATTGAGAAGACTCTTTAGTATAGAGAAGACTCTTAAGTATAGGGAACAAACTGAGGGTTGCTGGAGGGGAGGTGAACAGAGGAATGGGTTAAATGGGTCAAGGGTATTAAGGAGGACACTTGTTGTGATGAGCATTGGGTGTTGTATGTAAGTGAGGAATCACTAATTCTATACCTGAAACTAATATTCCACTGTATGTTAATTGGAATTTAAATAAAAACTTGAAACTACAAAAAAAGAAAAATAAAAAGTAAAAAAAGATACAATTTGAAAAATATTTTAAAATCATATAAATATGCTCTTTGGCAAGGTTATGGGATAGTGGCTCTCAATCTTGTCAGCCTAAATCATTCTTTTTATAATAAATAATTATAATACCCCTTTGACAATTTTGAAATGAAATTCGTAAGTAGAATAAAATACTAGGTGAATAATTTGTAGACAGAAATGGAATACGATGCCCTATCTGGACAATAAAGAAGAAAAAAAAAGGTTACTCAAATTTACTAATAATGCTGATGACCAAATAACTGATTTATGGGATCTATCACTAAGATTCTTGGTGACTGTTTTTGAGGAAGAATGCTATGAATTGAGAAAACACCTGGTAGTCCTTTTGAGAAGTTGCTTATATGGGGCACCTGGTGGCTCAGGTGGTTAAGTGTCCGACTTTGATTTCGGCCTTAGGTCATGATCTCAAGGGTCGTGAGATCGAGCCTTACGT
Source organism: Phoca vitulina (assembly GCF_004348235.1). NCBI lineage: Eukaryota > Metazoa > Chordata > Mammalia > Carnivora > Phocidae > Phoca > Phoca vitulina. The sequence continues at coordinate 11,631,013 of NW_022589721.1, read as the reverse complement.
CTGGCTCTGCGCTCAGTGGGGAGTCTGAGATTCTCTCCCTCTGCCCCTCCTCACTCACGCTCGTTCACATATTCTCTCTCTAAAATAAATAAATCTTAAAAAAAAGAAAAGTTGCTTATAAACTCATGTGGCTGAACAGCTATTCCTCTTCTTCATGTTTCATTTGTTGTACAGTGATGACATTGGAAAAGGATTTCTTTCACTGCAATTATTTTTTAGGTTGTTAAACACACCAAACCTTTTGTATTCATTCTCAGTAATTTTATGCAAGCAGAAATGCATATTATTACCCAGGATGTTTCTCCCATTTGAATTTAAAATTTGCTTGACTGCAGTCATTGTTACACAGCTAATTTTCAAATATCTTTTGTCATTTCATCGATTTCTCTCAAAAGAGTATGATTGCTGAATGAAATAGAAGAGATTATTTCATTTGGATTTCTTTCCACCAATGGGCAGCGGTTAAGATTATTTTGTAAGCGTGCATGACCAATCATGCTTTGTGATATTGGCACTATTTTGTAAGAGATGAAACCTTTATTCTGTCATTTAGAAGGTTTTTAAAATTTTTACTTTTTTATAAAAATTGCTGTGACAGTATTATGACTTTTAAACTCCCCTTAAATCTTGTATGATATGTCTTTGACAATTCTATAAGCTTATTGCTTTGTAAAATACTCCATTTATCATTTGGTTTCATTGCTCCATCAGAGAGAAACGTGCAAAATAAGCACACTGGTAAATCATTTGTGAGTAAATTGATTAACTCAATTTGTGATATTCAGCCTGAATATCGTAGATCTTTATTCTTCACATTGCATATTTTAAATGTGGGCAAATTCACAATGCATCTGACTGCAACAGATATAGATTAATAAACATAAAATATAGTGTAACTAAACTATTATGAATAATATTTTCATATTGGTAATTTGTTTCTTCTTTATTTTTTCTTGTCAGTCTGGTTAGAAGTTTTATCAATTTTATTACTCTTTTAAACATAATCTTTTGTTTGCATTGATTTTCTCCATTGTTTTTCTGTTTTCAATTGAATTGATTTCTGTTCTTTATTATCCTTTTCTTTCTGCTTGCTTTGAGTTTATATTTTTCTCAATTTCTTTTTTTTAATTTTATTGTTATGTTAATCACCATACATTACATCATTAGTTTTTGATGTAGTGTTCCATGGTTCGTTGTTTGCATATAACACCCAGTGCTCCATTCAATACGTGCCCTCTTTAATACCCATCGCCAGGCTAACCCATACCCCCACCCCTTCCCCTCTAGAATCCTCAGTTTGTTTCTCAGGGTCCATAATCTCTCATGGCTTGTCCCCCACTCCGATTTCCCCCCCTTCATTTTTCCCTTCCTACTATCTTCTTTTTTTTTTTTATCATATAATGTATTATTTGTTTCAGAGGTACAGGTCTGTGATTCAACAGTCTTACACAATTCACAGCACTCACTATAGCACATACCTTCCCCAATGTCTATCACCCAGCCACCCCATCCCTCCCACCCCCCACCACTCCAGCAACCCTCAGTTTGTTTCCTGAGATTAAGAATCCCTCATATCAGTGAGATCATATGATACATGTCTTTCTCTGATTGACTTATTTCACTTAGCATAATACCCTCTAGTTCCATCCATGTCATTGCAAATGGCAAGATTTCGTTTTTTTGATGGCTGCATAATATCCCATTGTATATATATACCCAATCTTCTTTATCCATTCATCTGTTGATGGACATCTTGGCTCTTTCCATAGTTTGGCTATTGTGGACATTGCTGCTATAAACATTGGGGTGCATGTACCCCTTTGGATCACTACATTTGTATCTGGGGGTAAATACCCAGAGTGCAATTGCTGGGTCATAGGGTAGCTCTATTTTCAACTTTCTGAGGAACCTCCATACTGTTTTCCAGAGTGGCTGTACCAGCTTGCATTCCCACCAAAAGCGTAGGAGGGTCCCCTTTCTCCGCATCCTCGGCAACATCTGTCGTTTCCTGACTTGTTAATTTTGGCCATTCTGACTGGTGTGAGGTGGTATCTCACTGAGGTTTTGATTTGGATTTCCCTGATGCTGAGCGATGTTGAGCACTTTTTTATGTGTCTGTTGGCCATTTGGATGTCTTCTTTGGAAAAATGTCTGTTCGTGTCTTCTGCCCATTTCTTGATTAGATTATTTGTTCTTTGGGTGTTGAGTTTGGTAAGTTCTTTATAGATTTTGGATACTAGCCCATTATCTGATATGTCATTTGCAAATATCTTCTCCCCTTCTGTCGGTTGTCTTTTGGTTTTGTTGACTGTTTCCTTTGCTGTGCAAGAGCTTTTTATCTTGATGAAGTCCCAACAGTTCATTTTTGCCCTTGATCAGTGGCATTTCTATACACCAACAACAAGACAGAAGAAAGAGAAATTAAGGAGTCGATCCCATTTACACCTGCACCCAAAACCATAAGATACCTAGGAATAAATCTAACCAAAGAGGCAAAGAATCTGTACTCAGAAAACTATAAAATACTCATGAAAGAAATTGAGGAAGACACAAAGAAATGGAAAAACGTTCCATGCTCATGGATTGGAAGAACAAATATTGTGAAGATGTCAATGCTACCTAGAGCAATCTACACATTCAATGCAATCCCTATCAAAATACCATCAACTTTTTTCAAAGAAATGGAACAAATAATCCTAAAATTTGTATGGAACCAGAAAAGACCCCAAATAGCCAGAGGAATGTTGAAAAGATAAGCAAAGCTGGTGGCATCGCAATTCCGGACTTTAAGCTCTATTACAAAGCTGTCATCATCAAGACAGTATGGTACTGGCACAAAAACAGACATATAGATCAATGGAACAGAATAGAGAGCCCAGAAATGAACCCTCAACTCTATGGTCAACTAATCTTCGACAAAGCAGGAAAGAATGTCCAATGGAAAAAAGGCAGTCTCTTCAACAAATGGTGTTGGGAAAATTGGACAGCCACATGCAGAAGAATGAAACTGGACCATTTCCTTACACCACACACAAAAATAGACTCAAAATGGTTGAAAGACCTAAATGTGAGACAGGAGTCCATCAAAATCCTAGAGGAGAACACAGGCAGCAACCTCTTCGACCTCAGCCACAGCAACTTCTTCCTAGAAACATTGCCAAAGGCAAGGGAAGCAAGGGCAAAAATGAACTATTGGGACTTCTCAATTGCTTAAGGTAGAAACTGAAATTGCTGATTTGAAACCTTTTTAATTTATAATATAAGCATGGAATGCTCTCATTTTCTCACTAAGCACTGCTTAGCTGCATCCCACAAATTTTGACTTTCTACTTTTTCCTTTTACTTAAGTTCAAAATATTTTTGAATTTCTTATGAGACTTTCTCATTGACTCATGGATTTTTTTTTAACATCAATAATCACTTTATTTTTTTATTTTATTTTATTTTATTTTTTAAATTTTATTATGTTATGTTAATCACCATACGTTACATCATTAGTTTTTGATGTAGTGTTCCATGATTCATTGTTTGCATATAACACCCAGTGCTCCATTCAATACGTGCCCTCTTTAATACCCATCACCAGGCTAACCCATACCCCCACCCCCCTCCCCTCTAGAACCCTCAGTTTGTTTCTCAGAGTCCATAGTCTCTCATGATTCATCTCTCCCTCCAATTTCCCTCCCTTCATTTTACCCTTCCTACTATCTTCTTCTTCTTCTTCTTCTTTTTTTTTTTTTTTTAACATATAATGTATTATTTGTTTCAGAGGTACAGGTCTGTGATTCAACAGTCTTACACAATTCACAGCGCTCACCATAGCACATACCCTCCCCAATGTCTGTCACCCAGCCACCCCAAAAACTATGTTTAATTTTCAAGTCCCAATTATCTTTCTATTCTTGATTTGTTCTTTGTCTTGTAATCAGAGGGTATACTTTGTACTTTTAATTTCTTTTACATTTATTAGGTTTTAATTTATGTCCTGGGATATGGTCTATCTTGCTGTATGTTGCATGTGCACTTGAGAAAAATGTCTATTCTTCTGTTATTTTTGGAGCATTAATAAATGTTATTTGACTCAATTAGTTGTTGATGTTTAGATTAGTTCTGTATTTTTGCTGATTCCTGTCTACTTGTTCTGTTGATTACTGAGACAGGAGTGTTGAAGTGTTCAGGTATAATTGCGATTTTTTTTTCATATCTTTTTCCAGTTTTATCAGTTTTGCTTCATGTATTTTGAAGCCCTTAAGGGCATACATATTTAGATTGTCATGCATTTTTGGCAAAATGTTCACTTAATTATTATGTAATATTTACCCATGGTCATTTTCCTTGCTCTGAAGTCTATTTTATTGATATTAATGGAGCAATTCCAGCTTTCTTTTAATTGGTGTTTGCATATATATTTATCACTTTCCATCCTTTTACGTTAAACATACCTATATCATTATATTTACAGTGGGTTTTTGTAGATAGCATAAAACTGAGTTTTTAATCCAATCAAACTATCTTTTTTTTTTTTAAGATTTTTTTTTTTATTTATTTGTGAGACAGAGAATGAGAGACAGAAAGCATGAGGGGGGCAGGGTCAGAGGGAGAAGCAGACTCCCTGCTGAGCAGGGAGCCTGATGTGGGACTCGCTCCGGGACTCCAGGATCATGACCTGAGCCGAAGGCAGTCGCGTAACCAACTGAGCCACCCAGGCGCCCTCAAACTATCTTTTAATTGGTATATTTAGGCTATTTACACTTACTCTAATTTTTTATGTGTTTTCTTACTACCAACATTATTATTATCATTATTATTATTGTTATTATTTTGGTTTGTTATGCCCCCTGTATGTTTTCCTATTTCTCCTTACCAACTTTTTTGTTATTTTAATTTTCTTAGTATTTCACTTTAGTTTATATTTTGAGTTTCCTTGCTCTGCTCTATACTTACTGTAGTGTGGGAACAGAAAGAAGAAAAGCAACAGGAATTTGCCTCATATTCTTTGAACCAGTTTCTCTGGTCAGAGAGAAGATTCCCCCCCCGCCCCCCACACCGACTTAGAGTTTTAGATAACTATTCACTATCATGGCCATGACTTTGCTGTCACTGCTGCCATGATATTGCCAGGGTGTTAGGGTGATAAGGAAGGAGAAGAAAAATCAACAGGGGATTTCCTTCATTCTACCTGACTCATAGAGAAACCCATTCCTGTTGCTCAGACTAGAAATAGAGCTTTTCTTAAAGCTTCATTTATCTGTATCCAGTGCACATGCCTGGGTTTTTAGCTACATTTAGCTACCTAGGAAAAAAAGTAAACTCACTTCCATTGCAAGGGAACTTAAAATTCAGATCTCTATTTCCCTTCCAGCTGCTACCACTTACTTTTCAGTGCTCTCAAATAGCTGTTCCATGCATTCTATCTAGGATTTATAGTTGCATTCCGTGAGAAAAACAGGGTGGGGTATGTGTATTCCATTTTCTCAGAACCAGAACTCTTGGAAGGAATTTTTTTTGTTGTTTCAGCAAAGTGTCTTTATGATATATAAGACTTATAAAAATGCCACATTTTTTAAGGAAAAAAATAGCACTTGGTGAGAAAGTATTGTCATCCTTCAATAAACCATATTTTAATCTCCTAAAATTGAAAGTTGCCTAGGATTTCTTTTTGAAGAGGGGCAGACTAATAACTAAGATCAATGGTGTCTTTGGTCAGACTAAATGATACTCATTGATTCTGTACACAACCAATCTATGTCTTAGTTTCTATATGTGTAAAATTGGATACTTATTACACCTACAACTTATCACTGTTATAAAAAATACATTAGAAAATACATGGAAAAGGATCTAGAGCAGTGCTAAGCAAATAGTAAGCACTATGTAAGTGATAGCAATTATTAGCGTCCAGTTGTACAGTGCAAATTACAATCCTGAAACTAAATAGAGAATATACTCAAATAGAAAACAAATCATCTAAAATCTAAATTGTGAGTATGATAGCACAGAGCCTGCCAATTCCCTACATTCTCATACATTAGAAGAGGACATTACTAAACTTAAAACACAAAATGGAAGAAGATTATATGAGAATCTAATATAATTTTTAGGCACATTATGATAAAATGTGTAATTTAAAACTATATTTTATGTTTGTGAAATCTTTGATGAAGTGGTATTTCTTCCTATTGCTTAAATTTGCTTAAATGATAAAACTTGCACCTGTTTGAAATCGTTTTTTCCATACAAAATAATTACCATAAATTGCAATTAGAATTAACACTGCTATATAGTCATTATATCTATGGATATTGTGGAAATATCTTCTTTCTTTAGTTTTTTACTTTTAAACGATGAACGTAATTGAGAATCTACTTTATGCTAAGATCTATGCTAAGCTCTGATTGAGCAATTAAGTTCTGCTCAAAAATTATATTCAAAATTCAACTCAGTGAGGTTGTCTCTGGCCTCTCTATCAAATACTTTATGCACTGACATTATGTAACAACTTTCGTGTTTCATTGTTTTCTTTTCAGCACTATTCTGTATCTAAGCTATCTAACATACTGTGTATTTTGCTTTCTTATAATTTTATTTTCTGTTTTCCCCACTAGGATGTAAACTGCATGAGTAAGGGGCCTACTGTTTTATTCACTACTCTCCCACCTGCATTTTGATAAGTGCCTGGCATATATTAGGAGCTCAGTGGATTTGGGGAATAGTTAAATGGACATACACGATTTTGCTTCTTACTATGTACAAAGATTATGAAAGATCAAGTATATATGCATGGTTTTAGTAATGACTAGCATTGGTGCATCCAGAACGTAAAGAACAATACTTATGGGGAGGCATTTGACGTAGCAGTTTGTAAGAGCAGATCTGAATTCACATCCTTGCTCTGATATGCATTAGTTCTGTAACCTTGAGAAAATTATTTCATGTCTCTCAGTTTCTTAAGCTGCATAAGCAGTCATGTTCAAAACACTCCTTGTTTTAAGGATTAAGTGAGGGAATGCATTCACAGCTCTTTACCACTGCCTGGCACAAAAGAGACCCTTAACAAAGGTTAGCAATTGTATATTATATTATTAGTTACTCAAAATTCTCTGCATAGCAAGAGGAACAGGCACTCTTTTTTTCAGATGAAAGAAAGATTATTTTTTTAAATATTTTACTTATTTATTTGACAGAGAGAGACTCAGCGAGAGAGGGAACACGAGCAGGGTGGAGTGGGAGAGGGAGAAGCAGGCTTCCCGAGGAGCAGGGAGCCCGATGCGGGGCTCGATCCCAGGACCCTGGGATCATGACCTGAGCCGAAGGTAGCCGCTTAATGACTGAGCCACCCAGGTGCCCCCAGATGAAAGAAAGATTTAAACAACAGAGCTAATAAATGACCAAGCTGGAACTTGCAACCATATTCCTCTAAATTTATAGCCGTGTTAATTTTTTTTTTATATTGCACCATCTCCAAATATTTACTGAGTGTCAGTGCAGAGCATTGTAATGTGTCTGGCACTGTGGAAGGTATAAGATAAGATCCTCGTACACTGATACTCATCATGGCATATTTATAATGACAAACCAACAACAATAATAATCCAAGTTCTGATAAAAGTGTCTGAGGCTCTTGAATTCTTATGAACATTATTAGATGCACATAAAATATCAGTAATTAAGCATGGGACTCTCTTTACAAAGGATATTTCTAGGAAGTAGGATTGGAGTGCTGGGGGATGTGGTAGATACAGTGATGCACCATTGGGACCCACCTTTGAGAAGGACTCTTTTTTTCTTGGCTTAAAGCAGTGCCTTCAGATGACAGCCTCCGTCAGCCCTTCAGGGTTGCCTCTGCTGCAGAAAACTGCCATGCCCTCGTCACTTTCTTCTCAGGGAAGCCCACATCCAATGATTGAGGTGGAGGTATAAGAGGACAGCCATTTTGACCCCATGCATCCACAAACGTGATGAGCCATTTTTAATCCTGAGCTTCCTGTGGAGTTGCCATTGAAGCTTGACTTCTCCCTGTCTAGTTCTCTTTCTTCTCCTTCCTTCCACAGGTGCTGATCCCAAGGATGCTTCTTAGTAAACACCGTGCATTAACTGTATGTAGTCTCCTTCTAGAGTCTGAATTCCAGAGACCCTGACCTGTGACAGGACACAGGAAAGAGGGCTTTGCTGTCAGCTCAGCACGACATTCCTAGTCAGAAAACTGCACAATTTTTTGCTAGATAAATTGAACCAACTCTCCCAGGAAAAACTTGTTACACTTTTGGAAGTTGAATAATCCTCTTTGTATAGCCCTCTGCATCTTGGCATTTTAGGATCCAGAATCTTAAAGTCCAGAAGCCCTTTGTGTTTTAACCTAAAAATAAAATATGTAGGTGGACAGGCCGATAAGCCAGTTATTCTTACAGAGACCTTGGTCAGTCTTCTATTTGTAGGAAAGACCTAACAGAAAATAAACTTTAGGTAATTCATGTGCCTCATTTAGAAAAAAATAATCAGAGTTACTAGGACACACTAGGCTATCATGGTATTAGCACAAAATTTAGATAAGCTAATGCCCAGTTATTAGAGTTAGTTATACCAGTAAAATCATATGCTTAGTTGATAGTAATTGGTGCTATTGAAGACTGTAGCAAAAACTCTAGTGTATAGATAATGAGAAAGGGTGTTTGGAGGAAAACTTCAATTTATCTTTACCAAGATGACATCTAGTATGGACTGATGCTTCAGATTCCACAATCTGCCACCTTACATTGTCACAGATTTCCAAATAGGAGGTTAACATTGACCCTGTGTATTTCCCATATCAGTAGATGAAATTCAACTATTTATAAGATCCTTTATATTGGGGGCAATGGAGACTATGGTGCTTTCTTGAAAAGTTTATAAATTTGCAGTCGTGGAAACATTGAGAATTTTTTTCTTTCTTTTTTTTTTCTAAAAGTTCATCAAAACCTCTAACTTTTTCTCTATGAATCTTAATTTTCCTTAAATTGTACTGTTGTATTTGCTTTGAGAGCTGCCTAATGAAAATTTCTTGTGAGCAACTGTTTTTAGTACAAAATGCTGCTTCCACTGCCTCTTGCTATGGAATTTCTTAGGTCAGTGAAATCTGTCTCCTCAGGAAGGATTCCCTTCACATTTTTTTTTTTTAGCACCCATCAGCAGAATCACTCTTTTTTTTTTTTTTTTTTAAAGATTTTTATGTATTTATTTGACAGAGAGAGACACAGCGAGAGAGGGAACAGAAGCAGGGGGAGTGGGAGAGGGAGAAGCAGGCTTCCCGCTGAGCAGGGAGCCCGATGTGGGGCTCGATCCCAGGACCCTGGGACCATGACCTGAGCCGAAGGCAGACGCTTAATGACTGAGCCACCCAGGCACCCTCAGCAGAATCACTCTTAGCAGAATCTTCCCCTGAAGCTGTATTTATTGCTTCTGGAAAACTAGTAAAAATGAAAGCTTCTGCCAAAACCCCTATATGTCATTATCTATTTTTTAATAAACATTGTATTTGGAGTAATTTTAGATTTACAGAGGAGTTGCAAAATTAGTGCAGGGTTTCTATATACTTCTTACCCAGTTTACCCCACTGGTTGTTATTTTATATTATTTTGGTACATCCGTCAAAACTGAGAAACTCATGTTGGTACGTTATTATTATTAAACTCCAGACTTTATTAGAACGTCACCACTTCTTCATCGGTGTCCTCTTTCTCTTCCATGATTCCATCCAGAGTGAACGCTGAATTTAATTGTCATGTATCCCCAGTCTCCTCTGTGACAGTTTCTTAGTTTTTCCTTGACCTGGACAGTTCTGAGGAGTCTGGTCAGGTACTGTGAAGAATATTATGGGGTTTCTACAATTTGGGGTTGTTTTGATGTTCTTCTCATAGTTTGGCTGGTGACCGCTTGGTTAAGGTAGTGCCTGTTAGGTTTCTCCACCATAAAGTTACTTTTCTTCTCTCCTTTTTGAAACCAAATCTCTCTCCACAGCCCACACTTCAGAGGTAGGAGTTTTGTTCTAATTCCTGACGTGTGGGGGGGACTATCTACATATATATTATTTGGAATTCCTAAGGAAAATTTTTCTCTCTCCTCGCCCAATTTATTTATTTATTCAATCATTTACTCATATCATGATGAACGCACATATATTTATATTGTGTTTTATGTTAATAATTATTTTGTTAAATTGTTCTAGCTTTGGCCAGTGGGAGCTTCTTTCAGGTTGGTTACTAATATCTTTTAGAAATGCCCCCATCTTTTATGGTTTTGAGCTTTTCTCACTTCCTGATACCACAAAATGCCACGGGCTCATCTCATATTATTTCTGCTTCATTTTTCCCAGGTAGATTTGCTTCCCTTTGTTGGAGTGTAGCACTTAGAAAGCAGGGCCTGAATAATGGGTGTGCTTCTTGCTACTAAAATGTCAAAACTCCTTATCCTCTCAGCACACGGAGCTGGGTAACATATGCCTGTCTCCTAACCCATGGATCTACACCTGTTTCCATCTGTACATTTATTAAGCTAAACATCCATAAAACTAATGGATACATTAGTATCCATTCATACTAATGTCTCTGGCTCCAATTCAATACCATAGGGTTCATTTTGATCTTGTTTAGTACTTATCTTTGTCTTCCTTCTCTGACAGTGAGAAACCTAGTTCCCAGTCTCCAATATCCATTTATTTATTTGTTCAATCCCAATACACACATAAGTAAGTTTCAGAATTGTTAATCTTCACCCCGTGAGAAACAAATTTGCAAAGTACAGTGTTGGTGTACACTTCTTTTGTCTCTAGTCTTAACAGTTTCCAGTGGAACCATCATTTTCCAAAGTTACTTAGGTCAGCTCCTTTTTTTTAGTTTTTATTTAAATTCCAGTTAGTTAACATATAATGTAATATTAATTTCAGGTATAGAATTTAGTGATTCATCACTTTCATCCAACACCCAGTGCTCATCATCCTTAATACCCATTACCCATTTAGCCTATCCTCCCACCCTTCTCCCCTCCAGCAATCCTCAGTTTGTTCCCTATAGTTAAGAGTCTGTTTTATTGTTTGCCTCTCTCTCTTCCCCCCCATGTTCATCTGTTTGTTTCTTAAATTCTACATATGAGTGAAATCACATGATATTTGTCTTTCTCTGACTGACTTAATTCGCTTAACATAATACTCTCTAGTCCCATCCACATCATTGCAAATGGCAAGATTTCGTTCTTTTTTATGGCTGACTAATATTCCACTATATGTATGTGTGTGTGTGTGTGTGTGTGTGTGTGTGTGTGTGTGTGTATCACTTCTTTATCCATTCATCAGTCGATGGACATTTTGTCTCTTTCCATAATTTGGCTATTGTTGATGAAGCTGCTATAAATACCAGAGTGCATGTATCCCTTCGAATCAGTATTTTTGTATCCTTTGGGTAAATACTTAGTAGTGCAATTGGGCTACCTCCTTTTTTACCCCCACTTCCTTTAGCACAGTTATGTCTTATATTCATAATATAATTAATTTACCACCAATTTACCATGGTATTTGGAGATGGGGGTCTGCATTCCATCTGGGGATCCCCAACATCCTGATTGATTTTGGTAAACTTTTGCATACATTAAAGCACACTCTTTGTGATATACAGTTCTATGTTTGTTTGTTTTTTATTTAAAAGGACATTTAAAAAAATTATTGTGGTAAGAATATTTAACATGAGATCTATCCTCTTAACAGACTTTTAAGTGTACAAACAGCATCGTTATCTACAGGCACACTGCTGTACAGTGTATGTCCAAAACTTATTCATCTTGCATAATTTACATTTTATGTCTATTGTTTGGCAACTCCCCATTTTCTCCTCCCCCACACCCTGGCATAACATTTCTATTTGTTGTTTTCATGAGTTTTACTAATTTATAGGCCCTATATAAGTGGAATCATGCAATATTTATCATTCTGTGATTGGTTTATTCCACTTAGTATAATGTCCTCCAGGTTCATCAATGCCGTTATATATTGCCAGATTTCCTTCTTTTTTAAGACTGAATAATATTCCAAATGCCTGTATATACCACATTGTTTGGTCCATTCATCCATTGATGGATATTTATTTTTTCCCCATATTTTAGCTATTGTGAATGGTGCTGCAACGAACATGGGAGTAAAGGTATTTCTTTGGGATTCAAGTCTTTTGGCTATATACCCAAAAGTGGAATTGCTGAAAGTTTACAGAAAATTCCCATGTGTTCATAGGCATAGCTAGGAACTTTTCTGTTTGTTACATGAATGATACAAAAGCATAGCAGAAAAATATGGAACAGTTCCTGAATCATAAACATAATTAATTATAACAAAGAAATTGAATTTTCAATATGAAGTATTGTTATGATTGTTTCCTTTAATATTGGTTTATATTTCTGTTCGAGTTAATAGATTCTGAACTTCCAGTTCAATTTCCAAATGTTTTCCTTTTTATTTTCTGTAATATTAACTTAATGTGTAATGGAGGTTATCAATTAAATAAAAACTTAAATGTGACTGTCCCCCAATTTTATATATTTACAATGGTGTATATATTAAAATGGTAAATATAATAGTACATATATAAAGTAATATATAAATAATAGTATATATAAATGGTATAGATACAAAAATAGTATATAGATATAAATAGCACATATATAAAATATCATATAGTAATGATTTTTAAAACTTTTTAAGGAAATTTCATATTGTTTTGCACAGTGGCTGCATGATTTTGCATTCCCACTGACAGTGTACAATCATAACAATACTTCAGTCTCTCCACAACCTTGCCAACACTTGTTATCTTTTGGTTTTTTGTTTGTTTGTTTGTTTGATAATAGCCATTTTACCAAATGCGAGGTGATAATCTTCTTGTAGTTTTGATTTGCATTTACTTGATGATTAATGGTATTGAGCATCTTTTCATATACCTGTTGGCTATTTGTGTATCTTCTTTGGAGAAATGTCTGTTCAAGCCCTTAGCCCATTTTTAAAAATAGTTGCATTTTTTTTTCTTGCTATTGAATTATAGAAGTTCCTTATATATTTTGGAGATTGACCACTTACCAGATATATGGCTTGCAGATATTTTCTCCCATTCCATTGGTTGTCTTTGTATGGGTTTGGTGATGGATTGAATCAGGATTCTACTACCACAGTATGGTAGACTGTTCCTTCACCCTGGAAGTTTCTCCAAATGTCCCCTTTGTCATTAACCTTGCCTCTCTTTCTTGATTCCTGGAAAGCACTGATCTTCTCCCCAACATCTTATGAATGTTCAAGGCCCTGTCTGTCTTACTACGCATAATGAATATGACAGTTTCATTCTCTGAAGTATTATCCCACAGTTATTACATTTACAGAGCTATCTTAAGCCTGTGTGTGTGTGTGTGTGTGTGTGTGTGTGTGTGTAGCTCTAAATCCTCACTGTGATGGTATTTGGGATGGGGGTCTTTGGGAGACGATTAGGTCATGAGGGTGGAACTCTCACTAATGGGATTAGTGTCCTTATAAAAGAGACTGTAGAGAGCTCTCTGTTCCTTTTGCCATGTGAGAACGCAGTGAAAGACCTGCCATCAATCAAGAAGTGGTCTCTCACCAGATACCAAAGGTGGTGACTCAATCTTGGGATCTTGGTCTTCTCAGCCTCCAGAACTGTGAGAAATAAATGTTTGCTGTTGACGTCATCTAGTCTGTGGTATTTTTGTTATAGTAGCCCTACCAGACTACAATAGGAGGAACTGTGTTTAGCATATTGTTTCCCTTCCAGACTTACCTGTCAAGTCATTCTGCATTTGGTGAGAAGTTAGAGAGGAGGAAGAGAGATCAATGTTTTAGGGAAGGTCTTTCCAAATGAAAGCAGTGGGGAGTAAATATTTCCCCTAATGGTGCTGTTTATTTGCTTTCGACTTTTGAAATGACCTCAGACAAAATATAGAATACTAAAAATATGATGAGAGAAGAGAATGTAAATATTATCTTTCAGTTGTGGCAACTTAAAAGTGAAGGTGCAGCTAAAAATATGACAAATGGAATAGGGTAAGTGACCTGTGTTGAAGGAGCAAGGCACATTGTTTCTGTAATGAACATAGAGGTCAACCAAACAAAAGATTAGGTAGAGTTGATGGAACAAGAACTGGAATTTAAAATACCAACCTTGGGGCGCCTGGGTGGCTCAGTCGTTAAGCGTCTGCCTTCGGCTCAGGTCATGATCCCGGGGTCCTGGGATCGAGCCCCACATCGGGCTCTCTGCTCCGCGGGAAGCCTGCTTCTCCCTTTCCCATTCCCCCTGCTTGTGTTCCCTCTCTTGCTGTGTCTCTCTCTGTCAAATAAATAAATAAAATCTTTTAAAAAAAATAAAATAAAATACCAACTTTGGGAAGGGAGAAGGGATTGTGCGAGTTAAATGCTTTTCTTTAAAAAAAAACTTAAAATGACATAGTAACAAAAATTTATGTTGGTTGTTAAGGAGCTAACCACCAACACAAAACAGAGACAATTAAAAATAGTTACCACAGGGAAACAAGCCTTGTGTTTGTGAGGTGTAGGACATATTATAAACCCTTCTGTAAAATTTTATTTCTACCATGTGCATTTATTACTTGAATAAAAATTGGAAATGGAAAAAGCAATTGATTCAGACTTTGTGTAACATGTGATTCCAGTATTGTAAAAATTTCCTATCTCTAATTTTATGACCATATACTGAAAGGAAATTTTTTATAAAAAATATTGTAAAATAATGGAAAGAGTGAGATTCTAACATTTAAAATAAATTATAAGTTACTGACGTCTTTAAAAAACATTTATTAAGGGCTAGTTGTTTTTGCTTACTCTGTATCAGAAATTTTTCATAAGAAATTTCCTTTATTTTTCTGTGAATTTTATTTTAACAGTGTTTTTATCTATTGTATACCAGGGTGAAGTATTGAAAAAAAAAAGGTTTTGTTTAAATCTGACATCATAAGTAGCTACTTTTTTTAAATAAATAACATCATATGTAGCTACTTTTTTTATAAATAAAAATATTTTTTAGAGTACTTTAGAAAAACTTAAGGAACACATATATTCAGCTTTGGCCTCAACATTATGGATAAGAGCTTCAAATTAGAGTTTTACTGGAAAAAGTCTCAGCCTTCCTGGAAGTCCTCTTCATGTTGTTATTTCAGTGAATCAGAAGAACAAAAAGTACTTTAGTTACTTCTTATTTTATTAGCTTAATTGTTAGAGTAGACTAACAGACTGCCTTGAGCTAATTTCTCTTTTGAAAAACAGTGCACTTGACAAAGTGATAGTGTTCTCAGTCAAATATTATTGTTTCCTGTTTTAGAAGGTGCGACTGTTCTCTCCAGCATTTCTGAACCTTCTGAATTAAAATGGATAACATCCTAGTTACACCATCTGAGCATCAGTTACTGCAAGCAGAGTACTGAGATATAACTACTGATTCTGTTTTTGTTGTTGCTGTTTCGTTTGTTTTAAAGCATTATGTTTGACTAACCACTTAGCTGTTCAAAACCTAAGGTCACTGACCATTAAATACTTGTATATAAGAATCAGGTTGTTAAAAGAGTTTAGTCAGAGTCCCCTAAATTATTATTCATATGGCAGTTATTTAATTGAGAATAAATATGACTGACCTGATCATAATTGTTTACACCAAGGATAAGAATTTCCAAATGGTTATAGAAGCCCAACAGTCTGGTCCATTTCATCTCAGGTTTATAGGCTTGGGGCCCCCCCAAAGAATACATTACCTGTGGGTTTGGGCCCCCAAAGTATAGTTTTATTTGTAACAGTACAAATGGAATTTGTGAGAGTTGACATTTTTTGGAACATTTTTATGATGTAACTCCAGTTGGGTATCTTGATATTGCATGAGTTTTATATATTACCTGCATTGTATGTTCTTCATTATGTATATTTTACAAGCCTAAAAATTCTGGCTATATGGTGAATTTTGGGGGGAATATATCTGACCCCAAAAGAAAAGTCAATTAAAATTTTTAAATATTCCACATCTGAGTAGAGATATAAATAGAAACAATGACTTCAGTAGTGTGAGATCTCACATTAAGTGAAATGAACCAATAGAGAAGCACTTAATTATCAGAAATAAATCCAATTATTTTTCTAAACACATTCCCCTTAAACTTCTAACTGACAGCAATTATATAAGGGGAGCTGTCTCTTAACATCAGTTATTTATTTTTTTTTTAAAGATTTTATTTATTTGATAGAGAGAGACACAGCGAGAGAGGGAACACAAGCAGGGGGAGTGGGAGAGGGAGAAGCAGGCTTCCCGCCGAGCAGGGAGCCCGATGCGGGGCTCGATCCCAGGACTCTGGGATCATGACCTGAGCTGAAGGCAGATGCTTAACGACTGAGCCACCCAGGTGCCCCAACATCAGTTATTTTTTTAAAAAAGGCTCAACATCTTAATTCAAAAAATTTGAAGATCCAATATAGCTATATAAAACTACAACTATATTAATGATGGAGTTACACATTGACCTACTTAAAGCTTAGAACATTACCTTATCTAATGAGTATATCAAAGTATATCAGATTAGTTTTCAGCTACAAAATTGATTTATGCTATATCAAAGCATGCTAAAAGAATTTTAGACCATTCAGCCAATATGATTTCTGTGCTTTTGTTCAAAATAAGAGAATACTAAAGTTTAGATTTGCTGCTTCTAGCTGCATGTGACATGCTCAAAATAAAATTAGCTCAGCTGATTCTATTAGTTTTTATTATCCCTGTATGAATCTCATTTTCACACGTTACAGGTGGGCAAGGACATCGGTTAGTTTGGTCACTCGCCATTTTTGGAAACCCTGTATCCATTTTGGTAGTTTCTCAGAATGCACTTTGGGCCTTCGAACAAAGGAAAAAACAAATAGGCAAACTAAGCCCTTTACTTCCTAGCTTCCCTTTCTATTAGGGGCCGTATCATTCAGTTCTCCTGCTCAGATGCAACCAGAGACACTGGTTCGCTGGCACTGGGGAGCGGCAGAGACAGTGTCCTGTGGGCTCAGTGGTTCTGACTGCAACAGAGGTGTGGTGGGTCTGGGGGCTCCCCAGCATCCCCACCAAAGTTGTTCCTGGACGCTCAGTATAGAGTAGTGTCTCTAGCCTTTCCAAGAGTCTGTAATCCACCTGATCCTGTATAATAAAGCCCTACTTGCCTACTAGTTAGGTGGAGTCCAAGGTCTGATCTCAAAGTTGGAGAAGAGCAACAAGGTCAACTATGAACATAGTGGTTCCTTTTCAGTGTATGTTGCTAATTCACTTCATCTATTTCTCAAAATCTGGGTATTTTCCAGACCTAAAGCTTAGCTTTATAAGAAACTGCCAAGCTGTCTTCTTAAGTGGCCAAACTCTTGCATGCTCACCAGCAATGACTGAGAGTGAGTTCTGTTGCTCTGCCTTCTCATCAGCCATCGTATTTTCAGGTTTGTTTTTTTTTTTAATTTTAGTGTCTATATAAAATATTACTTTGTTGTTTTAATTTGTATTTCTCTAGGGACAAATTATGTTGAGTATTTTTTTTTTTTAAGTTTATGTGTCATCTCTATGTATACCTTCTCTAGTGAGGTGTGCTCTCAGATGTTTTAAACTCTTTTAAATTGGGTTGGTTTTTCTTGAGTTTTAAGCGTTCTTTGAGTATTTTTTATATTATGTTCTTTTTCTCAGCTTTACTGAGGTATAAATGAGAAATCAAAATTGCATAAAATTAAGGTGTATACTGTGATCTTTTTTATAATGTGATGTTTTGATGTAAGGATATCATTGAGAAATGTTTACCACAGTGAAGCTAATTAATATATCCATCACCTCACATACTTTTTGTTCACTGTGTATTTTAGATCCATGTTTTTATCACTTATATGTTTTGCAGGTTTTCTTTCTCCCAGACTGTGGCTTGCTTTTTAATTCTCTTAATAGTGTTTTTCACAATATGTTTTTAATTTTAAAGTTAATGAAGTCCAACTAATCAACTTATTCTTTCATTGATCATCTTTTTTTTTTTTTTCATATGGATATGTCATTGACTTTCCAGTTGAGTTTTACAATTATGCAAGTAGAATCCTTCACATTCTGAAACTTATCTGTCAGATGTTCCTATACCAGCCTTCGGTCTCTCTGTCACCTCCCATCTCTAGCTCATTTATTCATTCATTTACTTACAAATTCATTTGTATAAAATGGAAATATAGAGGACCTATTGTGTTTGGATATTTTGCTAGATGACTGCTCTACTTGCCCTTCTCAGCTGTTCATTCACTTTTATCTCCCCAAGTGATTACTTATAGTGCCTCCTGTCATCTCTTCCTCAGAGAGTAAATCTTTACTTTTCCTTCAAGTCATACCTCAGATGTTGCCATCTCTGTGGATTCTTCCAGATCTTCCTCCCTGGCTCAGCAAAATCAATTCTTCTTCCTACTGGCACAGTACTCCAGTAACACTGTTCAGGTCACCTTTATATCAGCATATCAACCTTGTCACATTTTATCACATTTAGCTTTATACTTGGCTATCTCCCCTCACCCTCACATACGAGATTAAGGGGTTTTTGTGGGCAGCTCATCCTCTTTCCATAACATCTCACGTAGTGTTGAGTCCATGTTAGCTACTCAAACACTGCTTGATAAACCAGTACATTTAAAAATAAATAATTTAAGGTACAATTGATGAATAACTTCATTTCATAAAAACCTTTTTTGTTATTCTTCAATTTATATTAAACACAGCCCACATATCAATAGAATTAACTCACCAATTTTTCAGTACAAGTTTGTTACTGATTTTTTTCATGGCATAAATTCAAGGGATGATTAAAAATCAGAAAACATAATCTTTATAATAGAGAAGCTAGATAAAGGAACCATGCCAATGAATGCATACACACCCACACCCACACACACACACTCCACATAATTCATTTTTCACACACCCTTATCACATTTGATGTCCCAAGAAGAATTAGAAAATTCTATTCATCATATTCTGCATATTCCCTGATGGTGACATCTGGCTTGCCACTTAGATTCAAGTCTAGCTCCATCTTCAATTTCCTGATATAATTTGATGACTTTCACTTATATTCTCCTACATCCAGGTTTTGAACATTTATGGCATACACCTTCATTTAAGAAAGAAATATATTTAGGGATTGCATATAGTCCTAACACAAGTTATTCAGGAAAATACAGAAAAATAATTAAGGGATTAGGAAGAAGGGGGTGGAGCAAAGGTGGTTCCTTAAAATGTGTAAGGGAGGGTCTTTGGAAGGACATTTGTGGAGGAGGGTATGTTGAGGAAAGGAAGATGGTGTTCTCACTTGAGAGAAGGAAAGAGACTCAGTACTTAGGTTAACTGAGGTAAGATGGGTGATCAGCAGTGGTATATGAAGTCCCTAGCAATGGTTCCTGAACAGGTAACCCATTAAATACTAATTTCACTCGTTATTCTGAGGAAGCATGTCCTACACTCAGATGATTTGGGCAACACTTCATCAATACACACTCACAGAGAAAGATAACACCTGTCAGCATGTTCAAGATTCTCAGAAGTTTCCTAGACTGAGCCAACTTGTGTTGTTTGTTTTTCCCAGAATTTTACAATTACTTTTTCCCATGGCATACTCCTGATCCGTGAAATAAGCTTTGGAAAATGTTCTTGTATTTCTTTATTATTTTTTTTTAATTCTCATCATTTGTCTTTTCCATTTTCCAGCAGAGGCTTGGACTGGAATGTCCTTCGCTTTTTTGTTAATAGTGTCCCAAAAGGCACGCGGAATTTATCTTTTTTTTTCTTCTTTCCTGGAGAGTAGTGTTACATCATGAATTGTGTAACACTTAATCATAATAGTGCCAAAGGCTGTGCTACACATGTGCATAGAAACAGCCTCATGTTATTCTTAGGAGTGTGCCAAATCAGGGTGAATTTCTTGTACTTTACTTTGGCTAGAGATTTCTGATGTATTTAAAGCCCCCAATATTGTTTTCCAACATTAAACTTCCAATAATTATTTCTTATTATAACAAGAGTATGCATTCATACAAAAATTCAGGCAGTTTATCATCCTGTAGTTTAGTGCTTAGACTTCAAATTGTATTAAAGGACAGAACCAAATAGTATGATTATTATTACTGAAATTATGTGTTTTTGCTTCATGGAGAAACCTTTGCTTTATGTTCATTGAATTGCCCCTCTTAGGTATAGCCTCAGATTTCTTCAGCAATTTTAGTTTCATTGTTTCAACAAGATTTAAAAAGAGATTTTGAAGGGAATGACACCAATACTGACTTTTACCATAATGGGATTGGGTTTCATTTTTAATTTTAGTCTTTTTTTTCCTAACAGCACTTAGAGCATCAGGTATAAGCCAATGTTTGTCCCCAATATCTGTTTCTACTTTCTTCCATTATCAGAATTTTAGCTGAAAATGAAGCTACATAATATAATGAAGACTCTACTTCATAGACTTTCTTGCATCTAGATGTGCTCATATGACTAAATTCAGGCCAAAGATGATGTTAATAGAAGCTCCATGTATTAGCTGCTATAAGCCTTCTTTTGCTCATATCCTTCTCCTTGTCTCTAAACTAATGCCTGGAACTTGGGACCATTTTGAACTATGAGGAATGCCATCCCTTGGGGGACATGGATTTTGCCCACATCTCTAACAGGATCCCTATGGAGCATGATACAGCATTGGATCACCTTCTCAAGTTGTTCAACTTTTATGGATCTCAATATATTCTTCAGTAAAATGGAACTACTTCCTGTGGCCACTGGGAAAATTTAATGATAAAATACACAAATAGCACTTGACACAATGCCTAGCCCATAGTGCTCAATAAATGACAGCTTCATGTATTGCTGTTTTTTTACTATCCTGATTACGTAGTTTCTCAACTCTGACCTCCACTTGGGTGGTCAGGGTCCACTTATGAACCACGGAGTCTGGTATTTAAGGTTTCATATTATTGTTGTCTACCAGCCAGGCAGTATGTCACCATAAATTAGAGCTTATTTTGCTTTTAAAAATGCATAACTCACAACCTTGTTTTTTATTGTCTAGGTTTCGTGATTCTAATATTTTTAAAATTCTCTTTTTGAAAATATTTAATATTTTGATGTTTAATGCAAAGGAAGGCCTCATAAAATAGATAATTTAATATATAAATTTGGTCAAAACCTTGATTAAAAAAGATATTTTAGATTTGAAAGTTACTTAGCAAAAGAGGAAAGAGCATTTACTTTCACTACCTTTGAAGTTCTGAATGTATACATAGGCATCATTAAGTATCTGGAGAAGGGCTTTCCTTTAAAGAGAAATTCTCTGTATTGTGACTTGAATGCATTGAGCTTGGCTAATTTTATATATGCTTGAACTAATTAAATTATTTTTAAGAAAGTGATATTTCCAATTCTCTTTCTCTTGTCAAATGCAGGGTGTTCATTTCTTTAGCTGAAAATGAACCCTTGATATGTGAAAAAAAATTTTCCTTTAGAAAATTATGAGCCAAATTTATTAGGGAATTAAAGCGATATGATAACTAAAATCAATACCTAATTTTGGATTTGACCTTGGGATTGGGAAAAATGTTATAAAGGACATTATTGGGATAATTTCCAAATTAGTATAGAGACTATAGATTAGGTAACAGTATTTTATTAATGTTAGACTTTCTTATTTGAGTAAAAATGTGTTTATGTATGTGAATATCCTTATTCTCAACGTATACAATACTGAATATTTAGAAGTAAGAAGTCATATTATATGTAACTTACTCTCAAATAGTTCAAAGGGAAAATAAGCACAAATAATAAAACAAATATAGATAAGATATTAACAATAGATAATTCTGGGTCAAGAGAATTTGAATGTTCTTTGTGATATTCTTATACTTTCCAATTAAATTACCAAAAAAACACAAAACCCCAAAACCTAGAAGATTGCATCTTATGCAATATTTAAGAAGAAGTTTATATCCACAAATATTTATATTAGAAAAGACAAAAACTTCTATTAGAAAAAACAAAACTATATATATACATATACAAAACTATATGTATACATATATGTAACATTAAGGATCAACAAATCCAAAAGATGGTATTGGACAATACTAATACACATGGCTTACTTATAAATCTATAATATAATGCTGCTAATTATAAACATGTCTCTAGAAAATAAACAATATTGAGAATGGACAGTGTATAAATTCTTGTATAACAGAGCATACTGTATCAATAAGTTGAAATTTTAGACAAAATACACAAATTCCTAGAATATATTTTATCAGAATTGGTTCTAGATAAAATAGAAATCTTGTGTAGCTTTATATCATTAAAAAATGTATCAGCAACAAAAAATACTTTCTACCATCAAAATTAGTACACACACACACACCCCTCAGATCCAGAAATTTTATAAGAAGTTGTAATAGGTTTTACAAAAAATAGAAAAAGACAGAATGATACTTAAGCCAATTTATGAGGTCAGCATTACATTGATATTTGTGACAATACCTGACAAAAAATAACTTGAGAAAGAAAATTATGAGCTAATCCTATTTGCTAACATTGATGAAACTATGAGCTAATCAAATTATAAATACTAATAGAAGCCATGCCAAGTTGGATTAATGCAATAATGCTAGGATAGTGCATTTATCATAAAAAGAAAGCCATTAATGAAATTAATGGTATAAATATGCCTGCACAGTCATATTTTTTCCCTTTTATATTCATTCAAAAGCAAATAGGAGACAGATGCAAACTGCAAATTCAATTGTTGAGTTTGGGCAGAAGCCTTATGGGAAGAAGTAAAATAAAGAAGCTGATGTTCAGGGATCTTCCAGAAACATTGTGGGGATTCCCACACTGTGTATCCTGAATCTTCTTTCTTGGTTTACTACCTGGATTTGATGGAAGACCTCTAGTATCTTCTGCAGAAAGAATGCTCAGGGAGTATATGTCTTTATTCTATCTTCACATTTAATTGTTAGTTTTTTTGGAGACAGAATTCTAGTTTGGATATAGTTTGCTCTCAGAATTTTGGAAACTTGCCTCCATTTTTTTTTCTAACCTTCACTGTTATGTATGAGGTGTGTCTCTATGTCTCTATTTCATTTGCTCTTGCTCTCTCTGAAAGTCAGCAGATTTTTCTTTTGCCCCAATGTCCTAAAATTTCACGCTGTTATGTTTCAGTGTGGTCCCTATTCATTCATTTTTCTGGACTCTTTCTGGGCCCATTTCAATCTAGAAATTCATGTGATTCAGTTCTGGGAATAATTACTTAATCAAGTCCTATTTTCTGTCTTCCCTTTTTTCAGTTACTCCAATTACTTAACCATTTCATTCTTCTAAACTAGTCCTCTGCCTTCTCTCTTTCTCTCTTTTCTATTTTCCATGTTCCGTCTATATTTTGTCTTCTTTCTGGAAGATTCCCAACATTACTGTCCAAATCTATTGAGTTTTTAATTTCTGCAGTATCAATTTCTATTTTAAAGAACTTTTAAATTTTGTTTTGTTTGATTTTCTGTTTCTTTATAATACCATCTTGTTATTTTTCATGCATGCAATATTTTCTCTTCTATTTTTTGAGGAATTTAATAATAGAGTTTTTGTAAAGTTGTCTTACCTTTGCATAATATAGGTTTCTTCCAAGTTGTTTTTGTTTATTTGCTTGTTTGGGTTTCTTTCTTTCTTACTGAATGGTTTCCTCAAATATTTGGTAATTCCTTTTTTTGTCTGTTTGTCTTTAAAATGAGACATAGGGAAGCTGGTCAGAAATTCTGTGCCTGGAAGGACTTTGGGCTCACCTAAAAGATAGTATAGATCATCTTGGGGAGACTTTTTTCCCAGGTTTTTCCCTTTAATTGGATAGATTATACACAGAAGACTATATCAACCTTCCTCCTGGAAGTTAAACTGCCAGTGTTTGAGGAGATAAATGAGGGAAGGAATTTAGAAGCCTCAGTATTCAGTAGTCAAATTTACTCAGTTCTATTATTTTCAGTTTAATACCCAACTCCTGAAACCCAGAGAACTTCTATTTTATCATCTCCAGAGACTGAACCTTTAGTCTTATATCATGGTGGAAGACAAGTACTCAATAGCTATGGGGAGTTGGTGTGTAATTACTTTATAAACAGACATTTAACCAATCTACCTATTTTTTGGTCCCTTTCTTCACTATAACTTCTAGAGAAACTTGGTGCCATTGATTTTTAAGCCTTTGGGGACTCTTCAACATAAATTGGGTAATTTTTGGCTTTCACCAGTGCTAAATATGGAATCTGCTTCCTCTGATCTATTAGTGAGTTCGTAGGCACCCATCTACTTATTGCCTTTGAAAATTTTGTGGTTGGTTTCTCCTTTTCTTCATCCTTTGCCTTTATTGGTTAATGCCTTAAAAAATCAACTTGTTCCCACTTTAGTTAGAACTTTTACCTAACTATTTATTTATTTTAGATTTTATTTATTTAGAGAGAGAGTATGTGTGTGAGCGGGGGGTGGGGCAGAGTGGGAGAGAGAGAATCTGAAGCAGATTCTGCGCTGAACACTTAGCCCATCTTGGGGCTCGATCTCACTACCCTGAGATCATGACCTGAGCTGAAATCAAGAGTCTGACACTTAACCGACTGAGCCACCCAGGCACCCCTAGTTAGAACGTTTAGAATACTGGGACTTAATGCATATTTTCCAGCTGAAAACATAAAGTAGATATTCAAAAGAAAATTGAAAAAATTTAAAGTTCATAGAATCTGTGACCCTATGGAAACTTAGGAGGAGGTTTCTGCAGGATGTTTTCCTAGACATCTTTGGTTTTAGTTTTGTCCTAAATTGGCAAGGCCCAAGGAGAGTGAAAGCTTAAGGAGAGTTATCTTTTTAGCTGTGAGCAAAGGGCTATATCTGGAGAAAGAAATAATCAGCTGATCTCTGGCATGGTGTAGAAACCCATACAGAAACCAAAAATAACAATAATGATCATTATCATTGTTTGAGCTATTTATTTGTGCCAGTAACTGCTCTGAGCATTTTACATATATTATCTCAAATAATCCTTATAACATATTTGTGAGATGATCATGTTTATTTTCATTCTATTGATGAGAAAATTGTGGGTGGGAAGAGGTGCATTAATGACCTAATGTTACCTAATTGCCATCTGGAGAGCAAAGTGTTTAACATTCTAGTCCAGTCAATTCCAAATTTTTTTTTAACCACAGCATAATAAAGAATAGAAAAGCATTAATCAAGCTTCCCTAGTGCTGACCACTTCTCAGATTGATAAGAGTGCTAAAGAAAAATATTATTCAAAAACTCATTCTTCTATTAAAATCAAAGCTTAAAAATTGTGCTCAATTCACTATGATCTGAAACATGTGTATATATTTGATGTATCATCATTATTATCATCTAAAATTCTTGATCTTATGGGAAATTATTAGACTTAAGTGCAAAGTTAAAGAAAACAAGTCTAGTTTTCGCTTAATTAGGAAAAGTATCATCTTCACAAGGGCATGTGTGGACAGTTGTGATTTAGGTTCTTGAACTTAGTGTAAACTGGGCTCATTATAAGTTGTCTTTTTCTTATCAGAAAATAAAGGAGGAATGCGAAAGTTGTCAGAGCACACGACAATCAGAACCTGAAATTTCTTTTTCATGTAGATGCCATAATTTGGTCATTTAGAGATACTGATTATTTGTACATAAACATAAATGTAACATTGAGTTTTTATTTTTAATGTTTAATTTTTTTGTAAGGTACCTTTAAAAATGTACAATAACTAATTTGGATGTAAAACCCCATTTTGTCAGCAGTTTAAATGGTAATAAATACTTAAACCTAATCACTATTTTTGTTCTAAAATTCTTTGGGAAGAAAACCTTTATTGAATTATTTTTCAAGTCAGTTATTATATTTTCAGTTTCCATTAATTATTTCGGTTTGATGTTGACTTTCGTATAAAAAATCCAACTCTTTATTGTTGGAGGAGGTCATGAGAGGACGTGACCAGTGGTTGATCTGAGAGCTGGACCCGGGCAATCCGGGGCTCTTCACTCCCACCCTTGTCCTTGGAATGTGCATTCCACCCACCATTCCCACAGTGGGAGCCATTTTCAAGGTCACAGACTTGAGAGAGTAATGTGTTTTTGAAAAAAATCTGGTCAGTGTACATGACTGAACCCAGTTAAGGCCTCTATACAAACTTTTAAGATTCTGGCAGGCAGTTGCAGAGAACTACTCCTTCTGTGGCCGCCCAAGACAAGCCTTGTATTTAAGTTCCTTTGCTTTTGAACTCTGCCTCTTTTCTTCAGTCTCTCCTTGCCTTCCACGCACTAGGGTTGTTTCAGAGTTCACCCGGGTAGCTTCTGAGTTTTCAAACCAGCATTTGTGTATTTGATTCGTTTTTCATGGTGAAGAAACAATTTTTAAAAATTAACATTTTTCCCTTAAATTCAGAGATGAAGAAATAATTCCTTTATTACTCAAAAAAATTTCTGATGCATATGAAAAGTTTTCAACCTTTAAGCAGTCTGAATTTGCTATTCTGGTGAGACTGGTTCTTTTAACATGTTTCCTATATAAATAGATGAAGGTTTTGGCTCTGAATTTGGTAGTTTAAGTGTATTTTCTCATTACTCTTTGTTTAATGTAAGTCTTTATAAACTAGTTTTGAATGTGACTAAGAGAAACCTGGAAGCACAGTTTCTGTGCCAAGTTCTTATCACCTTGTAGAATTGAAAAGTCATTTCCATACACTACAGAAAACTTCGTGATCACTTTGGTATGGTCACTGTTTCCTGTACCACTGTCATAGATCTTACATTGGAATTTGCATTTCAAGTTATTATGACCTGGACACACAATAGAGTATATATCCTTTTAAACTGTTACTTATAAAATGAAAACAAATACTTCTGATCTACTAGGTTAAAAAATGCATTTTAGAGATCATATAGTAGTTAGTAGCTCACAAGGTGTGCTTTATTGCAAATATTTAAACACACACACACCCTCCCATGTACACACACAGAGTTGTAAACACTTTTCATTGAATGATAATTCTAATCCAGTCTCTTCAGTATCTCCCTTTCATAAGGCCAGCCAATCACCATCTAATTTGGTGCAGTCAACCTAAGAATTCCAATGCTGCCTGAACCCCAGCTCATCTCATTCTTACTTCCTGCAATCATGGGTATTAATTATATTATATGCTAGGACTTACCTTTAGCTATTTTAATTATCAGAGTTTAATTTTGGCAGCAGCAATATAGCTGATTCGAGCCTAAAATTGCTTTGCATTATACGTCCGTGTCTGCCTCACCATGGAAGGATCCAAGATGTGCTCAACCTTGGATCCACCTGTGGTCATTTAATTACCATGAAATGTTTACAGAGGAGGGAGTATATGGGAAGATACCAGTAATCCAGTGACAGTCCTGCTGATGAAGAGCACAGTTTCTCAACCTCAGTACTATTGACATTTTGGACTTAAATTTTTTTGTGGTGAGGAGCTATGCCTTGCAAGATGCTTAGCAGCATCTTTGGCTTCTACCCAGTAGCCAGTAGCAAACCCTTCTCCCAGTGTTTGACAACTAAAGCTGTCTCTAGACATTGCCAGATGTTCTCTGAGTAGCCCAGTTGCCTACAGTTGAGAACAACTGATCTTATCTTTGGCTACAATGTATGGTATTCCTGATCCAACACTGTGGTGTTTATTGTTTTTTGAGAAAGGTAATACATTTCCCCGATTTAAGAAACAAGTGGTTGTAATTGTTGCATTTTCTTGTGGCATACTCATAAAAAGAAAATGTTGTTTGACATTGGCTGGAAAGAAAAAAATGTAGCCTCCTTTAATTCAATTTCTACAAGGCAGCTTTATTGGACACTATTAGTATCTTACTACTAGTACCGAAGATTTCTCCTAGTAATTGGAATTTTTTAAATGTGATTCTTTCACATGGCCTTCAGGACTGTGTAATTTGGCTTTGCTTCTCAAGTCAAATTCTTTTCACACCATGCCTGCACTTGTTTAAAACTGAAGCGGTCTACTTTCAGTTTCTCTAATGCACCAATCGCTTTCACCTATCAGGACATTTGCATAAGCGTTTCCCTCCAATAGGAAAGAATCCTTTTCAACTCTGTATCCTCCCTCCAGCCAATAATCACCACGGGGTTAATTCCTACTCAACTTGAAGATCTCAACTTAACTATCATTACTCAGAGAAATTGCAACCTAAAGTTGGCCTCATTATTAGTACCTTTTTGAATGGGAATATTTTTTCCATTTTGTGGCATTTTTAAAAAGTTTACAATGATGTTCATTAATATTTAAACTTTATATATCTGTCCCCCCACTAGATACTATATGACTAGGAACTATGTTTGGAGAACTTGTGAATATTCACTATTCAGCACTACGTTAAATGTGTTAGAGAAATATGTGGGGACTGCTCATTGATCCTCAGTCTTTTCTCTCGTCAATTTTAGTACCTACAAAGTTTATGATTCTTACACTTCTAGTTCAGGAGGTCTATGAAAATATTTTCACATGTCTGAATCACTGGTTATAATAAGATTGCAATATTATTTGTATAATTCAGAGGCTATATATGAGATAACTTCTCTGTAAAAGTTCCAAGATTGTGTTGGCTATAGATAAATTATTAAGTGAGGGTTTGATGAATGTAGGGCCTAGGGACTGTTAATCGGTTATATAATTTTAGGATGCTCAGAGTACACAGAATAGGATTATAGTGACTCCTAAACAGATGGGACAGACAAGTGCCCCACCTTATATAGCAGGTCTGAGGGCTATCATTTCTTAAGTCAAGAGTATGCAAGATTGGGTATATAAAAATTTTAGCAAACTGTTTCAAAATATAGCATCATCCTGGATACTCACCTCTCATAACTTGGCTCTTCTGCCTATGAGCCCAGAAAGGCACTAGCATTTCTTTTCCCATGGTGGGATGGGGGAATTCCTTTAATTTTTTTCAACATGAAGTAAGCCATCAGAGATAATGTTCACCAATGTGGGTAGAGAGACATCAAGCTTAATCATGGTTTTTGGTTTGTTCCTCAATTCCCCTGGATAAAACTGCCAACTATAAAGAAAACTGAAGGAACAATCAGCATCTTATACTTAAACCCAAGACACTGACATGTACACACACAGTATATGTTTCTGGGATGATTAAAAAAAAGAAAGAAGGAAGGAGAAATAATAATGACTAAATCCATGTATTTTTATTTTCTTGAATACAAGCACTCTGACCAACCCTTATTGAATATTTGTTTGATCATGCACACAGCCTATTCATCATCCAGAAAGAATGTTAGATTTGGTAATAAATGTACGATGTACAGGTGAAATATGGAAATAAAATTACATTTGTTTTTCACAGATTAAAAACTATTATTCATTTAAATTTGTACAATATCATTAAAAAATTAAGGAAGATTTGAAGGGAGATAAATATCACAAAGTGATTCACATCGTCCTCAGTGTGAATTGTCATGGAGTTGTTAACGCCAGTCCTCTTTGTTTTGATTTAGCATTAGAGGTGGGGAGGGATGGGGATTCTCATTAGTCTTTCAACTCACTGCTTGTACATTTACTCATTTTAGCCTTAATCTCTCCTACTCTGCTTTGTTGCTTTCTTGAGACATCACCGAGATTTAACTCGTAATTTTAGCTCCAATCTCTGCTTCCACCAGTCCCTTCCCCAAATGTGAGGTTTGGGAATATTGCCTACATTTCCTTTCCCTGAGAATCATCCTGCCTGTTTCTCATGCAAATTATCTGATATTTTCATGAGTTATGTTAATTAGAGGTTGGGAAGAGAGGCTTTTGTTTGTTTGTTTTTGTTTGTTTGTTTTTTTAATTGGAAGAGAGCAAAGGGTGGTGGCTTTCTTTGTAGCAGCTCTAGCGCTCTAGGAAGGGGTCAGAACGCAAAGAACAAATTATCCTAACTTTGCTTACAGGAATGGTTTTAGAGCACTGCATGTAGAGAAAGCATTTGCTTTCCAAAATTATTTAGTATAAGAATCGATCAGATCACCAGAGCACTGTTACTAGGGGCCATCTGCTGGAGATTGAGACAGCTTTGTCACACATGCTTTTTTTATCTCAGCATTCCTGTTAGGGATTTGTGACCATAATCATCTCTCAACAGGGGATTCTTAGGTCATCAGCAGGTTAGTTGTCATCTAGAGAATAAGAGAGGGAGGAAGAACATTCAAATAAGATTATTACCCAAACTATAGCCTTTTTCCTGAGCTACATGGACTCATTTTAACTACAGATGGGATTTAACCAGTTAAATTCTTATGTTTTAGCTATCAGGAGTCACCAAGGTACTAGAGAGTAGGATTCACAGAGCCTGAAGTTTCTAGCTCATTGCTTAAACCTGCTGAGTAGTACTGTTTCTTTATTATTCTGTATACAGGAACGATGGAACACAATGATGCTGTACTAATGTAGATTCTTTGTCTGCAGGTATGCATTAAATGTTGGTGTAATCAGATTGGTAGCAGAAATTAACATAGAACTCTGGCAAGCTAGAATTTGTTTTAAGATGATAACAACCCTTTCTCTTTTTTAAAATTGCCGTCACTGATACACTTTGTTTGCTCAACCAACTTTAAGAAAGTGCTAAGGACTTTTCTGAAACAGTAACTCCAGTAGAGAATGAGGTATATTTGTTTCTGTAATGTGGTATAGAGAACCCAGTGTTGTCAGGAGACCTGATTTGATCCTTGCACTATTTTGTCGTGTAACCTTGAAGAAGTCAGTTGATCATTTGGTTTTAAATTTCCTCACCTATTAAACAAGACTGGAGATTCCTGTACTGCCTATCTGATTAACTTATTGTAATGGTAGTGTATGTTAGAAACATTTTATAAAGTGAAACAGTGCTGTACTATATTAACTTGAAATATACTTAAGTGTGAAGCACTTTTGTTTCTGTAGCTATGATCCAAAAATATGCCCTGATTTATGAAAATTTCTGGATGTATTGAGCTGACAGTTAGATACAGTAGTGATGTTCATCATTAGAAGGAATATTGAATTACGTGCTAGTGAAGGATCTCAAAAGATGGAGTACATAAGAGATGTTATGGTGTAATAGAGGATAATATTTGTTTCATGGACAACCACAAAGTAACATTTTGAATTCATAGTTTTAAATATATATCCTAATATATGTCTAGCATATTAAATTTTTTTGGCAACATAGTTTTATGCCACATAAATCAAATGTCTTGTTTATTTTCATATGGTTTGGCAATGGTCAGCAGATTGTTACACTCCATTGTGGAGAATTTGAAAATGACTTTATGCTATGAAATTTTGAAGATGTTATTGTTGGCATATAGAATGGATTTTGGTGGCTGGACAAACAGTTGAAATTTCAAATCGAGTCAAAGCGATTCCCTTTATGAGCAAAATGCATGAACATAAGTGCCTTTCTTTAAATTTCTCTATTATTTTTCTATCATTTGGTAAATGTAAAAGCTTGAGAAAATCTGATTATAATTTAAAGTCATCTAATGAAACCCAAAATATCTTTATAGTGACGTATCTAGAATGTACCAATATCTATTTCAGTTGCAATACTTAAATATGCCAATATTTTTATCATCTATATCCTTATTAAAAGGCATTTGTGGGTGCCTGGGTGGCTCAGTCGGTTAAGTGTCTGCCTTCGGCTCAGATCATGATCCTGGGGTCCTGGGATCGAGCCCTGCATTGGGCTCCCTGCTCAGCTGGAAGCCTGCTTCTCTCTCTCCCACTCCCGCTGCTTGTGTTCCCTCTCTCGCTGTGTCTCTCTCTGTCCAATAAATAAATAAAATCTTAAAAAAAAAAAGACATTTGTTTTGCAATTGAGATATATTGACAGTGATGTTCTCTCTACATTTTTTTTATTGAGGGGGGAGGGGCAGAGGGACAGGGAGAGAAAAACTAAAGCAGGCTCCACACCCAGCACAAGGCCTGATGCAGGGCTGAATCTCACCACCCTGAGATCGTGACCTGAGCCAAAATCAAGAGTCAGACACTTAAGAGACATTTTTTTTTTTTTTTTTGCTTCTGAATAGAAAACATTTTTATGTGACTGAATGACCGTGTTGCAATAACTATAAGATTGAGTAAAAATCATGGAGTTTAGTGTGGTACATCATATACAGCAAAGTTATTTCTACCCACATTTAAACATATGCATCCCTGTTTTGGTATTGAATGATAATGAGTCATAACTGGAAGTCTAGCGGTAGGGTCTAAAAATGTACCTATTTCACAATTTTTTTTTTTCTTCCCAGCAGCTTGGCTCTGCCTCACTTCCAAGAAGACAAATACCAGGTTGGGCAGCAATGTTATATCCTCACCTTTCCACCTCAAGGTAGGTATATTTTTGACTGTCATTCAAATTAGATTATGTGTCATTAAGAAAATAATACTTGTTTTTTATATGAATATAATGGCTTTATGGCTCAGTTTTTTCCTCCCTCCTTTAAAAAAAACTCTTAGTGTAAGGTTTGCACATAGAATTCTGGATATAGTAAAGCTTTTGAAAACGTTTATTTTCTACCCTACTAACCATCTTCCCTGCAGATGTAGAATTTATAACTGTACTTCTTCAAATTTCTGAGCTTCTGTTCTTACTGTGTCTTTTAACACACTTGGAAAAATTATTAGTCATTTCCTATGTATTTTACATAATCTAATACATTTGGTGAACTCTGAAGGATCAACAATCTAAATGGGAAAGAAGGCAAATTAATAGAAGAATACATGTGTTTAAGGAGTATAGGTAGATCTCTCATTACAATAATTTTCTTTAATGATTGTCAATAAAGTTCTGAAATTGTATCTGTAGTATTAATAAGGAAAACAAAAGATCATGTACAGTCATCAGAGATCTTTCTCTTAACTTTTTTTTCAAAAGGATCATAACAATTCTATGACTGACAGGTAGTTTTTTGACATTCTTTGAAATTTTTTCATTCCTACTATAAGATTTAGCCCGTAGTCTTCTATGATCCTCCTCTTTCTCATCCCCGCTCCCTTCCCTTTCTCTTTCTCTCTCTCTCTCTCTTCTCATCTATTCTTGGCTGTTCCTAGATTGTGCCTTCAGTTTTCTCATTGCACAGTGAAAATGTGCACTCTCCCCATAGTATAAGGTTGTTATAAGGATTACATTTTGTGCACTCAAAATGCTTCACATAGTGCATCAATACTTGATAGAAGTGACCGTCATCTGGAGTTTTTTTAAGATTTTTATTTATTTATTTATTTGACAGAGAGAGAGAGAGCATGCACACGCACGCATGCATGAGAGAGAGAGAGAGTGAGCATGAATGGGGGAGAGGGGCAGAAGAAGAGGGAGAAGCAGACTCCCCGCTGAGCAGGGAGCCTGATGTGGGGCTTGATTTCAGGACCCTGCAATCATAACCTGAGCTGAAGGCAGACACTTAACCAACTGAGCCCCCCAGGTGCCCCTGGAGTAATTTTATTGACAGTAGTGCTCTTTGAACTCCAGGAACTTAGCGTCTGGTCCTCAATAAATGATGATTAAACTGAACTGGGGATGCCTGGGTGGCTCAGTTGGTTAAGTGGCTGCCTTCGGCTCAGGTCATGATCCCAGGGTCCTGGGATTGAGCCCCGCATCGGGCTCCCTGCTCAGCGGGGAGTCTGCTTCTCCCTCTCCCTCTGCCTGCCTCTCTGCCTACTTGTACTATCTCTCTATCTCTCTGTCAAATAAATAAATAAAATCTCAAAAAAAAAAACTGAACTGTTTAACACATCTTGTTAAACCAATCTATTGAACCACTGCTGTAGCGAACAGACCCTCATTCTTGATTACTGCAAACTCTGGTATTTTGCTTTTTATTAAGCATCATTGCCTGGTAAAAAGTTCTGGTAAAAAAAAAAAAAACTACCTTTCCAGCCTTATCTGACACTGATTTTTCTTAGGTATTGTTTCCATTAAAATAAATTATTATTCATTTGTTTTCCCTCTCTTATATTTTTATCTATCTATCTATCTATCATCTATTTTTCTATCTGTCCTTCTAGCTGTCTATCTAGCTGACTGTCTTTCTGTCCTTCTAGCTGTCTATCTGTCTGTCTATCATCTATCTATCTATCTAATTGTCTAACCTATCTATGCAGTCAATCGATATTCTTTTTTTTTTACTCTATGTAGAATGTCCCCTTTATCTGACAAATCAGAAATATCTTTGGAGACATAATTGTCATGTTTTCTGATTTTATTTTGGTATTTTTTGCTTACTTCCCTCCCTCCACCAGATATAGTTAGTTTCCTTCTCTGTGTGCTCATTCAATTTTGTCTATGCTTTGATTTAAACACTTACCATATTCTCTTAAATTTAGTGTTAACCTTTGTTACTTTCTTTAGACATCGAACTCTTCTAAGGTAATTCTTGTACCTAGTCATTGAAACACTGTCCAACACCTAGTAAAATGTCTAATACATAGTAAGTGATCACTTAAAAATGTTTGCTAGATTATCTTAATCTTCCAGACTCAAAACTTTGGAATTTAGTTTACTTTTTTGCCCTTCCTTTCTAATTATTCCAAGTTTTGGTCTCTCCTTTCCATTCTCAATTGCAAAATTCTGTCTGAAAACACACACACACACACAAATGTTATCTAACCTTTTCAATATTATCTATAGATTAGATTTCTAAACTGCAGAAAAAATATTTCTTTCGTGGCTTCATAATACACATGTAACATCCTCTATCTGCAATTTGTTATATTTATGTACCTGGTGTACTTGCTTTTCTGTTGTTTGAAATAAGGAATGGGGTATGTAACATATATTTGCAAAACTGCAAATACTTAAAGCAGCTATTACTTGCCAAAAAGGATAAATGACTGTAATCCTTCTCAAACCTTTCTTGCTGGAGAGACCACATTGACATTGCTAGAATCCTCCTTTACCATTCACTTCCCCCAGCCCACATCTTACAGACTGGGACAAATGGCACCATGGCATCTCCATATTCTAGCAGATCATACTGTCACAGTTTTGGCCTATAATAGCAAATCGTATTTAATTTATAATAAATGTGTGATTTTTTTTTTAAATGGTGCAATTTAAAAGTACTTTAGGAATAATTCTATTACTTGATTAACTTTAGTATTCTAGTGGCAGTACTTTCATCATAAAGTAATTAAGCGGAAAGATTAAATGGCTCTCACTGGCCAAATACTGACAATTTGAGCATCAAAAAGAATAACACTGTTTTATGCATAACACAATGAATATAAAAGAATCTAGAATTCAATAACAGTACTAAAATAGTGTTGAGGGCTGGCAGAAAAAAAGTTCTTTTGTATAAAGTACAAATTAATAAATTAAGAAGGAATGGTAGAAAAAGGAAGTCACATGGCAGCTCCCATTGAAATAATTAATTCAGATGAGGCTCTTCAATGGATACCAGAATTACTGGGTAAACGGTTGTTGAGGAACAAGTTATTTCCATAGTCTCAAAGTATTGCCCCACAGATTATTTTTTTATTGTAAGAGGATAAGATTTAAAATTAGTTCCTTTACATTGGAGAAATTTATGGGCTCACCAAAGGATTAAACTTTGATAACACGAACCCTGTGTCAAGCTGACATCATGCTCCTACTGAAAAGCACAGAGAAGACACAAGGCACGTATGTAGCAATGAGGCCAGTAGTGGTGAAAAAACAAGCAAATGCAAGTTAAGAAACATTTTGCAAAACCATTAGCCTAGATTTTTTTAAATGTCAGCGTTGGGAAGAAAATAAACAGAAAAATGGGTGCTGGGAGACTATTGTAGTTTAAAGAGTCATGGCAGCTAAATTCAATTTTGTAATCCTTGATTGAATCTTGTATCCAGAAACAGAAAAGCATTTATGAAATAATTAAGGGACAATTTGTGATATTTGAATATGAAATTTATATTACATAATTGAATTGTACAATGCTATATTTCTCGAGGTGATAATGCATTTATGTATTTCGATTATGTGGAGAATATCCTTGTTATTGAGACATACAAATGTAATATTTAAGGGTAAAATGTCAAGGTGTCTGCAAGTGATACAAATGGTAAGACACATATATGTATGATACACACACACACACACATATATACACACCCACACATGCACACACACACACATATACCTCTTTATGTATATACAGTGAGAAAATTAAAGCACTTTTGTGTTTATAGCAGTTTTATTAATAATTGCTAATGCTCGGAAGCAACCTAAATATCCTTCTGTAGGTGAATGGATAAATAAACTGTGATATATCCAGACAATGGAATATTATTCCATGCTATAAAGAAATGAGCTATCAAGCCATGAAAGATAGGAAGGAGCCTTAAATGAATAATGCTAAGTGAAAGAAACCAATTTGCAAATGCTACATAGTGTATGATTCCAAATATATGACATTCTGGAAAAGGCAAAATGATGGAGACAATAAAAAGATTAATTTTTGCCAGGAGTTAGTGGGAAGAGAGGGATGAATAAACAGAGCATCGATAATTTTTAGGGCAGTGGAATTTTATATGATACTATAATGATGGACACATGTCATGATACATTTGCTAAAACCCATATAACACCAAGAGTGAACCCTAATGTAAACTATTGATTTGGGTGATAAAACTGTGTCCAGTTAGGTTCCTCAATCACAATAAATGTGCCATCTCTGCTTCAGGATGGATATAGTGGGGAAGGCTGTGTGATGGGGGTGGGGATATATGGAAACCATGTACTTTCTGTCCAATTTTGTTGTGAACCTAAAACTGCTCTAAAAATAAAGTTTAAAAGAAAAAAAATACCTAAAGTAACTATTTTTCCCATAACATCATAGGCCATTAAAAATAATTTTTATTTTTGCTAGTCTGAGATGTGACTAAACAGTCTCATTTTTCTTTACATGTTTTAAAATTATTACTAAGGTTGACTAATAGGTTTGCCATTTGTATTTCCTCACTTGTTAATTGCCAATGCATTTCTTTTGTCCCTTTTTATTCTAATGACCTATAAAGACTATGTAGTAGTGATAGGTTACCCTCTTCCATATTCAATATTTGTCTGGTTTGTTATCTTTTAACTTTCATCATCATATTTTTTATCATAAGAAGTTTTAATATATAGTCAAGTCTGTCTTTCTGTCTCACATCAAGATTACAGAAATATCTACCTGTGTCTTCTTTAAGCACTTTTGTGGTTTGAATCTATTTGGAATTCTACATATGTTTCTAAACTGAGATATAATAAATTTCTTATTTTTCCAAATTGAGATACCATTTTTTGAATAAATGTTTACCATAATTTAATTTGTCAAATTTCATATAAATGACTTTTTTTTTTTTTTTTCTGGATTCTCAGAAAGGAACAGACATATGGAATATTTCTCAGACCTAAAATTCCTTTCCAATAAAGTTTCCATTATGCAGTGTTTTTATTTTTATTTTTTTCTGCCAGGATGTTTGCAAAATTCTTCAACATTAGACATTTCAGTAGAAAATAGATGTTTATTATTTTAAATTAATATTTTCTGCAAGCCTATCATAATTTAAATATCATCACTGTCATCATCATAATGATGAGCACAAACATGTATTAAACACTTTTAATATGCCAAAACTTTGGCTAAGCCATTTACAAATATCTCATTTGATCCTCAGGACAACTTGATGTTTACATGTTAGAAAAGTGAAGCTTTGAGGACTCTAATAACTTGCCCAAAGCCAACATGAGTCAGGACTCAGCACAATTCTCTAGCTCAAAACCCCATTTCTTAATCATTATGTAATATTAAGCCTTTTTGATCTGCAGATTCGGGTCCTTTTTCAGTCAGTGGTTTTATTTTCATTATGTTTTTGAACATTCTATTTGATTTGTTGTATTCCCTTTTTTGGAGGCATCCATCATTTACAGATTAGATTTCTTTTTGTCCTTTCCTCTCTCTCTTGACTTTCACATTCTTTTTGTGTTTCTGTTAACATTCTGGGATTTTTTTTTAACTTGTGTTTCTCTTAATGTCATAAATTTGGCTTTTCAGGCTTTACTATTTAGGAATTCAATTTGAATACTTACATAGTATTAATTTATAATATTATGTGTTTGGACAGTCAAGATTTAAACACTATATTATAATTGATTTTTAAATAACAGAATATACCTCAAGTGATAGAATAAAACTAGAGCCTAGATTAATGTGGTAGGAAATGATATTCACAGATGGATTGTATGTATTTAATAATCGCAGAAGTAAAATAAAATTAATATATCAGACAAGGAAAGGACGCAATTCAACAGCATATGAATGATTGGGTTATTTTTAAATAATTGTGTGATTAATTAAAAATTATATATCTATAATCTTGAAAATCAGAGAACCAAATTGAAAAGGCATTGCATTCGGAGATCTTAAATACAGCTCCTCATAATGTGACTTGAACAAATATCTTAGCCTTTCTGAATGTGTTTCATTATATATAAAATGGGAAAATTAGTATCTTCCCTATAATTATGTTTTAAAAATAAATAATGCTTCTAAGAAATTTTAAGCCGGGAAATAATGTAAAATATATACCACAGTATATTATAACTATTATTATTTTGATATAAAAATTATCATCTTTAGTTGTCAGGGCTTAGAAGAACTACAATTCTTTACCTAGCTATTTCAATTTGTCATTGTTGCAAGAGACCAAGAATGTGCTAACTATGTCATATCTCTATAGAAGGAGCTATAACCAGTATTTTTCCTTTGAAATGTGTACGCCCCAATAATAGATGCTTCTCTCAAATTGTAGGCACATTAACAAATGCCATTTCAGATATGCAAATGCTCAAGGGCATGTTTCTGAATAGATACTGTACTGCCGTAAAGATAAATAGCAAGAAATGAGAATGTGATCGCTGGGATTTCATCCAATGAGGTCTGCCATTTCAGCAGCATAGGGTGTACACTGAACTTGACTTGGTGGCAGTTAGCAGTAGCAGATCATGAATGTAGACAGATTTATGCAGGGTGACCTTCATGACTCAATGCGCTTGGGAGCTTTGTGTTTTCCACAGGGGTTACTAACGGGACATTCCATTGACAACCACAATGAGTGTTCTACCTCCCTGGCATTTTTAGAGCACATCTTTATGCATCAGAAAACCCCAGCCTTGCACAGGGCTGCTTTCTAAAGAGACACGCTACTGGATGAATTTTGCAAAGGACACAGTTCATCTGCATTCTTGTCAATTAGCTAGCCATAACCTCCAAGTTTTTTTTTTTTTCCTTCAGTATTTTGCTACTTCACTGCCATGATGCACATCCAAACCTGTGATAAAAGTGATTAAATCGATGTTAGGCTCAAAGGGGATAGGATCTGTGATAGCTGTTGGTAGGGGGTTTTAGAACAACATTTGATCTCAGAATCAAAGGGCACTGAGGTGCTACAATAATGACAAAGCATATCCAAATAGCTTCATTTTGCTCATGGAAAGTGTTACCATCCAAGTAGATTAGTGAAGTTCAGTAGGCATATTGCATCTAGACTTCAATAAGATATTTATTAAGCTGAATATTAGTTCCGTTTTTGGAAAAGTTGGAATAATTCCAGTGTCCTAGAAGCAAGCTAATAGTTGAATTGATCTCAGTTGTGAAGCAGGTAGCCAAAGATGTGCCCCCAGACTCTACCCTGTTCTTGTCTTACTCCTATTGATTTATTGGATGATATTATAAAAATATTCTTAGCAAATTTACAGAATGGGAAAATGTTCAATTATAATTGTGTTTCAAAAGATTTCTGTGTGCTGAAACAGTGATCTAAAGCTAACATGGTAATATTTAACAGCAAAAACAATTATGTCTGTTAGAGAAATTAGGATACTTCGTTTAGGGAAGAAGAAGAATTTCAAGTAGAGGAAGGCTAATTAAAAAATATTCAGGGTGCCTGGGTGGCTTAGTTGATTAAGTGTCCAACTCTTGATTTCAGCCCAGGTCCTGATCTCAGGGTCTTAGGATTGAGCCCTGCATTGGGCTCTGGCCTGAGCATGGAGCCTGCTCAAGATTCTCTCTCTCTCTCCCTCTGCCTTTCCCCTTAGTCACTCACACACACGTATTTGTGTGTGTGTGTGTGTGTGTGCACGCTCTCTCTCAAAATAAATAAATAAATCTTAAAAAAAAAAAAAAAAAGGAAAGAGTTTTCCAAAGAAAGAGGAGGTTGCTTCAGCGTATGCAGAGTATGCCTTGATTGGTGATATCCCAGCACACGGTGGAGGATACTTGGGATTCTCTGAGAGAATGGAGAGCCTTTAAACTGTGCCTTAATTCTGAGCATCTATGCTTTATATAACTGTTGAACTCAGTTGTTTTAAGCTAGTTTAAAAGTTGCTTTAATCCCTGTCTTTTCCTTTTAAAGTCCACTATGAAAATTTCAAAATGTGTTTAATTTAATTTTATTAAAAAAAATTCATTTATTTATTTGACAGAGAGCAGGAGAGAGGGCGAGAGAAAGCACAAGCAGGGGGAGCAGCAGAGGGAGAGGGAGAG
This sequence comes from Phoca vitulina, assembly GCF_004348235.1. Classification (NCBI taxonomy): domain Eukaryota; kingdom Metazoa; phylum Chordata; class Mammalia; order Carnivora; family Phocidae; genus Phoca; species Phoca vitulina. Next base: position 11,590,378 of record NW_022589721.1, on the reverse strand, counting down.
GCAGGCTCCTCACTGAGCAGAGAGCCCAGTGTAGGGCTCTGTCCCCAAGATCCTGAGATCATGCCTGAGCAAAGGCAGATGCTCAACCAACTGAGCCACCCAGGTGCCCCAAAATGTGTTTAATTTTAAATAGGGGATCACTGTGTTTGAAGGTGTTATCAATCCTTCTCACCTAGCATTGAAAATGAGACCAGACACATCTCATTTAACATTTCACTATTTTTTTTTTTTTAAGATTTTATTTATTTGAGAGAGAGTAAGCCAGAGAGAGAGCACGAGGGGGGAGGAGCAGAGGGAGAGGGAGAAGCAGATTCCCCACTGAGCAGGGAGCCCGATGCGGGGCTTGATCCCGGGACTCCAGGATCATGTCCTGAGCCGAAGGCAGACGCTTAACCGACTGAGCCACCCAGGTGCCCCAACATTTCACTATTTTTAAAATCAAGAACAGTGCTTGTTTCCATACGATTCTATCCCCTCACTATCACCATTGAACCTAATGTAGAGTAAAAAACAATTACAAGAGGAGGACACAAAGTTATTTTTAAATATAATTTTCCTGGTTCCAATTGCAGTGATCATTTATTCAAGTAAGTTCCAGTGTTATATGCTACGATAGCATACCAAACTTTATCATTAATAATACTCAGTATTAAAATTTTTGACCAGTGTCTGTCTTTCCTCCTAAAACCTTTTTTTTTTTTTTTTTTTTAAGTATCCCTAGCACTTGGCACAGTAGCTTTCCAATTTTTTGGTTAAATGGATATATTTCACATGCCCTTTTGCATCTAATTTTGTTTGTCCATCAGTCTTTGTTTGTCTCCCATCTCTTAGCATTTGTAAATAGAACCCCCCTCCTTAATATTAATTTGAGCAAATGCTATATTTGCCTATAGCATTTCAAATACTTGCCAAACACTTTAAGGATATGTCTTTAAATCATAAGAGTCCCTGTAATCGCTTAAATTGTTTTTTAATCATATGGAATGTGTTCACCTCTATTGATCTTTCACATTCATGAGTTCTTAACAATTTCTAAAATCTTTAAAAATGTGTTTATTTTTTCTTTGATCTGAACATTTTGCACCAGTAGAACATTGCGATTGCTCATAACATATGATAAAATACACTTTTGCAAGGTCTCCAAATAAATTACTTTATTGATCTGATGTGTGAATCCATATTTGTCATAATTTTAAATTTATTTCCTCTTACGATACTCCTATGTTTTAAGTCTTTATAGAAGCTGAGTTTTTACTACTTCAAAATAAGAAATACGTTTGACTCAATATTTTAATGATTTCCACAGAAAATTATGTCTATTTCAAAATGCTTTCTACATACTTACAACAACTGAATGCATTATATTTTCTTATGTAATGGATTTGAGATAGCCATACAGTTAGCAGAATTCTAAGATGGACCTCAGGATTCACTGTTTCCTGGTGAACATGCCCTGAATAATCCCCACGTTTTTTGAATATGATGAATTTTACTCCCATAATTAGGATATGTTATAGGTTAGAAGGGATTTTGCAGATATAATTAAGTTCCCTATCAGTTGACCTTATGGGAGAGAGGTTAATTCAGTAGGCCTGAGCTAATCACAGAATTCCTTTCAAAGCAGAGCGTCTTCCAGGCAGGTGGTAGAAGATGTAGAAGTGATGGGCTGTAGGTGTCCTGAAAGAAAGCAAACATTCATGTTGTGAATTGCTTCTGGTGACCACACGGTAAAGCACTGCAGGCAGCGTGGAGGAGCTGAAAGCTAACCTTAGCCAACTGCTAGAAGGATAACAGGGCCTCACTCCTAAACTGGCGAGGAAATGAAGTCTGCCAACAACCAGTGAACTTGCAAGACAATCCTGAGCTGAGATGAGAACTGTAACTCAAGTCAACATTTTGATTTCAGCTCCTGAGACCCAGAGCAGAGAATCGAGCCACAGCAGGTCCAGACTTAGGACCTACAGAACCTCTGAGGTAATAAATTTGTGTTGACTGAAGCTGCTCCATTTGTGCTATTTTGTTACACAGAAATAGTAACCTTATAAAACTCAGGAAATTTGGGGGCGCTTGGGTGGCTCAGTCGGTTAAGCGTCTGCCTTTGGCTCAGGTCATGATCTCAGGGTCCTGGGATCGAGTCCCGTGTCAGGCTCTCTGCTCTGCGGAGAGCCTGTTTCTCCCTCTCCCTCTGCTGCTCCCCCTGCTCTTCTCTCTCTCTCTGTGTCAAATAAATAAATAAAATGTTTAAAAAAAAAAAAAACTCAGGAAATTTGTCATTTGAAATTCACCAGAACTGAGCATCAAAGAAAAGCTTCCCAAAGTTTCTCCTGAAGGAAACATCAAGGAATGTACAAGTTTCAGGTTCAGTAGACATCATCTAATCTAATCCAGTTAAGGTAACTGACAGTCAGAGTAAATGCCTTTCCTTAAATCATCCATAAACATAATCAAGACTGGAAACAACATTCCATGACTCCAAAAGCAATGCTCTTTCCACAGTCCTCAGCTAATGCATTTATTCATGATTGGAAAAGGGGTGCTAATGGGAATCATGGGTATATTATTTTATTTTTAATAGGTAATGTATCTCTAAAATATCCTGTAGCTATTCTTCCTTCCTTCCTTCTTTCTTTCTCTTCTTTCTTCTTCCCTTCCTTTCTTCTTCCTCCCTCCCATCCAATCAGAGTTCACCCATTTCATTTGGTTGTCGTAGCTCTGTATTACCTTTTAATTCAGAACAGGCTCCTTTTTTTTTTTTTTTTTTTTTACTATTACATTGACTTTTTGAAGACTCAAGGCCAGTTGTTTCATAGTATATCTCACATTCTGGGTGTAACTGTTTATTTGTATTCCTTTTAAATATTTTCTGCATGTCTTATAAATATAAGGAAGTTAGGTCTATAGGTGTTATTAGATCCAGTAAAACATTTGGCAAGAATACTTTATGTGGCTGTTGTGAACTCCATAGAGCATCTCATCAGAGATGCTATAAGAATATCCCCTTATTAAAGATGCTAAGCCACTTTATGTGGCTGTTGTGAACTCCATAGAGCATCTCATCAGAGATGCTATAAGAATATCCCCTTATTAAAGATGCTAAGTTTGAACTCTTGATTAAGATAGTAAATGTCATTCTCTTCCCATGTAAAGGTGCATTCTTTTGTTTGTATTAGTGAGTATTATGGGGGGGGGTGACATGTGACTATCCTATTACTCAACAACATTTTGCCCAAAACTTTTAGCATCCATAGGTGAGCCTTGCTGAATAGATTATTATATAGAGGTTGAATTAGTTTTTGTTTCTGCCATAACAAAATACCACAAATTTAGTGACTTAAGACAACGTAAATTTGTTATCTTACTGTTCTGAAAGTCAGAAGTCAGCACAGAACTCACTGGAATAACATGTATTCCTTAGCAGGGCTGAATTACTTTTTGGATGCTCTAGGGGAGAATCTGTTTTCTCAACTTTTTCCAACTTCTAAGGGCTACCCTCATTCCTTGGCTCATCAGCCTCTTGCTCCATCTGCAAAATTAGTGACAACAGGTTAAGTCCTTTTTACATTATGTCTCTCTGACCCTCTTCCCATAGTCACATCTCCCAGTGACCACAGGTAGTAAAGGTTCTCTGCTTTTTCATGTGATCAGACTGTGTTCATCCAGATAATACCAGAAAATCTCACTATCTGTGGGTTCTTAATTTAATTACATCTGTAAAGTCTCTTTTGCCACGTAAGGTAACATGTTCAAGGACTCCACAGATTAGGATCTAGACATATTTGGGAGGCCCTATTTTTGCCTCCAGGGGGATTACAAAATGTTGAGTAAAAAAAAAAATTCTATCATTACTTGTACTTATGGTACCTGGCATTCTTATGTAAGGAAATACAGTCCCCTCCTCTATGGATTCAAAGATTATTTACATTTTAATGTGTTATAATCAATTCTTTAATTTTCCTTTTTGATGCATACATTGACTCAAATTATTGTTTCCAAAGATATGCTAACAATTTGATATTCACAATCCTGAGAAATAGATAAAAACAGTTATTTGTTTCTTTAAGAAATACTTATTGTTACCTTGCCCTATGCACCAGGTACTGTCCTACTTAAAATTTCCATACATGCATTGAACATTTATGATATTCTTGCTACTAATCATTTTGTGTGCATTAACTCACACAATACTTATAATCACCAACGAGGTGAACTCTCCCCATGTCACAGATGAGGAACTAGAACAACAGAACAACATTATACAGAGTGATGGGATTCAAACCCATAAGTACTGACTTAAGGACTCACGCAGTCATGTACCAGCATCAGGGGTTCTTTTTTTTTTTTTTTTAAAGATTTTATTTATTTATTTGACAGAGAGAGATAGCGAGAGCAGGAACACAAGCAGGGGAAGTGGGAGAGGGAGAAGCAGGCTTCCTGCCGAACAGGGAGCCTGATGCGGGGCTTGATCCCAGGACCCTGGGATCATGACCTGAGCCGAAGGCAGACGCTTAATGACTGAGCCACCCAGGCGCCCAGCATCAGGGGTTCTTAATTAGGGGCTCATAGAACACTATAGTTGAGTTTCAAATTTCCAGGAGAGAAAGGGTCTATAGTTTATATCAATTTCTCAAAAGAAATGTGAAAACTAAAGAAGATCTGGGTTCCATTGTTGTGCTGGGGGCTAGGGATTCATTGCTGATTAGGATAGATGGGAGTAATTCCAATTCTCCTGTGGGTTTTTTTTTTTAATTGAAATGTAGTTGAAATGTAATGTTAAATTAGTTTCAGGTGTATGACATAGTGATTTTCCAGTTCTCCTGGCTTCTTATCCAGAATAAGTAGCCAAGCTCTTCTGTGCCTAACAAGGGCCTTTTCCCTTTATGTTCTTTTATCTGGCCAATAAATACGAATCTGCTGCATGAGTATTAAAATGTTACATACCATATCCTTTATTGAATCTGTGAGATCTATCATTAGTTTCCCCTATTAATGGATATTTAATAGTTTTTTCCCTAAGTTTTGCTACCTGCATGCAATCATGAATTTCTAGTATATGCTTTTTGCTAAATGTTTACATTAGTATATCATTTTATTAATTGTAACAACTTTGTTATTATTAATTTTTAAAGATTTTATTCATTCATTTCTCAGAGAGAGCACACAAGCAGAGGGAGTGGCAGGCAGAGGGAGAAGCAGACTCCCTGCTGAGCAAGGAGCCCAATATGGGGCTCGATCCCAGGACCCTGGGATCATGACCAGAGCTGAAGGCAGACACTTAACCAACTGAGACACCCAAGTGTCCCTGATTATAACAACTTTAAAAAATATATTAAATAATTTAGTCTAATTTAGTCTATAGGATTTTTTTTGCCATTTTTCTCTCTCAAATTTGTTTGTAATAAATTTATTATAATTATAACTTATGAGGAATTGATTTCTATGTCCATTTTTGTTATTTATATTTAGTATTTTATAACACAGTCAGGAAGTATATTTTGCATATGTCTTCATTTTTGGGATTCAGTAGCGTTTTTTCTGTGTTTTCCTCTTTTTCTTTAGAGAGTGTGTGTATATGAGTGCTCATGGAATATGTATATTTAGTATAAATATATACATATACTCTCTCTATATATATATTATATAATGTATATACATATAATTCCACATCTTCCTTATCCATTCATCAGAGGATGGATACTTGAGCTATCCCCATTATTTGGCTACTGAGGTAGATAATGCTGCTCTAAACATCAGGGTGCATGTATCCCTTTGAATTAATATTTTTGTATCCTTTGGGTAAATACCTAGTATTGTGATTGCTGGGTCATAGGGTAGCTCTATTTTTAACTTTTTGAGGAACCTCCATACTGTTTTCCAGAGTGGCTGCACCAGTTTGCCTTCCCACCAACAGTGCAAGAGGGTTCCCCTTTCTCCACATCCTCACCAACACCTGTTGTTTCTTGTCTTGTTGATTTTAGCCATTCTGATAGGTGTGAAGTGATATCTCATTGTAGTTTGATTTGCATTTCCCTGATCAGGTAGTATTCAATACCTGAATGCATAGTGAAATGTGTTGTGTCAACTATTATATAACTTGTTCTGAAATTACTCTGTAATTAGCTTGTCATTTACATGCTTCTCCTTTTCTTCCTCCCCATTTTTTTTTTTCTGCTGAGTTTTTTAATGTTGGCATTGGTATCATCCTGCTTTATCCTCTTTATTCATTTTAAGTGAAGAAACCCATCAGAACTCATTCTTTGCTCAAGAATAATGTTAGTGCTATGAGTGGTCTTTTAAAATATTGCTCTTGATATTTTACCATGTCCCTTCTCCCTTGGCTCCCTCTCTCAGAGGTGTCACTTGGTCCTTTAGGAATTAACTTTTAGGTATACAAATTGCTGGTTTAGATACCTTCTTAATCATTTATTTGATTGAGTAATATAGAGAAGGAGCTGAGGGTACCGTTAGATGTTGTCATCAAGCAATTTCTCTTTAAGTTTATTGACTACTCTGATCTGGAGGCTTCTCTTATTTTTACACTTTTTTGATTGATAGGGAGTTGAACACTCAGATGAAAGTTCAGATCTGTGTAGACATGCAGATATTTCTCTTATGTTATTTGTGTCAGAAACTACAGTGTAGAGTTTCCCATCTACCATGGGTTTTTCTTTTTGGAAGAAAATCAGCTCAAACAAAATAATGTGACTTGCCTGGGATGTCTATATATTAACAATCTCTACCATCCACCTGCCCTTTCACTGTGGTAGAATTAGTTCCACAGGTTGCTTTTCTCATTTCTCCCATAAAGTGTTTACTCTCCAAACTCATCTCCTCAACTATAATTCCTAGTAGACCCCATTCAGGACTTCTTTTCTTATTTCTTATACCACACAGTCTTCTTAATTGAAGATATGTCTATGATAATCAGTCTCTCAGCTTGATCCACTTGGTTTTGTTTTTTTTTTTTTTTTTTAACAGACTGATATTCGTTGGTTTATTGTATGGGGTTATGATAATTCCCAAGCATACAGGCAGTTTTTATCTCTATTTTTATTCATTTCATTAGGTTTCAGGCAGGGAGGCTATGAAAGCATGAATTCACTCTGCCATCTTTCATGGAACTTTGTGCATTAAATTTTTATTTTTATAACATTGGAAAAATGTGCTTGAACTGAATGGGTGAGTTGAATATGACAGCAGAGTGCTCTTGATCTTGGCTAGATGCCAGAATGTGAGGCCATTCATGTCTTCTCTAGCTAAAGGGAATGGCACTATGCATCTATACCAGTAAATTCCACCCTGCCACCTGCTCTGTAGCACAACCATTTTTACCCTCTATTGCTGAGTGCGGTTGACTTAAAACAAGCCTTTTCCTAAAGTACCTTTTGCAATTTTAAAACTCTGTTCCTCACAGCTGAAGTTCTTAGCATCTTAAGTGCATGTTCTAAATGTACAAGCTCCCAGAAATCACAGGTGCAAATACAGATGGAGTTAACTCATAAAGTAGATAAACTATCTTACATGCAATTTATTTTGTGGGATTCCTAGGAACCAAAATCAAGTCTTTACTTTGTTGACCTTTAAGATGCAAGATCAATTTTCCTAATAAAAGGTAGACCTTTGTACAATTTCTGAAAAGTCACTGAAAACCTTTACCAACTGAGACACCAGATTATATGTCTCAGTCAGCCTCTGAGGAATAAAGTTTATTAGTTGGCATAAAAACACCAACAGCAGTATTTGCTTCCTTCCCCAGTGACAGCAACCTTTAGAAATGGTGAGACCATTATTACTGCATACCTTTTGGAGTATTCAGAATGTTTTAAACACTGTGCATATCGTCATACTCAGGAAACTTAAGGGAGTATAATATGTCTAAATGAATAATGATAATAATAATAGTCAGCTAACATTCATTTAATACTTACATTGTGCCGGCCGTTGTGCTTTAAATTGGATTATGTTATTTTAATCCTAAAAGTAACCCTGAAGATTAGATATAATTATTTTCCCTTTATTACAGAGGTAATAACTTAGATTTTTAAAAAAATAAATGCCTTGCTCAGGTTTACTCAGCTGGTGAGTCATTCAGAAGACAAATTTCTAAATTCTACTTCCAGAGATGTCCCATAACACTATTCTGTGCCATTTCTTTTATGTACTTACATTTTTAAAAATTCAAGTATATAGTTTGAAAAGAATGCTTACTTTGGGCATAATAGGCCAGTGTTACATTAACTTTATGAAATGTATTTTTTTTTAAAGATTTATTTATTTATTTGAGAGAGAGAGTGTGTGAGTGGGGGGAGGGGTAGAGGGAGAGGATCTCAAGCAGACCCCCTGATGAGCATGGAGCCTGACATTGGGGCTCAATCTCATAACCCTGAGATCATGAACTGAGCAGAATTCAAGAGTTTGACGCTTAGCTGACTGAACCACCCAGGCGCCCCTATGAAATGCACTTTTTTGTCCATGGTATTAGTACTTCATGTGCCTTTCATTTTCTTTGAAAATAGAAAAATATACAATAAAATGTTTATGTCTTCACAAATTCTACTGCAAAAAGGCAAGAATGTTGCAAAAAGTGAATCACAGGCAGTCATGAGGATTTATCATGCAATGTATACCTATTGAATTTGTATGATTACATAGTAATTAAGATGGTTTTGGGATTATACTGCATAAAACTTACAAGTGTTTGATGCAAAGATAACTAATGTAATTTAATAAAGACTGTTTCTACTGTGAGTTAACATACTTAGCTGATAAATAGGAAATAAAATGTATGTGACTTGTCTGACTTGGGGAATTTTTGCAATAAAGTAGGAAACTTTAATATTTTAACCAGTAGAACAATTCTAAATAGATTTATCTCTAAGTGTCCCTGAATATTCTTATATGATATGTTACTACTTTTTAATGTCAAAGGATGTTTGAAGCTAGGAAAATTATCCCATAATTCAGTCGTGATCCTTCTCCCCTCTTTTTGTTTTTATGATTATGCAGCATAGGATCTTGCTTGGCTGTGCATAGTTACATATAGATCTGCAGGCAATTCATGAAATGGGGCTTGCCCTCAGGAGATGGGATTTGTGATTTGTCAACATATGTTCCTTCTCTTTTATTCTCTGAAAGGACAATTCTGAGTTTCAGAGGCTTTCCAGTAGGATTGAGACCCAACTGTTCATAGTCATTACCTGATAAGAATCATGCCAAATTCTGTCTACTTTCAGACATTTGCATATCATTGCCTCTGCCTAGAATGATCTTTCCCAAATTTGTCGCATATTTGGGCTCTTCTTATTCAGGTTTTAGTTCCAATTTGCTTTCCTCAGAGAGTCCATTTCATACCAAATCCTCTAAAGTAGGTTCTTTCTCCCTCAGCTATTCCCTCAATTATTTGTTTATTTACATATGTATTTTGTTTCTTCCACTTCAACATTAGACCCCAAAGGAGGGGCATCTTGCTGCCTTATTTACTACTGGATGTCCATTGCCTAGGACATATTCCTAGATAATTGCTCAATTATTATTTATTGATTGACCAGCAGCACCAGCAAGGATAAGTAGAAACCCCAATTGCACTAGATAAACCAAACAGACCAAAAACAAAAGTTCTGAAAATGAAATAGTCATTGGAACCACAGCCCACAAAAGTAGGCTAGGACAAGTGTGCTAAATCCAAACCAATAAGAGCCTGCTAAAATAAAAGATTTAAATAGGACCCAAAGTCTCTTCACATAAGGCAGAATGTTAAAGATAAAATTTTTAAAAATCACCCATCATAATAAGATCCAGGAACATTACAACTAAATAAGAGAAGACAATCTATTGACACCAAAACCAAATGAATCAAATGTTGGAATTATCTGTCAAGAATTTCAAAGCAGCTATTATACATAATACTTCAGTAATGAATGACAAGTTCTCTGAAAAAAAAGAAAGAGAATTTACAAAAAAAAAAGTAATTATAACACTGAAAAACATAATAGAAACTAGAAAAATCCTCCTGGTTGGTCTCAATATTAGAACAGGGATGACAAAGTATAGATTAGATGACCTTGAGAACAGGTCAGTGGAATTCACTTAATCTGAACAAGAGAGAGTACGCAGATTGAAAATGTATAGAGTCCCAGAAGAAAACCCAAAAGATCCAATGGTCATATCATAGAAGTATTACAAGGGAAGAAGAAGGAGTGGAGCTACAAGATTATTCAAAGAAGTAATGGCTGAGGGATGCCTGGGTGGCTCAGTTAGTTAAGCAACCAACTCTTGATTTTGGCTCAGGTCATCATCTCAGGGTCGTGAGATTGAGCTCCACATCAGGCTTTGTGCTCAGTCTGCTTGGGATTCTCTCCCCTTCCCTCTCCCTCTGCCCCTACCCTGCTCTAAAATAAATAAGTAAATATTTTTTTTAAAGGAAATAATGACTAAAACCTTTCTGAATTTGATGAAAGATACAAATCTACAGATACAATAAGTTGAGCAAACCACAAGCAGATAAAACCAAAGAAAGCCATGCCAATGCACATTATAATTAAATTCCTGAATACTAAACAAACAAAAAAATTTTGCAAGCATCCAGAGGGAAATGTTACCAAATACCTAAGTCTAAATAATCCTGGTTTCTCTGCCAATTATCTTTTCAAGTAAAAACAATGTTCTATGAAGAAACAATTAGTTTAGCTGTGAACTTTAACCATTACACCAGTACTTTTCCTTGAGACAAACAGCATCTCTTTGTATGCAGCAGAACTGTTTTGTGAGTACTTCCCATTTCTCCCATAGAATTAAAAAAAAAAAAAAAAAAAAAGTTTAGTATAGGGTTGAGCATTTTTTCCCCTTTGGGAATGTGTGGTTGTGAAGATGCAAAGAATATTGATACAGTTTCATGCTACTTTCTCAATTTGAACGAAGACATGATCAATTTTACCCAGCATTTTTTTCTTTTTTTGCATTACTAGTGTAACTAACAGTAAGAAGGGCAAATAATTTCTTAATTTTATTAGGAAGACTTTATGGACTTCTTGAAGTTTCTGAGGGATCACTAAAGCCTTCCATATTTCTAGAGTCACTTTTGCAGTTTTAAGAATCATTTATATAGACATATATAGCAGCATAGCAGAATACAGAGTTCAGACATAGGCTGTATATGTACATTTTTAATAGGTTTTCAACAAAAGTATTATGATTAAATTTAGATTTTTTTTCAAGAAATGTGGTTGAATAACTTCATATTGCATTTTTAAAAACACTTTCTCTCGCATTGCCTAATTCACAAAATAGACATTTTTTAAAAGATTTATTTATTTATTCATTTTGAGAGAGAGAGACAGAGAGCAGGGGTAGGGACAGAGGGAGAGAGAGAATCTCAAGCCGACTCCCTGCTGAGTGCAGAGCCCAACATGCTACTCATTTCACAACCCTGAGATCATGACTTGAGCCAAAACCAAGAGTCAGTCACTTAGCAAACTGAGCCACCCAAGGACCCTCAAAATAGAATTTTAAATGGATTATAAACCTAAAAGTAAGAAGACCACATAGAAGGAAATCTTTACAAATTTAGAGTAGGCAAAGTTTTCCTAATTAGGACCAAAAGGAAAAACAGAAAAAGAAAAATAATGATGAACTGCATTTTATAAAAATTTAAATTTTCTGCACTTCAAAAACTACCATTAGGGAAATAAAACAGACAAGCTACAGAGAGGGAGACAGTATTTCCTATATATATATATATATATATATATATATATATATATATGTATATAACAAAAAAATTTATTCAGAATTTTACAACTCAATAATAAGAAAAATAATGCATTCAGAAAATGGGCCATGAAAGGGGCGCCTGGGTGGCTCAGTCAGTTAAGCATCCAACTCTTGATTTCAGCTCAGGTCATGATCTCATGGGTTGTGAGGTTGAGCCCCCCATCAGACTCCATGCTCAGCAAGGAGTCTGCTTCTCTCCCTCTCTGCCCCTCCCCCTGCTCACTCTCTCTCTCTAAAATAAATCTTTTTTTTTAAAAATTGAATTTAAATAAAAAAAAAAAAAAAAGGCCATGAAAAGATGTTCAAAGCCATTAGTTACTATGAGAAGTAAAAATTAAAACCCAGATGAGATGTCTCTTATGGTGTGAACCTGCCGGGAATGGCCAGCAATCCCTGTACCGATGGATGAAAGATGACTCCAAACTTTGCTATGAAAGACAGGAGAAGGCAAGGGGGGTCAACGCTCAGAGACAAAGACCCTTTGCTCTTCTTTGCTCCCGCTTTTAGTGGTCCTTCAGGATAATCACAAATCCTTATCACTGGTTCTCAAGCACGTGATGTGTGACAAGGGGTCTTACTGAAACTGGGAGGATTTATGGGAAAGATAAGATATGCTAATCTGCATGTTCTACTAAACATAGCCCAAGGGACAACGCATACATCTCTTAGATCACAGAGCGGCTGTTTGGGCTAAGAAAGCTTCAGGGAAGGCAACTCCCTGCGGCATTCCCCCATCAGAGTGGTCACTTGGGCCTCGGCATTCCAAAGGCCCACGCCCTTCCCTGAAAACTTCCCTGCCCTCAGCGGCCTCCATGTTACATTTTGGCAAGCCAGGTACTATGGCTGATTTCATACTCTATATTAACCCCAACATGAACCCCTGAGAATGGCTAACATTAAAGATTAATAATAAGTATTTGCAGTGATGTAAAGCAACTAGAACTCATACATTGTTAGGATTGTAAAATGGTATAGCCATTTTGGAAAAGATTTTGGAAGTTACTTGTAAAGTTAAACATTTACTTACCTTCAAACCACCAGAGATTCCACTCTTAGGGATTTACTAGGAGAAGTAAAACATGTCCAACCAAAATGTTTTACATAATTGTCCAAAATATCCTTATTCAGATTTGTTAAAAGTCTAAAAATAAACCAAATATCCATCAGCTATAATGGACAAATTGTTGTATATCCCCTGAAATGAGATACTAATCAGCAACAAAAAGGAACATCCCATTAACACATGCAATAATGTGGATGAATCTCAAAAACATACTGAAAAAAATCAGACATTTATATGAAATTTGGAACAGGCAAACTGATCAATATGACAGAAAGCAGATTAGAGTTTGTGTTGATCCAGGAGTAGGAATGAAGAGATGTACTGCAAAGGGAAATAGAGAAATGATTTTTGAGTTGATTGAAATGTTTTATATCTTGAATCTGGTGGCAGCTACACCAGTTTGTACATTTGTCACATCTTTTGAACTACATATTTTATTTTATTTTATTTTATTTTATTTATTTTAGGAAGGGATTTAGCAGGACTTCATTTTTTTTTTTTTATAAATGTACTCTTTAATCCCCTTGAACTACATATTTTAAATGGATGAATTTAAGTATATATAAATGTTATGTCAACAAAGTTGATTAAATCTTAAAATGCATTTATTGCAAAAAAACTATTAGAATTACTTTTATTATATAACATATAACCCAACCATGCTAAAAAATTGATTTCATATATATATATGTATATATATATAATCTTCCAGTTTATTTTCATTTGAGCACATAATTTTTATATAGTTGTATTCATAAGTTAGATTCAATTTAGTATTTGGCTTATCTTAACATTTTCCGTGTTCCTACAAAGTTTTTATATTTATCTATTTTTCTGATTTTATAAGAATCCATTATATTGTATCTTAAAATTGGCCTATTTTTGAACACTTAGGCTTTATAAATTTTGTAATCTGTTAAAAGTCACTACCTGCCCCAACTAGATGCAACCTGAATTTCCATAAAGTGTAGAATTTGTAAATAAATTGCAGTCTACTCAGCAAATGGAATACTCAGTACAATTAAAAAGAACAAACCTTATCCATTCAAACAAAGCAGGAATGAAACATATAGACAACATTCAGTGGAAGAATTAATACACAAAAAAGTCCACTTATATGAAGTTCAAGAACTAATCTTTGATGATGAAAATCAGAAAAATGGTTAACTCTGAGGACATGTTACTCTTTGGTAAAGGGAGAGCTGCTGTTTTGGAAATACTCTTTTTCTTAATCTGGGTGGTTGTTACATGATTGTACATATATGCAAAAGGTCATAATGCTGTACACTTAAGATTTGTGCATTTTTATGAATGCCTGTTTTACTTCAGTGTAGAAATATAAATAATAAAAGCATAACATAACTAAAAGCACCATACAACTAGCTCTCCTTACCACAGTTACTTTTAGTGAATTTTGTTTTGAATCTTTATAATTTCCTTTGGACTAGTCACCAAGATAAGTGCTACAATTTTTTTAGTTCTCTACACATTTTGTTTTGTTTTGTTTGCTTGTGTTTCTTTTTAACTAGAGGAAAATATGGTTTTTTTCCTAGTTTAAATTGCTATCAGTAATTCTTAAATATCAGTTTTTATATACTCTTGCCAACAAATATTAAATTGTTTTCCCCTAATCTAAGGGTTATATATTTTATTTCTTCTAGTAAGTGCTCTCAGTTGGGGCACAGGATTATGTTTATTGTCATATCGATTTTTCCAGTCATGAGGAAGTTTCTAACAAAAAATACTTCTTCGTTAGCATTCATTTCAGCCATGTTCTGATTTTTTTTAATCTAGTAAAAGTGACATCTAGAGAAATGCTCCATTTTACTAGTGGGAGTTTTTATAACTAAAAGTGCCTTTTAAAAGGTAGCTTTCTCTTTTTGAGGAGAAAGGGTGATTGACTTTGGTGGAGTTCTCAGGAGATGTGCTGATTGCCTTGTGCTTTGAGCATCAAGCAAGAATATTGTTCATGAAAAGAATGGTTTTTGCCAACACAGCTCACTGCTTTGGAACTCTACTGAATCCTCTGTTCAAGTTTTGAGTAACTCACTCAAACATTGACATTAAGGCTAGTAAAAGGGAAAGGAATTTAGAAATAATTTTGTGCTGATCATATGTAATAAAAGCCCACATTGAAATAAAGCAAGCATCCTCATTCTCTAACCAGGTATGAATGCATATTTATTATTCCTAGTTCTATGCTGTGGACTTCAAAACCTAAAATTTATGAGTGATAGTTGGAAAAACTTTGGGGATGATGATAAAACCATGTATTTAAAATATCACTCTATCTGGGAACTATAGGCAAGGATTTATGGTTCTTCAGTAGAACACAATTGCTGTTCTAAATTATCTACTCTGATGAGATTTACTATTTATTATGGAAGCCACTTTCCTATATATATCATTGCCTCTGCCATGGCATATAAAGGAGGAATGTAGTAAAAATAATCAATAGAATAAGTTACCACATTTTAATTAGTCCTTATTTATTTCCTGAGGGAAATGATAAAAATTTATTGGCGAAGATTCAGAGTAATTAGATGCTGTAAACAGAACATCAGAGACTACTTGGAAATGATTATCATGCATCAGTAAACCACAAAAGAGGTCAAAGAAATATGTATGTGCTACATACAGATACAGGCGAAATACATATTTTTAAGGAATTTGAAAAGAGGCTCACTTTCCTTTTCTTCTCCCTCTCCCTCTTCCTCTCTCTTCTTTAATGTTTAGGAGCTAAGAAAATAAGTCTTAGTATTACTTATCATTACTAATAAAATGGATATAAATATGCAGGGACAAGAAAAGAACAAGTTTTGCCTTATTCCTTCTAATATAAGGTATATTTTGGTTCTCTGAAATGTGATTTAAAAAATGGAAAGAGAAAGAATACTACCCCACTCTCTGTTCTCAAGCATTTGGATATACTGTTCTCTTTGCCTGAGACACTCTTTCCCCCAAGTCTTCCCTCAATACATTTAAAGTTCAAACTGTAGGTCTCAATTTAAAGGTCACTCCCTGAACTCCTAGACCAGTTCTATGCTTTCATAATACCCTGTGTTGGTTAGTTGCATTTTTCATTTCAGCTCTGCTTTCTGTCCTTCCCTTGTTCTAGTGTGTATTTCAAAGGTCTTAGCTCTTGAAATTCATATTTTCATTATTCCTTTTTCAAAAAAAAAAAATCTCCCAGTTGGTTTGGCTGATAGAAGCTCTAGTGGAAGCTTGGAGGAAGAAACAGGGTATTTCTCCTCCTCTTCCTCTTTGCTCTGGGCAATGTTTCTGCCAGTTAGCATGTCTCCTACAAGACTACAGTTGGTTCTCACCAGGTCACACATCCATGGATTCTTATAATTCCCTTTGCTCCATCAGTCCCTCCAATTCTAGAGCGATAGCAGCTTCCTGCTATGGTTCATCTTTGGTTGACACACAGTCCCATTTTGCCTTCTCAGCTTTTCTAATACCTTTGTGGCCAATTCCCCGTATTAAAGTCCATCTCTTGAATTGCTTTTCATAGGACTTGTTTTGCTGGCAGTAATCCACTGATAATTATATTATACTTTCATTATCTATATTTCCGATCACACTTTTACATAGTGATTTAAACTGTTTTCCCAGCTAGGCTAAATTGCATAAAAAGAATTGTGTTGGTTTCCTTTTTATATTTCCAGTCTTCAGCCTAGATTTGACTTACAGAAGTCAGATAGTATTTGTTGAAGGAACAAAGAAATAAAGGGAGGGAGGAAAAAAGAAAGGAGGAAGGCAATTTTAACTATTTTCATATTTATATTTCATAGTAATAAAAGAGGATTTGAATCTATGTATATCAGGACAAAATACCTTTCCCTTAAACAATCACATAACTGATGTGAGGCTAATGTATAGAAGTAATAGAGAAAAGAGTAATCTTTTCTGTGTTTGATAAGCCTAAATTGTGATTGAACAGGCAAAGTGGAAAATATAAATGTCTGTGTTAACTAAGCAGAACTTAGCAAGAACAAGCAAAAATTTCTTGGGATATGTGAAAAATAATTAGCCAGATTTCAAAATTTTATCTTTATTTTAAAAGTTTTATAATGGGCAATTCTTTTTTTTTTTTTTTTTTTATTGTCCAAGGAAATTCGAAACAAGTCATGTTTTAGATCACTCAACATCTGCTAAAATCTCCTCCGCTCATGCCTTTTTTTCTGTACTATAGAGGCTGGAAAACGTTGAGCTACATCTGCATTTCCCAGAAACCCTTGACGTAGGCTGTCAATGTCTTGTGCAAGATTTGAATGAGGAACTGATTTTAGTGGGAAGAGAAGTAACAGATCTAACACATCTTGCAGTTGCAGAGTGACTGGCAGTCAAGGTAGCTGGGGTGACTTCTGATCATCAGGCCATGGTTAAGTTTGTGTAACCTGGAATCAGCACTGGGATCATAACTTCCTGACTGTAACAGAGATACCAATTCCTTACATGAGTCTCTTGTGGTATAAGATCTGAAAGTTGAACCTGGAAGCTGCTCCAGTCCTACCAACAATGTTTAAACACCAGATTACCAGAACTAAATCCATTTCTACTTAAAATAGCTAGAGTGTTTTCTGTTACCCAGAACTGTGAACCCTGTTCAAACAGGACCAAAATGCATTATTATCTTTATGTCATAATGAAAGTAAATTCAAGCTTATGTACACATTTAATAGAAAATTAAGGCATGTTTGGAAGGAAATCTAAACATAGGGGTCAAGTTTTGCCTGTTTCTGGTAAAATCTGAAAGGTAAGGGTGATGGAGACATTTTTCACAGATTCAAGAGCTGGATACTCACTGAACTAGACATTAAGGTAACAATGGTAAGGGGCAACTGGCCAGCTCAGTTGGAAGAGTATGCAACTCGTGATCCCGGGGTCATGAGTTCAAGCCCCACGTTGGGTGTAGAGATTACTAAAGATAAATAAATAAATCAACTTTAAAAAAGAAAAAAGGTAACAATGGTAAGCAAAGGCAGAAATGGTTCTTGTTCTTGTCATACTGTTTGAAGAGGAATATATATATATATATATATATATATATATATATATATATATATATGTTAATATATATTAACCTTAGAATATTCGGTTCTTAGAATCTTAGAGAATTACACAATTAAGTGTAACATTGCAATTAATGTTATGAGGGAAATTTAGTTTGGTATGAGAATGTTTAATGAGATGGTTTGACTTCTTCAGGGTCAAAGAATATTACCTTCAGAAGAAGGGTATTAAGCTGATATGTTAGCACGGTTTGGATTTAACTTGAAAACATGAGGGGAGAAACAGAGGGCATGCCAGGCACAGGTAACATGTACAAAGCCTCATTTCTGCATCAACATGGCATGATTCAGGATGTGAAATCAAACCACTGTTAGAGCACAGAAAACAAGGGGACCTGGGCGAAGAGAGGAGGCTAGGTAAAATCCCACTGATGCGGGGTCATGGTGGTCTTGCTAATAATGCGCGCCATTGTTCTAAGCGCAATGGAGGACAGAAAAATTAAGAAAGGAAATCCCCTGTTTCTGTGTTTTAGAATATAAAGAGCTGGTTCGTACAGCAAATAATTATTGGAAAGAGATAACAGGGAATATTTTTCTTCTAAGCACATTTAGGACTAAATGGGGAACTGGTTCTTTTACTTTTTGTCTTTATTTGCTCTGCCTCTGCCTTAACCACCTTGTTCTTTTAGTTTTGGTATTGTTGTTTGGTTTTAATGTACTTTCACTAATTGGCTTTTCCTGTTCCTAGCTTTTGCTCTGTATCTTTGACTGCTGAATACCTATTTTTGAATCAAACATTTATTTTGACATCTTTTACTTACTACTTATTCTTTTACTTCCCTACACTTTTCATTATTTTAATTTATTTCTATTTCTTAGTTTTGTCATTAATGATATTTCAGATTTGTTTTATCCCCATTATTGTTTTGGACACAGTTAAAAACATGAGAATGTTTTGGTAGTCTGCATGATCAGCTGGCAGGGAAGGTTTTCAGAGATAAGAAAAAATAAATTTCCCTGAGTTGAGTAAGTGTTTAGTTAGTTTGGAGCAAAAATCATCATGGAGATGCATACAAAAATAATGAGGTTTTTTAGATGTTTTAGCCAGTGACTGTGATTTTATATCCTAGCTTGTGGTGTTCTTGTTGTTCTGAAATATAGATCCTAGTATTTGTTTTATTATAGCTTTGTTATACACTCCCTGGAAGCTTTTTAACAGATTTTGGATTTGTGTTAATCTTTTTAGTCACTGATTAATGCAAAAGAATCTTAGTGTTATCTTAAGCAGAATGCAATTCAATAAAGTGTATGTGAGGTTTTCTGTATCATTCAAACAACAATCTATAGAAATAGAAAAAAAGGCAACCCCCCCCCACAAAAAAAGAAAAAACAGAATGTAGTTATTTCTATAGATACCTTAATCCAAAATAAATGTGTGAACTTGATATATACTGGTTACTTTCTTTCACAAAGCAAACTAATAAAGTAGCTTTGAGAATACTTTTTTTCTGCTCCTGTTTGAACACCTGCAACATCCAATATTCTGAAGTTTATCAAAAATTTACCCATTTCAAATGTGGAGAAAGTTCTGCTATTTCTTGAAACAGTTCAAAATCAATGACAGTGGTAAATTGAAGGAGAACTGAAGGGAGAAAATTGTTAATTTTACACAATAGCCATTTTTTTAATGGAAGTCTATAGAATTGCTCACTGTTAAAAGAAATAATGATTAAAAAAAGGATAAAAATATAAAAAGTTTGAGAAAAGTAGAAAGTGCAAAATAATTGATCCTGTCAAAATTGTAAACTTCAAAAAATCAGCTACTTTGATAACCTGACAGCTGTGTGTTAGAAAATCCAAATCTATCTTTCCACACAAAAGACTCTGATTTACAACTTTCCCAGAAGCTAACGCTTGTTTCCATAGAAATATCTTTAGTTTCTTCATAGAATTAAGGACTTCAGGCCTATTGTGTTTCTAGTTTAAGAAAAAATGCAAGTGACTTTTTAGTGAAATGAGCCAGTACCATGTTTGGCTTTTAAGGAAATTAATGAAAATATCACAGAAACATACTGTACCTCCCATTATAGGACTTTTCATAAAGTCTAACATTCAGTTTAAATTGATTTTTAAATGCGTATAACTCCTTAAAACAAAGAACTTCAAATGTAGTGAAATATAGGACATAATTTCAGAGAAAATAAAATGAGACAAGTAGAATTTTCTAATACTTTGTGTTCTGTCTATGTAAGAAATGGGAAGAATGTTAATTTAAGATGGATGATGCACATACTGGTCTTACAATAATATTTGCTTAAATAATTATTTATACATTAATATAAATATGTGAGTAACAGTATCAATAGTTTTACTATTTAAAGTATTTACTTCAATATACATAGTATTTTTTTAAATTTTATTTTATTATGTTAGTCACCATACATTAGTAGTGTCCCATGATTCATTGTTTGCGTATAACACCCAGTGCTCCATGCAATATACATAGTATATTAAGAATAAAAGTAACATGAAAGCTTGTGCACTCAAAACCCAGGTAACAAGCATAGATACATTTTAAATATAATTTTTCAACAATGAAATCTGGAAGTGGAGGTAATTATCTCTCATTGCTCACATAAGTAAACAGAAATTGTGCCTGCTTGGTAAGTTATGGCAGGAGAATTTTTTTGCCTTGTTTTATTTTATTGTCCAGCTCAAATTAATATAAATAAGTAATTTTGAAATTTTTACTCTTTCAAATAACTTTTATTAGTTGGGTGGATATTTGAGAACCAAAGATCCGGTGCTCTTTAGGTATTACTTTATGTAAAACATGAGATTAAAAATTGTATTTCCTAGTGGTTGTGACTTTAATTTTACAGAGTTCTACCTTTTGACATTATCTTTGTTCTTCCAGTGTTTTATTTTGAAAAATTTTAACAGCTCAGAAAATTATAAGAAATGGTACAATGAACCGCACATACTCTTCTCCCATACCCATCAGTTTTTAACAATTTTCCTCATTTGAACTTTCAGTGTGTGTGCGTGCACGTGTGTGTGCCTTTGTATGTGTGTGTGGGTTAGTGTCTGTGTTTGTACATGTCTGTGTGTATGTGTATGTATTTGAGAGTTACATATATCAAGATTTTCACTCTTAAATTTTGGCATATATTTCCTAAAAATGGATCATAACTACATTATATTTATTATGTTAAAAAATTAATGTTGATACAATACTATTATCAAAAATAAGATCCACATTAAAAGTGCATTTGTCTCAATAATATCCTTAAACCTGTATTATTTGACTATGTTTTTAATAATCCAGAATCTAATTAGCATACCTTCTTTCAGTTGTCATATTTCATTGGTCTCTTTGATATAGATCTTCCCTGGCTCTTCTTGTTCTAAATATTTCATGAAATTGACATTTTTGGAGAGTCCAGGACAACTTTTGTTTTGTTCTAATATATGTTTGTTTTGTTTTGCTTAATTTCCCTTGATTTGCTTTTTTCTGATTGTTTTCTCAGGCTTGAAATCAAACATTTTGGTATGAATGCCACCTAAAGGATATGGTATCTTGGTTCAGCACATCAGTGGACCCCTGCTGTAATTATAAACCTTTTTTGGTGAGGTTAGATTCAGTCCTTTAGTTAAGGTGGTTTCCACCTCTGCTTTTGATATTCTCAATTTATTCTAATAGTGTAGCCATTTTTCACCAAATTTAGTCTTGATTCTCAGTCAGTTCCTCAAGGCCTACCTCCCAGTTGCTCTCCCTTCTATCCGTAAATTTTGAGGTCCCAGTATATTCTACAGCCCAGTCTTCCTGTTATAATCCTTGAAATATGTTCAGTAAAGATACACTGTCTGACAATTAACAAGTATAGACTGAAGAACCAGAGGAATATGGGTTTTGCTGATGATCTAATTTCCCATCCAAATTAAAGTATTTTTAAGAGTGAAGAAGATACTATGTATATCACTGGAGCGGATTCTAATACAAATATCTGTATTTGTTAGAGAATTGAATCCATTTTAGCCAAGGCAAACAGTTCAAGATTTGTTACAAGTGATTAGAAGTCCTGTGGAGCCAGTGGGTGGGCCAGAGAAGTGGGGAAGAAGAGTATTTCAGGAGCAGTACTCCAGGTTCCAAAGCTTAAAGGAGGGAACAGTGGTAGCAGCTGCTTCTTCGTGACCAGGAAGCTGCCATCACTTCTGTCAGATTAGTCCTTCATTGCTCCTGTAATAATCCACCCCGGCCACGGGGATGCCTTGTGCTCTGTCTGGACATCAGGGAGCCACTAAGTGCTGGATTCTTGGATTTGGCTAACTCTGCTAAAAAAATAAAAAGCCCATGCGACCTTGCCTGCCAACAGAAACAGAAAGAACAGAAACGAAAGAAATAGCATAAGCAGCAGACACATTATGCTTTCACCATCAGAAATTCTGAAATAAAATTTACCCCCCGGTATTTCCCTGTAGGATCATCCCGAAGCTACTCTTGGGAACACTGCCAACATTGCACATTTGCTTGGCGGCTTCTTCTCTGTCCTCCTTTCCCAACTCCCAGCAGCTTTCTCCTGGGAGCACTTCCTTAATTAGATACTTGCCACCTTCGGAAAACCTTGTCTAAAAAATGACCTTGCCAAAGAGCACTTCCTCAGCCCCCCACACCACATTTACCCACTTACCTATAATGATGCCCATATGCTCAACTATTATTATTATTATGTCCATATGTTCCTGCTATTATTATGATGAATTATTTATGTTCCTCTCTAAGGCCAGACCCTTAATTTATCTTCCGAATCCTAGCTTTTCTTGCCTACTGAAGACATCACTTCAGCATTTCCCTCTATCTTTCCCCATCTCTCTCCTCTCCCATCACAGGCATACCTTGGAGATATTGCAGGTTCAGTTCCAGACCGCTGTAATAAAGTGAAATTGCAATAAAGTGATTCAAATATTTTTTTTGTTTCCGAGTATATATTAAAGTTATGTTTATACTATACTATAGTCTATTAAGTGTGCAATAGCATTATGTCTACAAAAAATGAACATGCCTTAATAAATATTGCTTTAAAATGCTAACTATTATTTGAGCTTTCAACACGTCATAATCCCTGATTGCAGATCACCAGAACAAATATAATAATAAATATAATAATAATGAAAAAGTTTGAAATATTATGAGAATTATCAAAATGTAACATAGAAACACGAAGTGAGCAAATGCTACTGGAAAACCAGTTCTGATAGACTTGCTTGATTCAAGATTGGCACAGACCTCCAATTGTGAAAATCACAATATGTGCGAAGTGTAATAAGGCACAGTGCAAAGAAACGAGGTATGCCTGTACTTTTAATTCCATGCCATATTCATTTTTTCCATATCTACCCACTCTCCCCTGTTTTTATTCCTTCTCTATCCAGCCTTAATTCTCTGATCTGCCGATCTAGTCTAAATGCTGCTGAAGTCCCAAAGCAGATGGACTTTGAGTTAAGCAAAAGGGAGAGTATCCTGGGTAGGCCTGACTCAATCAGGCAAGTCTGTTAAAAGAGGATTCAGATATTTCTTGAAAGAAGAGACTCAGTATGAAAGATTCTATCATTCCGTGATAGAATGGAAGAGATCAAAATGTTGTAATAATTAAACATGGTCTGATTTTAGTCACTTCATGTTGATTCTACACTCTTTGGGGGGCTTGCCAGTACAATCTAGTATATTTGCAAGTACATGCAAAGATGCTCAATACGAAGCCTTTAGAAATGCATATGGAGGGCGCCCGGGTGGCTCAGTTGGTTAAGCGACTGCCTTCCGCTCAGGTCATGATCCCGGAGTCCCAGGATCGAGTCCCACATCGGGCTCCCTGCTCGGCGGGGAGTCTGCTTCTCCCTCTAACCCTACCCCCTCTTGCACTCTCTCTCTCACTCTCTCTCTCTCTCTCGCAAATAAATAAATAAAAAAAATCTTTATAAAAAAAAAAAAAGAAATGCATATGGATGCTCCTCTTCCAGCCCCCACTTCCTGTAAACCAGAAGTATTCAGATAGTGTAGACAGCCTCTTCATTCCATACAACCACAACGTGATCCAGGATTCTTGAAGCTTCTTTCTTATCTCTTGCATGTACGTGAATAAAAACATTATGTTATTCCCAGGACAGATGGAAAGCTATTTGTATCAAAGGTTTCAGAAATTAGTTACTGTTGATATGGAGATATACTAATTAGTTTTCATGAGACCAGCATCAACAGTAGGGGTTGAACTCTGAAAGGAGATAGGGCAGATTAGTTGATTCAATATCACGATACAGCGAAATGTAAAGAAAAAAGTAAATTGACCAGTCTTTGAAATTGCGTACTTCCTTATTTATTTATTTATTTATTTATTTATTTATTTATTTGAGAGAGTCAGAGAGAACAAGCCAGAGTACAAGGGGGGTGGGGAGGAAGAGGCAGAGGGAGAGGGAGAAGCAGACTCCCCACTGAGCAGGGAGGCCCTAAGTGGGCTTGTTCCCAGCACCCTGACATGACCTGAGCCAAAGGCAGACGCTTAACCCACTGAGCCACCCAGATGCCCCTGTACTTATATTTTTTAAGCTATCACTATATCTTATGTTTTGCTTATTTCACAGTTTAATTGCTTTTTGGATTACATAGTAAAATCGTATAAAACAATGAAATCATGATTATTTTTTTTTTTTAATTTTCCTATACAGAAGACAATTCACACTAATTGAAAGTAGTAATTAGAAATAACTTTGGAGTAGAATTAGTGAGAAATAGTTTAGTCTATTTTAGTCTAGACATTTTGAGGCAAGGACTAGGGAATATGTAAATGATTTGTAAATGTATTTACATAAATATATGTCATATATATATGTACCAGGGGGCAATGCTGCGTTTAATGCATTAGTTTTCCTCCAGAGCCCCAATAAAGATATATTTCCCTAGACTCCTTCTATCCAGGTAAATCATGTAAATATTTCCGGTCAATACAGTGTGGTTACTAAGTGATGTAATTACTTCCCTTTCTGTCTCTAAAATCCCCACACGATTCTCTGTGCTTCTTTTTCTCTTTCTATAGGCTGGCCAGTTGCATGGGATCCAGCTCAGGAGTCTGATTACCTGGTGAATGGTGGCAAAGAAAGGTAAAAAAAAAAGCAACAATCTCTGAAATTACCTTTTAAAAGGGAGCTGTTCAGGAGAATCATCCAATAAGAAACATCACATTGGACTTTGTACTGGTTAGGAAAAACTTCTGTGTGTATGTGTGTGTGTATACATATATGTGTGCATGTATATACATACCACATATATACACACTTTTATTTATGACAAGTCACTGAGATTTTGGGTAGGCATTAATTTTGGTAAGAATTATAGAAACTGATGCTTTGAAGTAGTGTGTTCCTATAACAGCAAGAACACTGATACCAGATTCTGGAAAAATCACAATCTAACAATAGAAATAGTAGAAAACAATATTGGCAAAATGGTTGCCTGTAGTAATTTGGGAGGCAGATTATAGGGATACTGATCTGTTAACTGTAGATAGGAAAGAAACGGAATAGTGTATGTTGATTATTACTAGCTACATTTGGTAAGTTAATGAAAGCAAATCTTCAGCTTGGGAAATCATTAACCAGTTTACAGGCAGATATGAAAGGGCACAGAGAGAAAGTACAGACATTTTGAGCTTCATTGGGTTAAAGAAATCAACATCTTCCAGACCCTAAATATTAAGAAATGCTGTTTTAGAAGGCTTTGTGAAACAAAAGCGAGGTAAATCATCTCAGCTAAAGAAAGTAAGAAAGTGACTCAGAACAAGTTAAGGTTGTGGTCCTCCTACTAATTATTATTCTGGATACCTTCAAGGTAGCTGCTGTAATTTCAAAGAGAGGGAATGAGAGTAGAAAGAAAAGGAATCAGGACTGGGAGTCTGGAAAAATCTAAGAAAAAACTTTGGGTGTGGTTACCAGTACATGGCAGAGACAAAAAGCAAATAGATCAGAAGCCCACTAGGTTTGACCGAATCATATTGCAAAAGAAAAAAAATGTATGCCTGGTTTAATAATGCCTTTAATTCTTTAAGTTTAAAAATCCCTTGGGCCTGCAACTTTCCATGAGTAGTTGCAGGCTTTGAAAATTCCATGGTCCTGAGGTGAGGATGCCACAAATATACACACATAACATATATGACCAAGGAAAATAATGGACAAGAAGGAACCTACTCCAGGACAGGGTCAGGAGCCCTTGAGAACAATGGGTCAAAGTGTTCTTTCCAGTGAGCAGGATCAAAGCAATATTCAAGGGCATCTTCAAGCTAGGGGTCAGGGGCATTCTTGATGTCTTCCAGTGGGATTTCAAAAATATTATGGACTAGTAACTGTAATGTGTCTTCCAGTCTTATTTTTCCAAAGGAAAGTGTTATTGTAGTAGATTTGTCCCTATTCCACCATTGTGTACTGAGTCTGTGAATGTGCATAAAAGTAGGGAGGGTATGGGCAGATAAGCTGTCTTTGATGTTTCCAGATTGCTGGACAAAGAAGAGTTACATATAAACTTTTCTTTGGCTTATTTTTATTATTATTTTGAATTATATTATTATTATTTGTTTATTATTTTTATTATTCTTTATTATTATTTTCTATTACTTATGTGATATCAGTAAATATGAAACACTATGAGCTACATATAAACTTGATGTGAAAGTTTGTACAAAAATAAGAAATCTTGAACTCTGCATTGGATATGGGGACTAGTGGGGACTTGGGTTGTTTCCTTGGGAAGATAGTGTGTGTCTTCTATATGTAGGAATGGCTATTGCATGATTTGTGATCAAAGGGGAGGACATGGAATAGAAAATATTCTTAAGTTTATGATACCGTTTTTCATTTTCCTTCTTAGAAAATAAGAAGACTACATTTCTGAATATATTTACTTTTAGGTGAAGATAAGTAGGTCTGGCTCAAGAATTATAGGCAGAAGTTCTGTAGACCTGGCCTCATAATCATCCTTTGTGATCTTCCATGCTCTCTCTTCCCTGCCTTCATGATTGAAGGCAAAGAATCAGGAATTTGTAGAGCCACAGAAAGGAAGGAGCCTGGATCCCTTTAGTTCATTGCTTAGAGAAAGCTGCCCAGGAAAGCTGTCTCACTTAGGAACACCACCATCAACGATTGGGTGTGAGAGAAGTTAAGTGCATATTGTGTTAAGCCATAACATTTGGGAGCTGTTTGTTAGAGAGGCAAGCTTTAATATCATGACTCATTATATATATAAAAGAATCATGATTTTCCATCATTTTACTCTTGCCCTCCTTGCTTCCAGATAACCTTTTTCTTTGATCTGATTGAAAACTTCAATCCCAGGATCTTCCTGGTTCTCATTCTCTAAGCATCTACCATACTTCTCTTTCTTTGGCACAAACCTTCCAAGTATGGTCTACAACTTCAAAGCATTTCACCACAACTCTCACATGTTTATACCTTGGTTCTTAATCTGCTTTCACCACTTTAGTCTTGAGTCTTAAATATAACTTGCTGCTTTTTTGGCTTCTGCTTCTGGGCCACTTATCCTAAACTGAAGATTTCGGCCTATGAAATGTATGGTCCCCAACCTCAGTTGGGTCCCCAGTACTGGGTATTGTTTAACATTCCTTACTTGCTTCTACCCCATCAATGTTTACCAATTTTCCAGACCTTTGCCAGTATTTTAAGTGAGTTATTTCCTAATCACTCCCCTTATTCTAAGTCAGAATCTTCTTCTTTCATAGGAAACACTGAGAGTGTTAAGAAAAGATGTTCTCAACTTCCAACGCCTCCACATTTAAACTCAGTTTTTACTTCAATATTTTCTGTCCTCTCAGAGAAAGAGGACTCCTCTACCTTGACACTAAATTCCCTGTCTTCCCCTGCTCTTGTACTTTGTTCTAACAAAGATTGCTCTCACATTTTCTATTTTTATTTTCTCTCCATTGTCTTTTTTCCTTCCAAGTTCTTCGTGGTAATACCCAGTGCTGGTTTCAAGTATTTCCAGCTCTCCATGCTTAGGTCAAGTGATAGGAAATTCACTCTGTAGTTCCTGGTGGTTTAGTTGGGCCAGTAATGAGTTACAGACAATGAGTTACAAGCAGAAGTGAAATAAGGCATTGCCTGATGAGCAATTTATGGCCAGGTCTCTATCTTTTCCTCTGACCCAGCAGCTAGGAACCTTTGAAAAGGCAGTTGCTACATTAGCCTGAGTCTCTGAGCAGCCAAAGGATGGCTATGTAGTGTGAACAAGAATATATCCTTGTGGTTCTAAGCCTCTGAGAATTTGGGGTTGCCTAGCCTTGCTTAGTATAATTCTGAACAAACAACCTTTGCTAGGACTTATACCCTTTTCAAGCTACTACTCCATCTTTTTTGTTTTTCTCTTTCAAATTGAAATTGAAAAGTAATATAGACTTTTTTCTTCACTCTCATTCACTTCTCAATTTGTTACTCTCTGCTATTTTTCCTTACCTGTTGATTGAAACCACTTACTAGTTCTGTTGCCAGGCCCTGGAAATGCTGTTCTATACAGAATGGACCTTGAGGTCTTATCAACTGCTTATCTAGACACAGGAGAAACTTCAAAATCCTGCCTTAAGCAAACTTCTGTGTCTGCTTTTCTGTAATCTTTAAGCCTGTCTCTGTGCACAGATAGGGTAGCATTTCCTCTGGGGATCTCAATGTTGAAAACAAAATTTAAATCCTATTAAATAACATTTAAAGAATATGAATCCTCTCAAGTCAGGAACCAGGAGTCCTAAAAGCACAGGCTTCTGTCAAAGATGCTACCTTGACTGGCTACCATTCTACTCCCATATAAATCTGTCCGGCAGAAGCTATATTTAAAGAAGACAGATGGAAAGGATTTTGCCAGTTTCATGTATGCAAAGCTATATATTTGTCTTAGTTCAGATTAACAAGATGTTTTGTAACTAGATGATGTCACCTTAGCTCCAACAGAATGTTCAGCATGGGAATGGACACAGGAAGCAGTCATATTCAAAATCTTAATGAATTTATAAAACACGACCAAGAAGATAAACTAGGAGAAAACATTGTGGCAAGAATTCACTAGATCACTGTATAGAAAAGGAAATAAATGACATAGAGCAGAATGCTAAATGATTATCTTCAGTCAGTGAAAGTGTGCAAAGTTTAATTTTTAAATTTATATCGCTATTATATTTAAAAATATTTTTAAATTGGTTTAGGATTAAGTGAATTTGAACACTTAGTCCTCAAGTGTTACCTTGATTTTTATGGTAAATTTATTTTGAGCCATTAGTGTGGGGATTATCAAAAGCAAATTAAATGAAACATGTTTTGTAGGATCAATTTCTGTTTCAGGCATTAAATGTCACTTAGCATGGAACAAATTTGAATCAAAATGAGTAGATACAAAAAATAAAAATCAGATTGATGAATGAGGGCAGTGGACAGGCAAAGGGTAAAATCTTAGTTGCAGGAATCAGAAAAGAGAATATGACATGTAATCAAAGATGAGGAATGATCTGAGAGACATAAATTTACTACTGATTCAATGTTCACTGCTTAGTTGTGAATGTGGAAAAGATACTTGAATGGTTGGTATACTGGCTACATGTTTATTTTTTCCTTTAAGATTTTTATTCAAATTTGATAAATCTAACAAGCTGTATAGTAGATTGTTTTTTATCAAGGAATCTAGCAAAAATTTAAATAAAATTGAAATACAGCATACATTAAGGAAATCCTGACTATAATATTCAGACAGTTCCATATGACTATATTGCATTCTGCAATATCGGAGAAAAAAAGGAAGAACAGACTAAATTAGTTTTTTTTTTTTTCCTCACTGAAGTTAGGTGAGGCTATCCTGGATTTGAAAGTCAATTTGAGGATAAATATTCATGTTCTACTATTGGTTCCAGTGTAGAAGCTGTAGCACATTTTTTTAAAATTATTTTATGTGAATCACCATACATTACATCATTAGTTTTTGATGTAGTGTTCCATGATTCATTGTTTGCGTATAACACCCTGTGCTCCATTTAGTACGTGCCCTCTTTAATACCCATCACCAGGCTAACCCATCCTCCCACCCCCCTCCCCTCTAGAACCCTCAGTTTGTTTCTCAGAGTCCATAGTCTGTCATGGTTCGTCTCCCCCTCTGATTCCCCCCCCTTCATTCTTCCCCTCCTACTATCTTCTTTTTTCTTTTTTTTTTTTATATGCCTAGCACAGACAGAATGAGTTAATTATTGCTAGTTCTTCCTTTTAGGTTTAGAGAAGATTTATAATTCATTGTCTCCACACTCAAGTCTGCAAAAATGTAACTGTATTTCTCTGTTAGTATTACTCACTTAGCTTTTGAACCCCATTTTCTGCCCCACAGCAATATCAAATTAAACTTGCCTATTAAAAGTAACTTGGTTACTTCCAGATTCCTGCTTTTCCTTGCCTTTGGTGGAATCTGTGTTCAGCAGAAGCTTATGTAACATCATAGTTACTGGGCAATGCCATGTGATTTCACATGTTCTTCCTTGATCATTTCTATGGCCAGTGTGGTGGGGACACTTTCTGCCTAGCGTTGCCTCTGTTCCCACTGCACCCACTGCTGTTGTAACTTATACTTACCAGCAAGGTCAGTTCACGGTGCTTTGTCCCAAGGAGGTTGGCCATTTCTGCCTGCATCTCTCTCGCCTAAGCTTCTGCTTTGACATACAGTAATGACACAGGCCTCTTGAGGTGTGAATCAACCCCCAACCTATCTCCAGCTCTGGCAAGCTTAAGTCCTTAGCAAAATGGTATATACCCTTCCCCACCATCCACACACCCAGGGGCACATGATAGCCAGCATTCTCTGCTATTGTCTGACTCCTCCACTGGGGCATGTGGGAACCCTTGGAGACCCTTCACACGATATGGAACCCAGGGGAAATTTCAGGATGAAGGAGGAAGAGATACTATGTCAGACTCTTTCATGACCTGTCTTATCAAAATTTCTCCTCTGTTTTGTCCATATCAACATGGTCTATGGCCCACTGAGGGTCTTCATACTTCCAGGGTTCCAGGCAAAGGGGAGGCCTGATTCCTCTTCCCTATCAATTCCTAAACCCATCAGGTCAGGTCCTATATTCCAAGACCTCATATTAAAAAATTAAATACTGAATGAGAGCCAAGGATAAGACTATATCGAGGCTCCATTAGTTCAGTTCGCTTTCTCCCTTCTCACATTCTCTCTATCCACTCGCCACTTTTTCAGTCATATATATATGAGTCAATATATATTGGCAGCAGGAAAACTGATCCTATGTCCTATCTTGTGTTCTTCTCTGATTGTTAATAACCTCATCATCCAGAAATTCAGATTCTGTATCATGAGCTGATTGGAGTTAAACCAAGCCAAACCAAGCCCTTTGTGAAAATTCAAAGCAAATTTTTCTTTCTCTCAAGTGTCTAGTTATTGCAAATCAAAAATTGTTTGCCTTCAGTCTGTTGTGCCTGATGTGAGATGAAAATCCATTCAACTCAACAGATATCTTTGTTCTGGTCTATAACCTATTCCTCCTGAAGCAATGAACACCTGTGATTAAATGGGTTGGGAATGTTAGACTAAAGCAGGAACAACAGTGACTACAGAGATCAAAGCTACTGGTTAATATTTCAGAAATTTCATCCAGACACAGACATGCTGAC
Organism: Phoca vitulina; assembly: GCF_004348235.1. Lineage (NCBI taxonomy): Eukaryota > Metazoa > Chordata > Mammalia > Carnivora > Phocidae > Phoca > Phoca vitulina. The sequence continues at coordinate 11,558,815 of NW_022589721.1, read as the reverse complement.
TATTGAAAATAACCAAAAAGAAACTGCTTTTTTTAAATGGGGCTTTTGCTTGTTCCTAAATGTAAATTAAATAAGAGTATGCTGTTTTTACTGGTATTTCCACAGCTTTATTTTGAGCTTGGTATCAATAATTTATACATATAAATATAGCAGAATTTCTTCTCTCAAAGAGCACACATACAATAATAAAAATTACAATGTCAAGAAAGAACTTTCTTCTTGTTTCTATTTTCTGGACTCAATACAGCTGAAAAAATATTGTCCATATTTTTATACCCTTGGAAGAACTGCTAGGGGAGGAAATTTCAAACTCTCCTGCTGCTGATTGGGTAGCTCACATGGTAAAAATCAGACACATATTTATTGGGGGATGGAGTTTGGTACATAATATATGCTTTCATAGTTGATTCACAGAAAAAAGAAAAGAATCAAAGCTTTCTCTGGATTCTTATTTCCATTAGGTAAGCATGCCTAACTTCTAGAGACAGTCTGGAAGAGTCCATATAGAAGCTTGGAGATACAGGAAGGAATGAAGAACAATAGAAATGTTAACTATATGCATAAACATAAATTAATACTAATAATGCAATAATATTGTTTTCTGGATATTAAAATGGACATAGAATTGAGATACATGACAAATATTAATAAAGCAAGGATGCATATTATGACTTCTTGGATAATCAATAAAGTCACAGTAAAATATATGTAAGTGTCATGCTAACAGAAAAGAAAAATGTTATAACAAAGTTAATCTGTAAAAAAGAAGGCAAGAAAAATAATTGGTACAAATAAAGAGCAGTAGTAAAATGGAGAGTTAAACTCAATAGTATCCCCATTGACAATTACCATGAATAGATTACTTCAATTAAATGTACAAGTTGCCAAACTGGATTAAGAATAAACAACTATATGCTCTTAGAAAATCATGATTGGTGACTATAGGTAAAAAGTTTAAGGAAAAAAAAAAAGGAAAAAGCCCACACAAACACTAACCATAGAAAACTGCTATTTGCTGCATTGACATTAGACAAAGGAGACTGGCTTTAGGGACATGACATGATAAATAAAGAATGGATTTACCAAGAAGCTATAACAATTCTAAATGCAATATAATATATATGTACAATATTATATGTATATATATATACATATATATATACATATAATATGTATATATATAATATGTATATATAAACATTTGCTTTTATATATAATTTATATTTATAATATCATCGAATTTATAATATGCACCACATATAAATGATGTAAGTCACATAAAGCAAAAATTCAAAGAACTGAAAGAGAAAGAAAACCATCCATAATCATTGGGGAGATTTTAATACATATATAGTACATATTATTTTGGGATATTTGCTAAAAATTGAACATATTGGGCCCTAAGAAAGTTTCAAGAAACTTCTGATGAGTTAAGTCATGACATATGATCTCTGAACATAATATAAATTTGAAATTATTTAGCATAAATTCTTTTTTCACAGTAGAATTAATCTAGAATGAGCTTGAAAACAAGATTAAAATCACTAAACATTTTTTGTTTATTTTTTACTGAGGTCTTTGTGTCAATTCAATTTTTTTTGAATATACTTTTTATTTTAGAATGTTTTTAGATTTATAGAATTATACTGAGGATAGTACCAGAGTTCCTATAGACCCCGTATGCAGTTTCTTCTATTATTAACATCTTACATTAGTACAGTACATCGGTCACAATTAATGAACTGATATTGATATAGTATTAGAAACCAAAGTCCATACTTTATTCAAGTGTTCCAGCTTTTTCTTAATGTCCTTTTCTTTTCCAGGATTACATTCAGAATACTACATTACATTTTAGTATTTGTGTCTCCTTAGGCTCCCCTTGGTTGTGACAGCTTTTCAGACTTTCCTTGTTTTGGATGACCTTGACAATGTTGAGGAATACTGGTCAGGTAATGTGTAGACTGTATCTTTACTGGCAGTTGTCTGAAATATTTCATGTGATTAGACTGAGGTTATAGGTTTGGGGAGGAAGACTGGAGAGGTGAATTGTCATTCTCATCACTTCATATCAATATGCCTTACTATGTTGATGTTAGCCTTGATCACCTGGGTTGAGGTAGTGTTCATCAGGTTTCTGCACTGTAAAGTTATTCTTTTTTTTTTTTAATTTTTTATTGTTATGTTAATCCCCATACATTACATCATTGGTTTTAGATATAGTGTTCCATGATTCATTGTTTGTGCATAACACCCAGTGCTCCATGCAGAACGTGCCCTCCTCAATACCCATCACCAGGCTAACCCATCCTCCCAACCCCCTCCCCTCTAGAACCCTCAGTTTGTTTTTCAGAGTCCATTGTCTCTCATGGTTCTTCTCCCCCTCCGATTTCCCCCCCTTCATTCTGTAAAGTTATTCTTTTTCCTCTCACCTTCCCACACTGTGCTATGTAGGAGAAAATCACTATGTGCCACCCAAACTTAAGGAATGAAGAGCTATACTGTATTTTATTAAGGGTAGAGTAATTACATCAGTGATTTGAAATTCTTCTGAATGGGAAATATCTCTCTTCTCTCCATTTATTAAATTACTCAATAATTTGTTTACATCAGTATGGACTCATGAGTATGTATTTTATACTTTAGGTTAAAATCCAATACTGCTTGATTTATATTATTGCTCAAATTGTTCCAGTTTTGGACCATGGAAGCTCTTTCCGTTGATTCCTTTGTCACTTAGACGTACTCCATCATTATTTGTTTCATGTTTGTTCATCTTTAGCACCTTTTTACTTTCTGTCACCACAAAATGCTACAGGATCATCTTGTATATTTCCTACCCCAGTCCTCAAAGTCATCCATTTCTCCAAGGAGCCCTGGCTTTGGGGCATAAGTAATATCAGAAACCAGTATCTGGGCACTTGGTATGCCTGGTGGGACTAGGATATTGTTACTTTTAGGTCCTCCCAGCTGAAAGAACAAGGAGATACCAGTTTGTTTGCTGGCCCGTGTATATATTCGTGTATCTAAATATTTCAATTTGAAACTGTGTCAAGCTAAACAAGACTTCCTACTGATGTATCGAACTCTAAATCATTATCACAAGAATGATTCTGAGACCTTCCCCTTGGTTTTCTCTAACCCCCTACTGCAGCAGTGAAAAACCCATCTTCTACCATCTACTGTTTACTTAATTGTTCAATTTAAGTATAGACTAACAATGTTTTCAGAATTGTTAAACAGCACCCCATAGGATAGAAAAGCTTTATCAACTATAGTAAAATGTTTACATACTCTTCCTTTTGCTTTATTCTTATAAACTCCACTTATTTCCAAAGTTACTGAGGTCAGCACCTTATCCCCCCACCCTCTTCAGTGAGGTTGTTTCATACATTTGTCATACATTTAGATTCTTTTCTCTTATTCTGAATTCCATCTTGGGATTTTGAATTTTTTAAACTTTATATACATTAAAATTCACTCGTGCTATAAAGTTCTAGGTTTTGGTAATGTTTGATTTATTGTATTTACCATTACAGTATGCTACAGAATGATTTCACTGCCCTAAAATATCTGCTGTACTTCACCTCTCACCCCTGAACCCCTAGGAACCACTGATCTTTTCACTGTCTCTATATTTTTGCCTTTTAAGAAAGTCATATTATTAGAATTGTATAGCATGTAGCTTTTTCAGGCTGGTTTCTTTTACTTATCAGTGTGATTTAAGATTCATCAGTGTGTTTCTGTGGCTTCATAGCTGTGTGAGCACTTGCCTTATAACAAAGGCAGCAATGCTGAGCAGGGCTGATAGAAAGGCCTTGCCAGTGAATGGTACTGGGTCAATGAATTATACAGATTATAGTTCTGAAATGTGAAAGGCCAAACAAACTTCTGAAGATACAGAAAAATATTCTCACAACCTTGAATTAGAAAAAACTCATAAAAAATTAACCATAAGGGGGAAAAGTTGATGAACTAAATTAAATTGTAAAGTTTCTGTCAATCAAAACACGGCATTCAGAGAGTGAAAAAACAAGCTACAGAGCAAACAGTGAATTTACAACTCATATATGTGATAGAATTTATATCCAAAATGAAAAAGGACTCTATGGATTAAAAAGGAAAAGAAAGACTTCCAATATAATGATTGACAAAATAGTTGAACAGGCACTTCAATAAAAGAAGACATCCAATTAGTTAATAAACATAGAAAAAGATGCTCAACCTCATTACTAGTAGGGAAAATACTGATTAAAAGAGAGATTAATGAGATACTGTCACACTCACCACTGAGTCACTGCCTAATTAAAAGAATGATGGTACCAAGTATTGGTAGACACGTGAAATATCCGGAACTCTCATACACTGCTGGAGGGAATGTAAATTGTTACAACTTTGAAATCCAGTTTGGCTTATCTTCTGAGGTTGATCATGTAGTCTGTGACCCAGTAATTTCAATCTTCGGTATAAACTCAACAAGAAGTTTGCATATGCATACCAAGAGTCTTATATGAGAATATACATAGCTGAAATATTCTTAATAGCCAAAACTAGAAGAAAACCCAAATATTAGGAGTAGAATAGATTAAAAAACTGAACGGTATGTTAATAAAATGGAATAATATGCAAGAATGAAAATGAATTAACTGTAGCTACGAAGAGCAACATTTCATAAATATAATGTTGAAGAAGCCAGATATAAAATAAAACACACCTTAAACAAGATATATATCTACATTAGAACCAAGGATGTGCTCCCACAGATAAAAGCCATGTGAGGACCCAGTGAGAACATGGCCATTTATAAGCCAGGGAGAGAGACCTTAGAAGAAACTCCTTCACCTTGGACTCCTGGCCTGCCAAACTATGAGAAAATAAATTTATGTTATTTAAGCCACCCAGTCCTAGCATTTTGTTTTGGAAGCCCAAGCAAATCCAATACAGATTATATGTTTTATATAGACAAATATACAATGTTAAAAATCGACCAAACTACTCTATAGCTTTGGAAGTCAAGATAGTTGTTAGTTCTCAGGAAAAGAGAGAATAGTGACTTGGAAGAGGCCCAAGAAAGGTTCCTGGACAATATAGATATTCCATTTGCAATAATTCATTTAGCTCTTTGCATATTTTGTGCATTTTTGGAATACATGTTATATGTTAATAGAAATATGTATATTATCTACATCTATGTATCATCTATCTATCTATCTATCTATCTATCTATCTATCTATCTATCTATCATCTATCTGTCTCATAGAAACAGCAATATCGTAGGAGTTTAAGAGCACTCATTCTGTACTTAGGATCTATTTCAAGATTTAATACAGATTTATCTTGGAAAAATAAACCAGATCAGTAAGCTCAGGATATTATGAAAAGAGAAGCATAACTGTGTATCTGATCTTCCAGGTATTCACATACATTTAAAAGCTACATTACACAGCTATTAGACCACACCAATAGGTGTTTTGATCAATAATATATATTTGCCAATTCTAGTGTTTAAAATATTTCATAAATCATGTGCAAGTATTACTAACTAGTGGGAATGGGTGTGTAATAAAATAAATAGTACTAAAAAACTAATCCATTATTAATAATTAATTTACATCCCAACTTTATGGCAAAATTGAAATAAATGTCAGGTAGATTTTCTTAAACAAATTAGAGCTTAACATATTAAAATATTTCCTAAAATCTGACATGGATATTAACATAATCAGGTGGCAAGGGATTTTCTAGTCATGAATATAATGTAAGATATTGAAGAAAAATGTTTGATATAGTCAGAAACATAAACTAAATTCCAAACAGCAACCTGAGTAATAGCTTTTTATATGCATGAATGAGAGATGATAATGTCCTTAATATTTAAAGAGTTTATACAAGAAACAGTATAGAGTAGAATTTCAGAGCTCTGATTTAAGAGTAGACAAGTTTGAACTGCAGCTTAACTACACGTTAGCCATTTTACCATGGAAAAGTTACTTGATCTCTTTAAATATTAATACCTCATGTATATATAATGTAGGTATAATAAGTATCAACTTCTTAGCTTTGTAAGAAAGATCAAATAAAGTAATGCAGCGCTTGGCACATTGTAAACATTCAGCTATTATTGATACTATCTCAATTTCTATTATTATGTTATAAATCAATATGTATTTCCACCATAGTAGTAAAGACATAAATATAATATTCCATTTTTCTTGTCAAAGTGGTTTAGGTACAGAAAGAAAAAAAAATACTATGTTGTATTGATGATATAGTACAAATTGCTCCAAGTTTCTAATACTTAATTTAGTCAAGAACCTGAAGAACGTTATGTTCTTTTTTCAAGGGATGTGACTTCTATTGCATTTTTAAATCTAATCTGGTTCCTTCTTAGACAGCCTCTTATTTGGTTTGACTGTCCTATTTGCCTCTGTGTCCATCATTTCCTTTGTTGTTTTAAAATATTCATCCTGCTTCTTTTTTCTTTTTATCTTGAGATCTTTTCTAGTCTGGTTTTAGGTTGCTAATTCAATGTCTGTATTTCAAATTTTCTCATTATTGCTTTTAATGTAAGTTATAATTTTTCTTTTTAATACTTTTCTCATCCCTTTTCATCTTATTTTCATTGCTACCATTTATGTTACCCGATTCACTTGTTTTATCAACTCACATTTATCTGATATTCCCCCCTCCCTGCCTTCCTACGTTTTTTCTTTCTCCTTTTTTTTCTATAATGCAGATACAATCTAGATTATTCTTTGGCTTTCTGTTGTAAATATTTATCCAACACTTGTCTTGCTGTGTAGTTTTAGAATAGTTTCTGTCTTCAAGTCACAGAATATCTTTTGAATCCAAATGTTGGATTTTTCTGTTTATTGATTATTGAATTAACAGGAGTCTCTCAAGTTCTGGTATTTGTGCCTAAGATCGTGTCAGTAGATTACTTTCCCCTGCATTCCATTGCTGTCTACTTGAACAAAGTACCAACCTCTCAGATCTCAAACCACGTAATACACTGAAGCATACCACTGCACAAATTTTTAAGTGCCTGATATATTATTAAGGTAGTTTAACTCTGTTAATGTGATAAATCTGATTTTGCCTAGCCAATTCACTAATTTTGAAAAATATGATATATTTTGACTGTATAGACTATATAAAAAGTATTTACATATACTGTTCCTGGAGCTCTTAGGACTAATCTTCATGAACAATTCCTTTTGTCTTTACACTTACAGTTCCCAAACTGTTTTCCAAAGTTTCTTAAGTCAGCCCTTCATAGAACCTATTTCACTGAAGTTGTGTCATACAATTTAAAAGTTATATTCAGTGGTCATATTTTGGGTTAGTGCATGTATGCACGCATGTGTATTTATTTTTTATACATCAGTATTCACTTTTGTGATGCGTAGTCCTTTGGGTTTTGATAAACGTATACAGTCATGGATCCACCACCTCAGCACCATATAGAACAGTGCCATCAGTCTAAAAGTTTTCATGTTCGTCCTCCTCATAGTCAACTTCCCTACCCTATCAATCCCTGGCAACCACTGATCTGCTTTCCATTCTGTAGTTGGTTTTTTGTTTTGTTTTGTTTTGTTTTTGTAGAATGTCAAGTAAAAAAAGGGATCATGCAATGTGTAACCTTTTGAGTCCAGATTCTTTCACCTAGTAAAATGCGTTTAAGATATATCCATGTTGAATGAATCAATAGCTCATTCCTTTTTATCGATGAATGATATTGCATCCTGTGCATGTACTGCAATTAGTTTATTTATTCCTCTTTTGAAAGACATCTTGGTTGCTTCTAGTTGTTAGTGCTTATGAATAAAGCTACTGTAAACTTTCATGTACATGTTTTTGTGTGAACATAAATTTTTAATTCATTTGGATGAATACCTAGGTTTAGGATTGCTGTATTGCATCGGTCTATGCACAACTTAAAAACAACAAAACCTTGCCAACTTGTTTTCGAAAGTGGCTATTCAATTTTGCATTCCATTGCTACTGAATGGGAGTTCCTTTTGTTCGACATCCTTGTCTGCATTAGGTATTGTTGGTTTTTTGGATTTTAGTCTTTCTAATAGGTATATAGCTGTACCTCATTATGATTTTAATTTTTATTTTGTTATTACAATCTGTTGATTGTCTTTTCATGTGTTTGTTTGTCATCATATATCTTCTTTGGCAAAGTATCTTTCAGATCTTTTGCCTTTTATTTTTTTTAAGATTTATTTATTTATTTTAGAGAGAGAGAGTGCACAGGAGTGGGAGGGGCAGAGGGAGAGGGAGAAAGAATCTGAAGCAGACTCTGCACGGAGCCTGGAGCCTGACGTGGGGCTCGATCTCACAACCCTGAGATCATGACCTGAGCTGGAACCAAGAGTTGGATGCTTACCTGACTGTGCCACCCAGGTGCCCCTTTTGCCTTTTTTATTAGGGTATTCATTTTTCTAGATTTTTTCATTTGACCTTCTAATATCCTAATATCCCCAAAGTGGTGAGAAAGATCCATGTAGATATGTCTGGATCATGTTACTCCCATTCTTAAAACCCCACTCACAATGTTCCCATTGCACTAAGTATAAAATACAAAATTATGAACATTCTTGCATTCTTCTTCAATATCTCATGGGCTGTTTCTCCTACCTCACAATACTCTTACCACACTTGCTTTGAATTCTTCAAATATTCAGTCTTTCCCAATTCAAAGAGTTAGAACATATTTATCCCTGAGAAACACCCACTCTTCATATTTTATATTTCAGTTTAAATATCACTGCTTCTGAGAAAGTTTCCATAATCACACAAAATAAAAAGATCCCTATATATATATATATATATATATATATATATATATATACACACACACATATATACTTTCATTGATTATACTATCTTTATTTACTTATTTTTAAAGTTTATAATATTTGTCCTATCAACTAAGCTTCAGGAGGTAAGCTCTAGGAAGTCAGGGACTTATCATTGTGGATCCTTTAAAAAGCCAGGCAAACAATCCTTATTCAGTGAATACTTCTTACACAAGTGAATTAACTTAATGGAATGGTAACAAGACGATGATACAAATGTTGAAAAGTATTCATGTTGATAGGGATTCAAATTTGATCTTAATAATGTATAAATATGCATATCTCTCCCATAAGAGTTTGAGTCTTCTTGAAGTCCAAAATATTCTTCTTTAGTAGGCAAAAGGCATTAATGCAATCAAGGTGATCTGTAATGTGTGCCTTCTGCTTCAAGAAAACTCCAGTAAGAATGATTGATCTTAGTGGTTCTGACCTGATTAACTGTTGTAACAGTCAAAATAATTCTTCTCATAAGTTGGAACGTTGTAGGAAAGTCTCATATCTTTTTTAATTGAGATATAATTGACATATGGCATTATATTAGTTTAAGGAGTACAAATAATGACTTGATATTTGTATACGCTGCAAATGATCACCACATTAAGTCTAGTTTCCCCTGTCACCATATAAAGTTACATAATATGCAATATAATATTATTGACTATATCCACTAAGCTGTACATTACATCCCTATGATTTATTTATTTTATGACTGGAAGTTTATACCTGGTGACTCCCTTCTCCCGTTTTGACCACACCCCCAACTCCATTCCTGTGGCAACTACTAATCTGTTACCTGCATCTTTGAGTTTTGTTTTGTTGGTTCTTTTTGTTGTTGTTGTTTCACATATAAATGAAATCATACAGTATTTTTTCTTTTTCTATCCAACTTATTTCATTTAGCATAACATCCTCAAGGTCCATCCATGTTGTTGCAAATGCCAAGATTTCATTCTTTTTTTATGGATGAATAAATATTCCATTGTGTGTATATATTACATCTTCTTTATTCATTCATCCATAAATGGACACTTAGAGGCTTTCATATCTTGGCTATTGCAAACAATGCTGCAATAAACATAGGGGTGCATATATCTTTTTGAAATAGTGTTTTCATTTCCTTTGGATAAATACCCAGAAGTGGACCTGCTGGATCATATGGCAGTTCTATTTTTAATTTGGGGGGGGGGACCTCCATACTGTTTTACATAGTGGCTGCACCAATTTACATTTCCACCAACAATGCACAAAAATTCCCTTTCTCCATGTCCTTGTCAACAACACTTGTTTTGTTTGTTTGTTTGCTTGTTTTGTTTTATTTTTTGTCTTTTTGATACTAGCCATTCTGGCAGGTGTGAAATGGTATCTCATTGTGGTTTTTATTTGCATTTCTCTGATGATTAGTGATTTTGAGCATCTTTTCATGTGTCAACAGACATCTGTATGTCTTCTTGGGAAAAATGTCTATTCAGATCCTTATCTTTGCCTGTTTGGATTTTTGTTGCTGTTGTTACTGAGTTATATAAGTTATATAAGTTATATGAGTTCTTCATATATTTTGATATTAATCCAAATTATTCCAAATTAATATATTAATATATGATTTGCAATTATTGTCTCCCATTCAGTAGGTTACTTTTTAATTTTGTTGATGGTTTCTCATTATATTGGTTTTTAAGGACTGATTTTAATCAGCTGCAATCTCAAGTTCCATTGTGCATGTGCTCCCATTCCAAGAAGTAAAAGCCTTAGCTGGTGTTGAGGTCTCAGCCTTGCTGTACTCATATTTAGAGTGATTCACAAATATGAACATCTAAACATCATTTTTTAGTATCATGGTCAAAATAAAAATAAATTTATCATGGTAAAAGTTCATGGTCAAAAATATACAGCTGTAAGATTACTTGTTTTCTATAGGTTTTGATAACCATGAAGAACTTTTGTATAATCAATAATTTATAGAAGTACTTAACTTCATCCTATCACTAACACCATATCTCAGCAAACCTCCAACCAGCAAACCTTCCACATATAAGTTGAATTTACTAACACTTAAATCTATTAAAATACCCTTTTTTGTAGGTGCTTTTTATAAAGAATAAAAACATGACTTTAATATATGGGGTAGAGCCCTGAAATAAATGTTTGAATTTGAATGGCAGGCTTGGCACTTGACTGTATAGACTAGTCTCAAAAAGCACAAAATTAGGGCGCCTGGGTGGCTCAGTTGGTTAAGCGACTGCCTTCGGCTCAGGTCATGATCCTGGAGTCCCTGGATCGAGTCCCGCATCGGGCTCCCTGCTCGGCAGGGAGTCTGCTTCTCCCTCTGACCCTCCCCCCCTCTCATGTGCTCTCTCTCATTCTCTCTCTCTCAAATAAGTAAATAAAATCTTTTAAAAAAAAAAAAAAGCACAAAATTAGTGACAATAATAAGTAAACATGATAGTGATGTGTGGTGCTTTAATTTATGTTTAACTACCCTGCAAATAAAAATTTTCAGCTTCATTTGACCATGTCAAAACTAAGTTCAAAAGTGGAATCATAATGTGTCAAAGAAATCATTCAAAATAAGAGAAAAAAAGAACAGAAATATTCTTTAGTCTTGCATAAATAATATATATTTAAACAGAAAAAAAAACTGTTTTACTGAACTTGCACTTTCCAAACCAAATACATAAACTCTATTCCTACTTCTCCCTATTACTAGTCAGTATGTCCTATGAAGATTATTTTCCAAATATTTTTCCAGTCACATCAACACTGCTTTCTTATTGGTCTCCTATGCTAGTGCAATACTCTCGTGCATTCCTTGACTACATTTTGGCATTATTTTACAAAATGTGTTCTATGATTGCTTGTCCTTGAAATGTATGGTTGACCAAAAAAAATTCGATAGTTAAAAATTGTGTAAGGTGCTGCCATACATTCTCCCTTTCCTGGAAATTTGTGATCCACTGTAGCACATTAAAATCTCTGAGATGTCCCTGCTGGGCCCCCAGATCTGCTGTCTTTATTTTGGTTTGCTCCAGAAACAACTGGTAAAGAAGAAACAGGTAAATATAAGGAGAAAGTTGCCATGGAGAAGTAAATAGCTACTGACTCTCTTAGTTCCTCCAGTTGGCCCATCTAGGTCACTGGTCTTGGCAGCCCATATGGACTGAATTTGCCAGGTCAGAGGAGTGAGAGCAGGAAACTCACTACATGTTATATCCGTAACCTTATCAGTACCCAGAGGCAACTTACGCCATCCTAAGAAACTGTTACAATACTGTTTCTCAGCAAGGCACATCTCAATGCTCTAATGGTTTGATTCTACACCTTGAACATCTTGCTGTGTCAGCACAAGACACATCTCCGTAGATCTACTTCCTCAAAATAGGGCTAAGAGTTTTCCATTTTTAATCTCATAGGTGATTTTATTACACATTGCCTATTAGAGCTCTAAAGTAAAGCAATTTAATTTTGTTTAATCCAGAGTTCCCAAACAGATCTGACTAGAGAACCATTTCTTTCCAGCTTTCAACTAGTGTCTGGAGTAAATACCATGTGGGGAATTACTGAGCTACAGTGATCTCTCCCTACCACATAAATTTTACTAAGAATAATGGATTCAAAGAGCTGAGACACCATTTGCGTGATTTCTGTGGGCTAAAATCACAAAATTGCAGCTGAATGTTTTTTTATGGTGCATATTTTAATAAGAACACAGCACAACAGATACTAATATAAAGCTAAATATATAAGGTAGAATGTGGCTTTTGGTAGCAGCTCCTATTTCTCTTCGTTAAGGAACTTGTAACAATATTTAACCAATGGGTCTAACTAAGAAAAGAGTTCCAATACAATTCCAGATCTTTCTATGAATGTTTCATTCAGTTTTGTGTTGGGATTTTTTTTTTTAACCAATCCATCTTTGCTGAAATTTTTAGCATTTTACTTGCATTTGTTCAGTTATTTCTAAAAGTACTAAGACCATCTACTCCCACACTGCCTACTTTTCTTTTCTTCCCTCATTGCTTCATGAACTGATTTCAGTAAGTTGGTATGTATTCTCCTATAACTCTGTACTTAGGTAATTACATCCCAAATATACCTATATGTACTTTGTATTTGTTTTAAATAAATGGATTACATACTATAAATGACTGGAATATTTCTTAGCAGCTTATCATTGAAATTCAATAGGTATAATTAAGCATGGTTTGCATGTCATAGCATTGTGGAATATTATGTAATGATAACACTTACGACTAGTGGGAATATAGAGAAAAGTATACTTATACATTGTAGAATAAAATGGGAATTGATACATTTTTTTGGAGAGAGATCTGATATCCATTAAAAAGATAAATGTGCAATGCTTTGATCATATATATATATACGCATTCTACAATATAATTTGTGAGGGTGACACAAAAACTATTAATTAAATGCATAGTAGTGATTATGTTTTTAAAAATTGTGGTGCAGTAGTGTTTTAACTTGATGTTACCTTTCTCTTGACTCTATCCTTAAGTTTACTTTTTTTTTTTTTTAAAGATTTTTTATTTATTCATGAGAGACAGAGAGAGAGAGAGAGAGGCAGAGGGAGAAGCAGGCTCCCAAGGAGCAGGGAGCCCGATGCGGGACTCGATCCCAGGACCCTGGGATCATGACCTGAGCCGAAGGCAGACGCTTAACCATCTGAGCCACCCAGGTGCCCCTCCTTAAGTTTACTTTTAAAAGAAACCTTTCTGACTTAACATGTTGCTAAAAAAACAAAAAACAAAAAAAAAAAACCCATGTATTTCTTCTCTAACTTTCCACTAAAATTGGTAGAAGGGCATCATGTCAAACCCAGAAATTGCACTACTGGGTATTTACCCCAAAGACACAGATGTAGTGAAAAGAAGGGCCATATGCACCCCAATGTTCATAGCAGCAATGTCCACAATAGCCAAACTGTGGAAAGAGCCAAGATGCTCTTCAACAGATGAATGGATAAAGAAGAGACAGTATATGTGTATATATATATACACACACACATATATACAATGGAATATTACTCAGCCATCAGAAAGGATGAATACCCAACTTTTACATCAACATGGATGGGACTGGAGGAGATTATGCTAAATGAAATAAGTCAAGCAGCAAAAGTCAATTATCATATGGTTTCACTTATTTGTGGATCATAAGGAATAGCATGGTGGACATTAGGAGAAGGAAGGGAAAAATAAAGGGGGGGGGAATCGGAGGGGGAGATGAACCATGAGAGACTATGGACTCTGAGAAACAAACTAAGGGTTTTAGAGGGGAGGGGGGTGGGGCGATGGGTTAGCCTGGTGATGGGTATCAAAGAGGGCACATACTACATGGGGCACTGGGTGTTATATGAAAAATGAATCATGGATCACTACATCAAAAACAAATGATGTATTATATGGTGACTAACGTAACATAATAAAAAAAAAAAAAAGGCAGTTGAATATGTAAGTTTAGAACTCAGAAATGAGCCCAGGGATGAATATTCAAAGTTAAGACATTTCTAGGGTCTTGGTAACATTCTGTTTTAGGGTTACAGTTACCTAGATGTGTTTTTTGTTTTTTTTTTTTGATTTGGGGGAGCTGCACAGTTATGGTTTATGTACTTTTCTCTATGTATGTTAACCTCAATAAAATATAAATTAATACAAAAATTGACCTGCTTCTAAAGTTTTAGTCCCCACAGTATACTGGGTTAAAAAACATAATAGACTGTGCATTGCCCGTCTCTTCTTTTTTATCTTCTAATTATAAACATGCTCCTAATTGGCAACCATTTTGGCAGGGGAGTGGGGAAATTTAGATCTAGATCAGGGTTTCTCAACTTCAGCATTATTACCTTTTTTTTTTTTTTTTTTTCTGAATAATTCTTTGTTGTGGGAGGTTATCCTGTGCACTATAGACTATTTAACAGCATCCCTGGCCTCCATCCACTGGATGCCAGTAGCATCCTCCCAGTTGGAGTAATGAAAAATATATACAGACATTGTCAAAAGTCCCCTGGAGAGGAACACTGCCCCTGGTTGAGAATAACTGGTTGAGGCAAACTAGATATGACAAAGAAGAAAGTTTGGGCAGAACCCAGAGTGATGAAATTAGATCATTATGAGGATTAAAACTCAGAAGGTAAACATGCTGAAAACTGGTCATTGAAGGGAATTAGATCCAATTTCAGAAAGCTTAACAAAATTCCAGGAGCAGAATTTATATTCAGGGTTTATAATAGCATCAGTGTCCTCAGTCACAAAACCAATATTTGAAATTCCAAGAGAAGACTAAATTGCCATGTAGCATTCCTTTGACAAAAGAAAGACCCATAAACTCATCATTATGATAACTGATTGCATATATTTCTGACATATAACAATGCATACTCTTTAATCTTAAAAAGCAATATTTGCTTTTCTAACTTCATCTGCATTTGGTCAATTTTAGCCTTCTTGGATATTGTGAAGTGTACTCATGATTTTCAGGAGCAATATTTCATGCACACAATAAAGTCATCCTTTATAATTAAGTAAGCTCTTAGGTGAACAGTTCTTAGTCAGGTAGGTGTACTAATATTTTATACCAGCTACTATGGTGAATGGAGTAACACCTAATTACTTCTTATTTCCTGTAGCATCTTTAATGGAAAATGTCACCATCAGCTACTGTACAATGTTTTGATCTAAATGGTTGGATTAACCAGGGTGACCCTGGAAAGTAAAGAAATGAATGCATGAGTGAGGGTGTAACTGCTGGCAATTTGTTAAGATTTTTATAGCTCATATAGTTAAAATTCCCCCATATTATTATGAACTGTTGTGCTTTAAGGATTAAGCGTTTTCATCAGAGATTGCTCCTGTTGTGTGAAATGCCTTCAGGAGACAAACTATGCATAATGCAAAACCTTGTGAATGAGGTATTTACTATTACAGATGAGCAGCAGACTGCCTCTTAGATTTACAGAGTAACTGCTGAGCAACATACCCACAGATGCAGGCAGGATTAAATTTATTGGGCTCCTTCAGGGGTGAGAGACATACTTAGAACATTTTATATGTAATATGGCTTGAATTAATATATGCTTTTAATTAGTCTAGCTTTCAGAAAACCTGAGAGAACATCAAATCCCTGTTTGGGCACAAAGAATGTTTAAGCAAATGCCCTGTCAAAACAATACTACCATGATGTTTTTACTAGATATTATTATGCTGTATCTCAATTAGAACTTTTATCTTATGGATATTAAAAAGCTTGCAGCAGTATCTTTCAAGCTGCACAAGGCATCATCATATTGAAAACATGTTTTGGGGAAACAAGTGATGCTTAGGCTTAGCATATGTTCTCCATTCTCTATTTTTCTTTGCCTTCCCCACTGTAGTAATTTTACATCTACATTGAAGATATTTTGCCCAGATATTAATATTCCTGAGTTTTCTGTTTTGCTATAGAAAGGGTAGGGAAAAAATGTATAGGAAAATCTCAGTTGACAAAACCTTTCAGTCAGCCCCATGTAGATTTACTAGTCCACATTAAGAGACCTTGTCTATTCAGACTCTCTGGATTTATCATGTATACACATAGGGTTTTAGGAATTCCAAGGTTTCTGAGAGTTCTGGCTCTTCATGTGATTGGATGACCATCTGTGTGTGAAGTGTCGGACGTGATCAGAGCGCAGGGGAAATATTTCAGCATCTCAGTCATGTGCCAAGACAAGTTCCAGGTCTTAAATAAATCTTCCCTGTGTAAACAGACTGTCCAAGGCAAATTCAATACAATTCAAATTGTTTTGTAATTTCCATGGCTACAAGTGGAGATAGGGGATTTTAGGGGGACAGCCTATTTTTTTTTCAATGCTTTATGAGATTTACCAGTCTTTTGTGATCATAGATACTTTGCTGTGGTAATGAGAATAACCTCTAGGCCAAAGCTGGCCCTGAGGTCTTTAGGTTTCTGAAATGCTACACTAAATTGAATTTATTTTATGAATAATTATGTGCAGCTGACTCTGCTCCCTGCCTGGATCAAGTATTGTATGATATAATAGGAAGCCTGGCTGGGATTTGGAATTAGTAGTGGTTTTAGGCTAGGAGCCCTGATAAAGAGTAAGATTGGTTTAGAGAAGGATGGAGGAGAGATACTGACAGACGGTTTATTAACACACGTCCTTAGGTTTACAGGCAGCTGATTTTGCTGACAATTGAGGGTGTTATTCTTACCATAGATTATAGAATCGTAAGACCTGTTTTCTAATCATGGATCTTTCCTTACTGACATTTTTCCCTCTGGTAATTTTCTTAATCTCTTGAATGCTCTATTTTCTTTTTCTTTTTAGATTTCATTTATTTATTCATTTGGGAGATGGGGGGAGAGGGGCAGAGGGAGAAGGAGGAAATATCCCAGCAGGAGCCTGACAACACAGGGCTGAATCTCAAGACCCTGAGATCAAGACCTGAGCCAAAACCAAGAGTCCGTTGCTCAACTGAGTAAGCCACCCAGGCACTCCAGCTCTGTTTCTTATTTATAGTAGGATGTAGTAATTCTTGACATAACTACTTTAATGATGAATATAATAAGCATTAAGCACCTTTAAGATGACTAAATGGTTGGCAAGGAATTCCATTTGAGCATTGGGGTCATTCTCTATGGATGACACAGAGCACAGTGGATCCACAGAAATAATTTTTAATATATCAGCTGTGAAAATTTGAGGACAAGAACTATGTCTAATTTCACTTTGCATAACATTCAACACAGTGTGTACTATATAGGGAATACCACGCATATTGAATTAATTGAATGATGTAGATCCATTTCTAAGAAGAGAGGAACACCTGGCAGCATACTGTTAGAAATAGCAGTTGTCTGCTATGGAATGGCATTTATGAGAGCGGAGTTACTGGTTCCAAAATTTTCTCATCATCATAGGTGCAAATTATTAGTTCACTGACCACATTCTTAATTTTATGTGTAGGAATTCTTTTCTTGCCATTCTTTTAGACTGAAAACATATCAATATCCCATTTTAGATAATTTGAGGAATAAAAAAAAAATTATTATAAGTAGGTAGTGGAGAATCTATCACCATGGTATTATGTTAATATTAAGAAATCCCGCCAGAGATATAGTTTAGTACTTATGAAAAAATATCTTAAACACTAAAAAATTTTATTCATTGACACTGATAATGCTTTATACACTTACAGAAGACATTTCTCTATTTTCCCCTCCAAATAAGATTATTATGTTGAACTTTGAGGTACAATATGAAAAATGTGCTTATAAAAGGTGACAGTAGAATGGATAATTCACAAAACTTGTTTCTGCTTATTTGGATGGTCTTTTCATGTACACATCTCTTCTTTATTTTTTTATTATTTTTTAAAGATTTTATTTTATTTATTTGAGGGAGAGGGAGAGAGCACAAGAGGGAGTAGGGTCTGAGGGAGAAGCAGACTCTCCGCTGAGCAGGAAGCCCAATGCGGGACTTGATCCCGGGACTCTGGGATCATGACCTGAGCCGAAGGCAGTCGCCCAACCAACTGAGCCACCCAGGCACCCGCATGTACATGTCTCTTTTTTAAATTTGAGCTTCATTGTAGTTTTTATTTATTGGCTTCAAAGATCTTTTATCTGTTAGCAAAATATTACTGTAATATTGGCATATTATTTATTTGGCATTTATTTCCTGGAGAAAGTAACAATTACAGCTGTCAGCTACATTTTTTAATTAATAAGAACTGTAATATGGTTTTTTCCATTTAAGATTTCAAATATATCTCCCCTAAAAAATTAAAAAATTCCTCCCACTTGGACCTTAAGAATAACATAGTATAAATTTAACACTAGTTTATTTCTAAGGAATATGTTTAGCTTTATAATTAACCTGCCAAAAATTAGGATAATTTATTTGAACTGTCTGGGCCAATATGAATATATATATATATATATATATTTTAAATATTTTATTTACTTGAAAGAGAGAGAACGAGCAGGGGGAGGGCAGAGGGAGAGGCAGACTCCCCGCTGAGCAGGGAGCCCAATGTGGACCTTGATCCCAAGACCGTGGGATCATGACCTGAGCCAAAGGCAGGTGCTTAACTGACTGAGCCATCCACATGCCCCAAATATCCCCTTTTTCTTAAAAGTAGATTCCTAAAGATTGAGATGGTAGTCTTTTCAGTAATGGCCAGAGGCAAAGAATCTGGGAGAACATGCTTCCAACAAAACAAGACAAAGAAGGATATTCAGGGTAAAGCACTTTATTTATTTATTTATTTATTTATTTATTTATTTATTTATAAGAAGTTCATCATCTCTAGACTTAAGGAGTGTGGATGCAGACTACACCAGGCCCAGGGTTTTGAGTCTCTTGGGGGTAGACACAGCTATGGCAAACACAGGGAAATGGTGAGAGGAGAGGGGACACATAATAGGTCTTTAACTTGGCCAGGACAGTGGAAAAGTGATGATCATTGGGGGTTGGAAATGAGGAGCAGCAGGAAGAAAGCTGTCTTGGATGGGGTCTGGGCAGGCCCAGAGGGGCAGCCCCCTTCCCCTGGGGCTCGTAGTTGAGAGGGAAGGAAAATGAGGCCCTCCTCTCCTTGCTGAGGACTCGGCTCTTGGCTCAGTCTCCTTTTGCCCTACGCTCATCCATGGAAGAGATGGGTCCTTGCCCCCTGGCTCCTTTTAAGAACCCAGAGGCTTTTCCCCACTGAACCTCTGGAAGAAGCTTTTGCTGAATGCAACTGGTAAGAGCTGATCATGATGGCACATGAGGGAGGGGCAGCCCTGAAGATCCTTGTGCTGGGGAGGAGGCCTGGTGAGTCCCCCAGACCGCCCTCAGCTGGATCCTCTGCAGTGGCAGCAGTCAGGTGGAGTACGTGAGTGGGGGTGTCACTCTCACAGCCTCCAGAGCTCTCAGTGTGACCTGGCCTTGAGTCTCCACCCCAGGAAAGGGTAGTAGAGTCAGCACGGCTGCCACCATCCCTGAAATGCCACTGCCCATGGGTGCCTGGTCCTTTGGCCTGAGCCCACTCAGTCAGCTCTTCACCAGCTCACAGTTGAACCAATACAGAGCAGAAAAGGGCGCATCCTGAAGGGCAGTGGGGTCCCAGCCCAGCCACACTGATCACCAGCTGCCCTGGGCCACAGCAGGGCCACACTAGCTCCAGGGAGCACATCACAGTCACGGTGCCCATGCAGGCTAGTGCCCCCGTCACCATGTGTCCGAAGAGGTCAAAAGTCAGGGCTCGACCAAAAAGGAAGGCCTTGGGTTGGGTTGGTTGTAGTCAGGGAAGCACAAGGCAGTGGCCAGCATCGTCACAACCGGGTGGCTGGGAGGCTGCTCCACAGGGTCCTGGTGCCCTCGTGTCTCATCATCTTCACAAGGGCAGCCATAGTGCCAGAGACGGGAGTGGGTCCTGAAACCAGGTGGTACAGCAGGCACCGTTTGGGCACAGGTGAGGGGCTCCGGGATACCACTGCAGTACAAGAGCTTCTTCCATTTGGCCTAGCAGGGGCTCCAGAGTCTGCAAGGGGGCATCGGCTTACTGGCCACCGAGGGGTGCTGAGACTGCATGCGTACCTTCACCACACCCAAGGTTGTCATGAAGAGGGAGGTGACCACAACCCCAATGCCTAAGGCCACCATCCATTGGAGGGGCTAATGCCCCCAGGGTCCTGGTCAAGCCTCTTATAGCTTCAATGCTGGCTCTAGACTGGTGCTCGTGCAGCAAGGTGCCCATGGCAGCTCCTCGGCCAGTGGACGGTCTGCATGCCCTCTGCTCTTTTTTAATACTTGCTGTATTTTGGATATTTGTCATCTCTGAAATAAGAATTTATCTAGGGCTTGCAACCATCAGAAAACATAATACCAGATGGAGAGGTCTAACTAACAAATTGATTGGTATTAATTATGTCATCTATGCAAGTAGTCCAAATGGGAAATTTCCGTATCAGTGTAATTTTATTGAGTCAGATTCCAGAGTCAAGCTTGCCTCACCTACTTCCAGAAATTTCCTAGAGACTGAGATATACCTTGGGATCTCTCCTTCTTTGCAAATCTTTACCTCTCCCAACACCTTCCAAATAATCTTTTATTCTACTTTCCAGAAAAAAATTGAAGCTATCATTCTCTACTCACCACTACAAAACTACAAAGCTACCAAAATCTTACCCACCATTACATGTTTTACTTTTATACATACAGTACTTTTTTCTCCTATATAAAGATAATCTTTCTAGTGTGCCTTAGACATAGTTCCTCCAGATCCCTCCCAAATATCAATGCCCTCTCAACTGAATCCTTTCCGCTAATATGTCCTTTTGTTGCTGAAACATTAAATCTCATTTCCCCTTAACAGTCAAACTTAAAAAAACTCTTCTAATTTTTTTTTTCTTATTTCACTTCTCAATCTATGGAAGATTTCTTCTTCTTCTGCTACTCCTGAAGTAGTTCTCTATGTTGCTAAATCCAAAGTACTGATTTCAAAATTGGCCTAACTTACTTCTCAATGATTTTTAGTATTCCATTGTGATGTGCTTTATTCCTACTTGTCTGGTAATTCTTTGCCAACCAAGCTTGGCAGTTCATTTTCCTCTAACTGGTAATTAAATATTAAAAACAAAAGTTTGCTAAGGCTCTCCTTGGTCCATATTCTCCATAGCCAAACTTAATCAAAACTTTGGTTTCAGTCACCATCTGTATTTTAAAGACTTCCAACTTTTTATATGCAGTTCAGACCTCTGTTCTGAACTCTAATAGATTTAATTCTTAATTCTGCATCTTTACTTGGATTCTTCCTTTATTTTTCCTTTAGTTCCCATTTACAAATCATCACCAAGTAGTGCATATTTTATTTTCCCACATCACTGCTATGATGGTGCAAGTACGGACAGACACAATTAATTATTTGTAATGTAATAAATGCTTAACTAATTTCACTGCATCCATTTTCATCTCCTTATATTCTGTCTTATAGGTTATCACCAGAATAGTCTCTAAAAATCTGAAAATTGATTTTACTCTCTATTGCACAATTAAAACCTTTCAGAAACTGTCATTGCTCTTTGGATAAAGAATAAATATCTTTTTTTTTTTTTTTAAGCCAGTGTTTCAAGCATATTCTCCATGACATGCCTTGACTCTGCACTTGCATGAGTTGTAGACTCTGCCCAGAAAATTCTTCCTTCAACCTCCTCACTTCACTTATTTTAGCTCAAGCCTATTTCCTTATATAATTGTTTTCCTAACCTCTTAATGTAGTCAGATTCACTTTTAATATTTTTAATTATTCAAGGCATTTATTTTTCTAATTTTATTGATGTATAATTATCAAATAAAATTGTATGTATTTAAGGTATATAGTAACATGATGATTTGATATACATATACATTACAAAATGATTACCTTAATCAAGCTAATTAACACATCCATCACCTCACATAGTTGACATTTTTTGTGTGTGGTTAAGAACATTTAAGATCTACTCTCTTAGCAAATTTCAAGTATACAGTATTATTAACTAAGTCACCATGCTGTTCATTAGATATTCAGATCTTATTTATCTTATAACTGAAAGTTTGTACCTTTTGACCAACATCTCCCTATTTTCCCCACCTCCCAGCCCCTAGCAGCCACTCTACTCTCTGCTTATGTGAGTTTGACTTTAGATTCCACATGTAAGTGAGATTATACAATATTTTCCTTTCTGTGTTTGGTTTATTTCATTTAGCGTAATGTCCTCGAGGTTCATCCATGTTGTTGCAAATAGCAGGATTTACTTTTTTTTGTATGGCTGAATAATTTTCCATTATATATGTATATAACATATTTTCTTTATCCATTCATCTGTTGATGGACACGTAGGTAGTTTCCATGTCTTGGCTATTGTGAAAAATATTGGCTGCAATGAACATGGACGTACATATATCTCTTCAAGAGATTAATTTTATATCTTTTGATATATACCAGAAGTGAGATTGATGGATCATGTGGTAGTTCTATTTTTAATTTTTTGAGGAAACCCCATTTTCCATAATGGCTGTACAAATTTATATTCCTAACACAGTGTACAAGAGTTCCCTTTTGGGGCGCCTGCGTGGCTCAGTCATTAAGCGTCTGCCTTCGGCTCAGGTCATGATCCCAGGGTCCTGGGATCGAGCCCCGCATCGGGCTCCCTGCTCGGCGGGAGGCCTGCTTCTCCCTCTCCCACTCCCCCTGCTTGTGTTCCCTCTCTCGCTGTCTCTCTCTGTCAAATAAATAAATAAAATCTTTAAAAAAAAAAAAAAGAGTTCCCTTTTCTCCACACCCTCACTGACACTTGTTATCTCTTGTCTTTTGATAATAGCCATCCTAACAAATATGAGATGCTATCTCCCAGCTTTGATTTGCATTTCCCTGATGGTTAGTGATGTTGAGCATCTTTTCATGTACCTATTGGCCATCTGTAAGTCTTTTTTTTGAAAAACGTCTAATATTTTTTCTTAAAATCATGCTCGATTTCTCCTGTTATCTACATTTGTAAGTATACTTTTTCTCATATCTGTGAAAACTTGCATTTCTGCACCCCTGCATCCTCACTAGTGTGTTTTAAGAATTTTATTGCGGTATAGTTGATATACAAAATTGTATACGTTTGATGTATATATCTTGATGACATTGGATGTATGCATACATCCTAATACCATCACCACAATCAAGATATCAATATATCTATCACCTTTCCTTATGTTCTTTTGTGTATGTGTTTTGGGGTATGTTTGTTTGTTTGTTGAAAAAAATCACTTAGCATGAGATCTGTATTCTTCATGTATTTTAAAGTGCACAATACGTTACTATTAAATACAGGTACTCTGTTGTACAGCAGATCACGAGAATTTACAATACATTAAACATCAATACCACATGACCCAGGAATTCTTGTCTTAGCTATATACCCCAAAGAGTTAAAAACTGGGTGCAAAGAAAAACTTGTTCATGAATGGCTGTCACAGCATTATTCATAATAACTGAAAGGTGGAAATAACCCACATGTCATCAACTGCTAAGTGGGTAAATAAAATGTGGTACATCCATGCAATATGAAGTTATTTCAGTCATTAAAATAAATGAAATATGGATAAATGCTGCAAACTGGATCAACATTGTAGGTATGCTGAGTGATAAAAGCCAGAATAGATAAATTCATAGAGATAAAAAGCAGATTAATATCAGGGGCTTGGGGGAAGGGGATTGGGAGTGACTGCTGAATAGGAATGGAGTTTCCTTGTGATGAAAATATTCTGGAACTAGATAGTGGTGACACTTACCCACCATAATGAATATATTAAATGCCATGGAACTGTACACTTTAAAATGGTAAAATTGTTAAATTTTTATATGTATTTAATTATATATATACAAACACACACTAATTTATATGGGGGATACACACATACACACACACACACACACTAATTTATGTAGGGGAAAAAGAAACATTAATTCTGTATTCAGTTCTTTCTGAATTTTAATCCCAGCTCTATTACGTAAAACCATAGGTCCATGAGCAGGCCAGGTATATTTTAGAATCATAAATTAATTGACTATATCACGGAGGGTTGTTCAATTACCAGATATTTATTGAATCATAGGCTGAACTCTAGAATCTAGGGTAAAATGGAGCAAAATCAACATTGACCCTTCATTCTTATGGAGCTTACAGTCGAAAAAATGAGTCAAATTACTACAGAAATAAAAATATTATAAGAATTTAGTTAATATGTGTTATTGTTTGAATTAGACATATTGAAAATACTCAGTGAAAATAATAAATACAAAATTATTATTAAGTTTTTAATTTTCATACTAAAACCTATTCTATCCCACAGAGTGGATATGTTATTGCAGCCATCTTGCAAATGTATGTAGTGAGTCACAGGGATTGACACCCTGACATTTATGGCCCATTCAGTGGAAGCCATCAACATCTCTGAAATTTTTAATATATATTCAGGCAGGTGTGAAAGCACATTCATACATGTACAGTACACACACACACACATACACACATAGAATAATATTGCTGAAAATACTCAGAATTCCTTTTTGTCATGCCTGAAAATAGCTTATTCTAGTGCATATTTTCAACCAACTCGCTTTTCCTGCGTTTATTTTCTGTATTTAATTTAAGGGAGTCCAGTAAAGCCATAATGACTTTTATGAACTTTAGAACAATCTGAAATCTTTATGTTCTTTTCAAACATAATATCAAATCCCATGTCTTAGTGTCTTGGTGGATACTCTGAAACCACAATTCCATATACAGTATTTGGATTAAATCTCTTGCCGGTATCTGGCTACTTCAGATTCTAACCATGTAGAGTCCCTTGGTGGTAAGTCTTTTGTCTTGGAATCACAAAGAGAAACAAATTCAAACCAATCCTATATTTAAACACACTATTACATAACAGACACTCCATAAAAGCAATAAACATTTGAATTCTAAAAGTAGAATGATATATTTTTGGCAAATGGCAGAGCTTCATGAGCCCAAACATTATTCTTACCCTTGCACCTTATTTTAGCATAGTAGAATGAACTTGTCCTGCTGGCAAAACAGGAGCTCCCAAATCATTCCAATCAGATAACTATAAATTCTGACAATGCAATAATCACCAATCCCTTTCTTTTGTACGATGCTGGCACAATTTAAGTATTTGAGCAGTCATCTGTTAAGTGATCCAGCTCTATGGACTTAGGCTTTCCAAGACACTTCTGACATCCCTAATGTGCTCACTTGAGTAATGTTTTCCATTGCACAGACATTTACTTAGCTTTTAGTGTTTTCAGATGGTTCCCAGATAAGATGCTATTCAAGTCAAGATTTTGCAACAAATATTATTACTACCAATATAACAAATAAACCAGTTCTTTCTTCTGTTAATCTTTAAAATCTCAAAAAAGTCACAATATATAATTTGTGCTGGACCATAGTTATATGAGATCTAAGGACATTAATGGTGATACAT
The DNA here is from genome assembly GCF_004348235.1 of Phoca vitulina. Classification (NCBI taxonomy): domain Eukaryota; kingdom Metazoa; phylum Chordata; class Mammalia; order Carnivora; family Phocidae; genus Phoca; species Phoca vitulina. The sequence continues at coordinate 11,532,927 of NW_022589721.1, read as the reverse complement.
TATGAATATATCATGTTCAACATTTTTCTCATAGTTGTCAGTGTTTTTTCTCTAACTTGTACTCCTAATTTTGGGGCATAGAAACCCCTTTTAATTTGGAGAAATACCCCACTCTCACTTCAAGCATACAATTCTATAGAGGTGGAAAATCTTGCTTATCCTGAGTACAGGTGATTGATAGCATTTCTAAGCACTTTACATATATTCATTTATCTCATGACATTTGTATTGGATAGGCACTATTATTATTCACCCTTTACTGGGAATAATAAGGTCCAGAAAAATTAAGTAACTTTCTAAAAGTCACATCGTTAATAAGTATCAGAGATGAGATTCGAATAAAAGAATCTGTTTCCTGAGTTCAGTCTCTTCCTATGCTTCAATCCAAGCTAGTTATTTAGTCTGCTTGGGCTGCTCTAGTAAATTACCATAGACTGAGTGAATTAAACAACAAACTTATTTCTTCCAGTTCTGGAAACTGTGAAGTCCAAAGTTAAGATGCCATCAGATTTGGTTCTTGATGAGAATTCTCTTCCTAGTTTGTACATAGCCATCTTCTTGTATCCCGACATGGTGGACACACACAGAGAGAAGCAAGCTCTCTCCTGTCTCTTCCTATGAGGGCGCTAATCCTATCATGTGGTTTCCACCCTCACAACCTAATTACCTCCCAAAGGCCCCATATCCAAATACCATCACATGGGGGAATGCAGGTTTAACATATGAATTTTGGAGAGATACAAACACGAAGCCCATAACGCTAGTTAAATGTCTTTTTTAGTATTTCATATTAGGGCTCAACTTGGGAAGGTCTGAATCTAGGGTCTGCCAGGAGGCCATATTTTCCATCTGTGGAGAAAGGCAGCCTGAAAAAAATTTGCAGCCAATGTGGAAAAAGAAAGCATGCTGAGAGAAAGAGTACTGATAGCACTGAAGAATTGTTATGGTTGCTCTGGAGACCACTTACATGCTAGCATTTTTCTGTGCTTTTGGTGATCGGTAAGTTTCCTTTCTGGCAATCAAAATAGGTTTTCTCATGCACTCATCTAAACAATGTTTTAATAGTAGCAAGTAAACTTGTTGGCCACTAAAAAAGATGCAAAGGTGTTTGGAGATAAGGTCAGAGAGGCAACAGGAATAGGGGGCAGGTGTAGCAGGGCTTTGTAGACCATTGCGTAACTTTCACTTATATTCACAGTGAAATTGGGAGCCATTTCAGGATTTTGAGAAGAGAAGTGGCATGATCTGTGTTTTAGAAGAATCACTTATAGTGCTAAGTTATGTATCAGAATAAAGGAAAGAGGAAGGGAGACCAATTGGAGGCCTTTGCAATGAATCAGGTGAAAGGTGTTGTGCATGGCCTAGGGTAGTTACAGTGGAGAGAATGACATGTAAGGTGGAACCAGGGGGTTTCTTCATGGCTTTAGAAGTAGGGTGTAAGGGGCGCCTGGGTGGCTCAGTTGGTTAAGCGTCTGCCTTGGGCTCCGGTCATGATCCCAGGATCCTGGGATTGAGTCCCGCATCGGGCTCCCTGCTCAGCAGGGAGCCTGCTTCTCCCTCTGCCTGCTGTTCCCCCTGCTTGTGCTCTCTTCCCCCCGCACAAATAAATAAATAAATATTTAAAAAAAGAAGTAGGGTGTAAGAGAAACTGACAATCTAGGATGACCCCCCAAAGGTTTTAGTTTGAGCAGCCAAAATTTTGGAGTCACCAGCAAGTGAAATGGAAAAGAGTGTATAAGTTTTTAGAGGGAAGATCAGGATTTAAGAATACATCAGCAGAAGGAGTGGTCTATAGTATTAAATACTATACAGTTAATCTGTAAAATAAAGGCTGAAAAATACCAGATTGATTTGATTATTAATGTTGAGTTTGTGAGAGCTGATGCACTGCTCTGGTATTTTGGATACCGGATTATAAAATCAGAAATAACATATGATAGGTAAGGATATGGAAATAGTGATGAAAGTCATCATTTTCAAGAAATATAGTTCTCAAGAAATGAAGATAAAACTCCAGGTAGAGAAGGACAGAGGATTGGGGAGGATTCTTAAGCCTAATTTTATAGAAATGGAAAAAATAATTTTTACATATTTCAAAATACACTTCATTACACCATATTTACATTTCTTTTATGTGTGCAATGCATATGGCTATAATTTAATGGAGAAATAGAAAATATTTCCCTGATTTTCAGAATATTTATCTCGGAATGAGTTAAATCAGGAGCAATTTTCAGTGAACATGACTTTTTCACCTCAACAAATTATGAAGGAAGTATACTTTCTTGGGCACTCTCCAATATGATTAAACTAATGAAATGTAGTATCTGTGAGAACATCTACTTTCCTCCACCTATTACTTTGTGTTTCCTGAAACTTTGGCACTCCTCAAAAGTGTTTGCAATCAGCTGGTGACAGACTATGTTTTTAAAAATTAGTAACAGTCTATTAGTGACACAGTCCTTTGTCTTAGTTATATGTTGTATTACCTCACTTTCATTCAGGTGATCATTTTTCCCAAATGATGTAAGAATAATTCATACTAACTCTTTCTTAAAGTTCCTTGTGGTGAATGTGACATTTTAAAACTCACTATTGTTATTTTTAAAGCAGGAACATTAAAGCTGTTACTGTTTCCCCTGTGCCATAGAGATTGATGGCTGAACAAAACAGTTGTTTCTCCTTCTTCCAGAGGGAAAGAATCTCAGTTTTTTAGATGGGCACACAACTGCTCAAAGTAAGTCTTTTATTTCCCAAACGTCTTTGTTCCAAGTGATTGACATGTGACTAATTTGGGACCAATGGCATGAATAGAAATACAGGCATACCTTGATTTATTGAGCTTTACAGTTATTATGTTTTTTACAAATTGAAGGCTTATGGCAACCCTGCATTGACTGAGTCTATTGGCACCATTCTTCCAATAGCATTTGCTCACTTTGTGTCTCTGTATTTCATTTTGGTAATTCTCACAGTATTTAAAACTTGTTTCATTATTATTATATCTGTTAGGGTGATCTGTGATCAGTGATCTTTGATATTACTGTTGTAATTGTTTTGGGGCACCATGAACCACACCCATATACAACAGCAAATGTAATTGATAAATGTGTGTGTCCTGACTGCTACACGAACCAGCCATTCCCCTATCTCTCCTTCTTTCCTCGGGTCTCCCTATTGCCTAAGACAAACAATATTAAAATTAGTTAATAACCTTATGATGGCCTCTAAATGTTCAGTTAAAAGAATCACACACCTCTCACTTTAAATCAAAAGCTAGAAATGATTAAGCTTAGTGAGGAAAGCATGTCTAAAGTTGAGAGAAGCAGAAAGCTAGAGACCTCTTGCACCAAAAAGTTAGCCGAGTTGTGAATGCAAAGGCAAGTTCTTGAAAGAAATCAAAAGTGCTACTCCAGTGAACACACAAATAATAAGAAAGAAAAAGAGCCTAATTGCTGATACAGAGAAAGATTGAGTGATCTGGATAAAAGATCAAATCAGCCACAACATTCCCTGAAGCCAAAGCCTAATCCTGAATAAGGCGCTAACTCCCTTCAATTCTATGAAGGCTGAGAGAAGTGAAGAAGCTGCAGAAGTAAAGTTTGAAGCTAGCAGAGGTTAGTTCATGAAGTTTAAGGAAAGAAGTCATCTCCACAACATAAAAGTACAAGTGAAGCAGCAAGTGCTGATGTAGAAGCTGCAGCAAGTTACTCAGAAGATCTAGCTAAGGTAATTCGTTATAAATACTAAACAGATTTTACAAATCTGTTATACTAAACAACAGATTTTCAATATAGACCAAACAGCCTTCTATTGGAAGAAGATGCCACCTAGGACTTTCCTAGCTAGAGAGGAGAAGTCAATGCCTGGCTTCGAAGCCTCAAAGGACGGATTGACTCCTGGTAGGGGCTAATGCAGCTGATGACTTTAAATTAAAGCCAGTGCTCATTTACCATTCTGAAAATCAAAGGGCCCTTAAGAATTATATGAAATCCACTTGCCTGAGCTCTATAAATGGAACAACAAAGCCTGGAAGATAGCACTCAGTCTACAGCATGGTTTACTAAATATTTTAAGCCCACCATTGAGAACTACTGCTCAGAAAAGAAAGATTCCTTCCATAATATTACCACTCATCGACAATGCATCTGGTCACCAAGAGCTCTGATGCAGATGCGCAATGAAATTAATGATTTTCATGTCTGCTAATGCAATATCCATTCTGCAGCCCATGAATCAAGGACTCATTTCAACTTTTAAGTCTTATTATTTAAGAAATACTTTTCATAAAGCTGTAGCTGCCATAGTGATTCCTCTGATGGATTTGGGCAAAGTACATTGAGAACCTTCAGAAAAGAATTCACCATTCTAGGTGCCATTAAAAATACTTGTGATTCATTAGAAGAGTTCAAAATATCAACATGAATAAAAATTTGGAAAAAGTTGATTCCATGGATGACTTCCGGTGGTTTAAGACTTCAATGGAGGAAGAAAATTCAGATGTGGTGGAAACAGCAAGAGAAGTAGAATTAGAGAGAGAGAGAGAGAGAGAGCGTGCAAGGGAGGAGCAGAGGGAAGGGAGAGAGAGAGAGAATCTCAAGCAGACTCCCCCTTGAGTTGGGGAGCACGAAGCAGGGCTCCATCCCACAGCCCTGAGATCATGACCTGAGCCGAAACCAAGAGTTGGATGCTCAACCAACTGAGCTGCCAGGTGCCCCAAGAGAAGCAGAATTAGAAGTAGAGCCTGTAGATGAGACTGAATTGCTGAAGTCTCATGAAAAAAATCTCATGTTGCTTTTTTTTTTTTTAAGATTTTATTTATTTATTTGACAGAGAGAGACATAGCGAGAGAGGGAACACAAGCAGGGGGAGTGGAAGAGGGAGAAGCAGGCCTCCCGCCGATCAAGGAGCCCGATGCGGGGCTCGATCCCAGGACCCTGGGATCATGACCTGAGCCGAAGGCAGACGCTTAACGACTGAGCCACCCAGGTGCCCCTCATGTTGCTTTTATGCATGAGCAAAGAAAATGGTTTCTTGAGATGGAATCTATTCCTGGTGAAGATACTGTGAAGACTGTCAAAATGACAACAAAGGATTTAGAATATTATATAAACTTAGTTGATAAAGCAGCATCAGAGTTTGAGAAGATTGAATTTTGAAAGAAGTTCTACTGTGGATAAAATACTATAAAACAGCATCATATGCTACCGAGAACTCTTTTGTGAAAGGAAGAGTCAATCCATGTAGCAAACCTCATTGTTGTCTTATTTTAAGAAATCGCCACAACCACCCCAGCCTTCAGCAACTACCACCCTGATCAGTTAGCAGCCATCCACATAGAGGCAACACGCTCCACCAGCAAAAAGATTGTGTATGACTTGCTGAAAGCTCAGATAGTCTTTAGCATTTTTTAGCAATAAAGTATTTTTAATTAAGTTATGTATGTTGTTTTTAGACACAAAGCTATTGCACACTTAATAGACTACAGTGTATTGTAAATATAACTTTTATATGCACTAGGGAACCAAAAAACTCATTTGGCTCCCTTTATTGTGATATTCACTTTATTGCAGTTGTCTGGAACTGAACCCACAATATCTCCAAGGTGTGGCTGTAGTCTTGTGGCAGTTTCTTGGAAATTTCTTTAAATAACATTTGCCTCATGCCCTCTTTCTTGTCTCCTTATTTCTTATTAAAATAGGGTGTTATTATTACAGTTTTAGCCATTATCATGTGCCCAAGGACAAGTCCCTACCTTGGGAATGGGAAATAATTACCTGGAATGAGCTGCATCCCTGAGGACTTTGGGGAGCAGAACTAACATGGCAAATCTGAACTTTTTGCCTCTAAATTTTTGTATGAGATAGAAATAAGGTTTTCATTTATTTAAAGCTATTATTTGTGGTCTTTGTAATTTATGACTGAATCTTAAATGATATACCATGATTCTCATTATGAAATTTTCTAACACTGAAGTGTAGACTAATACAACTTTTAAGTAAAGTAACTCACAATTACTATCTTATTTCTATCATCCATTTAATAGCCATATGTTAACACTTTCTTAAATTTTTAAAATATTATATATGCTGAGAAAAAAATGTGCAATCATTAAAGGAATTTAGCTGTGTAACCTGCACCCACATAAAGAAATAGAACATAAACAGTGGGGCAAAAGATCTTATATAAGCCCTAGGCTTTCACCATTTGAAGATAAATACTATATTGACTTCCAACAGTGTCTGTGAGTTTTGCCTGCTTTTGAAATGCATATATTTAGAATAATTCTATATACAGTCTTCCTTTTTGCAGGAAGGTCTGGCCTCCTGCACTCAACATTATACTTATAAGATTTGTGTGGTTTCATATAACAGTTGTTTAATTTGTACTCTTGTATAGCTTTCCATTATGTAAAATATATATATATATATATTTTATATATATATATATATTTATATATAGTTAATGTGCAGGTGTACCACCTAGATCTCTCAAGGAAGGGCTTGCTGCCCAGCTGCTGGGAGTTATGGTCAGCAGACAGCCTCCAGCTCTCCCCATCTTCGGGGTCTGCGTAAGCTGCAGAGAGCCACTTTTTACAGAGCTCACATCTTTCTCTAGGGAAGCTTGCATCTGCTGAGAGTCAGGGTCTAAAAGCCTGGTCATTTGGTTCCCATAATGGACAGTCTGGTGGGCATTACTCACTCCACATCCCCACTCCCTCAGGGCTTGCTGACATTATGTCAGACCTACATGACAGTTTAGTTCTTCTTCCCAATCATGCTTCTTTCCCTTCCCTTTAACAGATATTCTTTCCTAATAAACATCTTGTCCATGTCTGTTTCCAGACATCTTAATCAGTGACAACTGAAACCAAGAAAGCAGGAGATAAGATGGTGTTTTAGCACTGGATCACTACTGTTGGATTGGTGATGAAGACTCCCTTACTGGTGACAGGCAGAGCACAGACAACCCCAGGTACAAAGTCATGGTCCAATTATTGAAATGTTCACCAGTAGTGAACTGGGAGAATGTCACTGGTGGAAGAGAATGAATCAGGTATTGCAGGAAACGTATAACAATAAGAAAAATGGACCAAATAGCTATTGCAGATTATCGCTGCTCTAGAACGATGGTTCCTAATTAGGGACAAGTTTGCTTCTGCCCTCTGCTCCCTGCCATCACTTAATGGTGATCATGAAGTGAATCCTATCAGACTCATCATTTCATAAAGTTGAGGGGCTTATACGTAAGTCATTGTAAAACGGGAGTTGTTTATCTGGGATCAAGCACAAGCAGGAACAGAGGGCCCAAGCAAGCAGCATAAGCAGATAACCAAGAATCCCATGGCACAAAGCAAGTCTGCACCAGCGCCCCTCCCTCCACTTACACTGTAGCCATGTGTGGAGTGTCTTACAACTAGCTAAAAGAGGAGAAAGAAAAAATGAGCAAGTTTTAGTTGACAGATGATTAGCTTGAAAATTGATAGTAATTATAGTACAGCCTCATTCAGGAGTGGCCATGAAAGATATTATTGAAGACTAAACCTGCCACTGGGAAGAACTTCACATTGTGCCCCTGCCATCCAGTTTGAGTGGAAGAAGAAGTGTCCCAGGATTAGAATATATATAGACTCATGGGCAGTACTAAATGAGATTGAGGGCTAGTCAGAAACCTGGAAAAAATAAAATTAAAAAATCAAAAGTGGAGAAATAGGGCATGGGCTGAATGGAGCACTGGGTGTTATACACAAACAATGAATCATGGAACACTACATCAAAACTAATGATGTAATGTATGGTGATTAACATACCATAATAAAATTTAAAAAAAATGTAACTGAAAAAGAAAGTGGAGAAATAAGAAGAGTGGGTAAAGGCACATAAATGGACATAGGAAAATGGTAACAAAAAATGAAGAGGGGCACCTGGGTGGCACCAGTGTCCTGAGATCTGTCTCCACATTGGGCTCCCTGCTCAGCGGGGAGTCTGCTTCTCCCTGCCCCTGTTCTTGTGCTCTTGCTTGTTCTCTCTCGTTCTCCCTCTCAAATAAATAACTAAAATCTTTTTTAAAAAAAGAATGAAGAATCTATAGAGCATACATATGCCTGCCAGAAGCACAAACCATGGAACAAGCACTAAATAATGATGGAGACCAAAAAAATGCCAGTTGACCAGCCAGTCTTTGCCATCAACTACTCCAATGCTGGAAAAAGGGGTACACAATGGAAGTAGCCATGATGACAGAGATGGAAGCTATGCATGGGTTCCATGACACAGGCTTTCACTTTCCAAGGCTGACCTAGTTACCACTGCTACCAAATGTCCAACCTTCCAGCAACAGAGACTAGCAATGAGTTACAGATATGTCAGTATTCCTTAAGGGGGAAAACTGGCTAATTGGTTGCAGGTTAACCATTTGGATCCTTCCACCTTGGAAGAGTCAGCAGTTTATTGTCATAGAAATAGACGTGGCTTTTGAGTATGGATTTGCCTTTTCTCCTTGCATGTCCACAATCAGCACTACTATTCAAGGCGATTTGAAGCAGTTGAGCTACACATATGGGATTCCACATATTTCTTTAGATTAGGGGGCATTTATTTTAGCAAAATCGATACAGGCTTGGGTCCCCTAACAGTCCAGTTGATCAATTTCTCTCATGATTAGTGTGTTTTGAGTACTAGTTAAGAAATTCTGTGTATTCCAAAATTATGAAGATATTCTCCTAGGTATTTACTAAAAGCTTTATTGTTTATACATTTCATATTTAGATCTACAACACATCTGGAATTGATTTTCTGTGAATGGTATGAAGTAAGGGCAATTTTTTTTTCTTTTTCCATATGGATATTCAGTTGAATCACCACCATTTATTGAAAAGTTCATCCCTTCCTTTCTAAAACCACTTTGTCACCTTTGTTATAAATAAAAATCTGAATATGTTTTGGAATTCTGTTTTTCTCCATTGTTTGATGACACAATCCTGTGCCAATACACACTGTTTTCCTTCTTACAGTTTTATTAAGTTTAGGTGTCAAATAGTGTAAGTTATCCAGCCTCTTCAATTTCATCGTGACCCTCTGGCTCCTTTGCATCTGCCTAGAAATTGTACATTGAGTTTCCTAATTTCTACACAGAATATAAAACTGAATAAGAATTTTATTCTGATTTCATTAAATATATAGATCAGTTTGGGGAGAATTAACTTTTATAACATGCAGTCTTACAATCCATCAACATTTATTAAGTCCTCTTAATTTCTTAATTCTTTAACAAATTAAAAATTTATCCACAATAGCAATTTCCATTTGCATATCACCTAAGCTTTCCACATTCCATTGCCGTTTGCAGTTCACCACTTAGGAATTGACTGAAACTTTTCTAATCAAGCTCACCAATGTATCTATATTTGGAGGGGACTTTTGCTCCTTTTGCTTAGCTACAGGTATTTGATACTGCTTTTTGACTACTTCCCTCATTATGAAAATTTTATTTCTTTGGCTTCTAGTCCATAATCTTTTTCTGCATTTCTTCCTACTGGTAGGCATGCTCTTTTTTTTAGTTTTCTTTTCCAGTTCTTTGCCATCTTTTAAATGTCACTGTAATGCAGGATTCTATCTTAAATCTGTTCTTTTTGCAATCTACATATGCTGCTGGGTGATTCAACCCATTCAATTTGTTTGAATTATAAATGAGATGCAGATTGTTACCGGTTTTTAAAATATCCAGTTCAAATCTCTTCTTAGGCATTAGACCATATATCAAACTGTTTATGAATAGATGTCTCAAGGGATAGCAAGATCAATGTATACAGAATGAAACTTATAATCTAATTTTCCCAGCCTAAGCCTCCTCATATGTTTCCTATTTTAGTTAATGACATCTCACTCATCCCATTTGCAGGAATATTAACATAATCATGACCAATTTCTCTTCTTTCTCAAACTCAAAAATCCAGTGAATAACCTGATAATTTTTCTTTTAAGTATTTGGCACTACTATATACATATATGTATAGGATGAATTTGAGAAACACTCCAAACAGGATTTCCTGTCTCCAGACTTGATCATGTTGACATGTTGATATGGAAGATTGTGTTGATTGACTGTGTTCATTGGGAGAGTTTACCTCACAACAGGATCTAAACATTTAGAATTCTATATTATAAAGTTTTGTATTAAAATAATTCAGAGTGCATATCTAAGATCAAAAGCAAAAATGATTATCAATTACTAGAAATGAAAAGTTAGCTCAAAGATAGTGTTGAAAGATTGCTGAAGCTAAATGGATAATGGAATTAAGAAGGTTAAAATAGGCATTAGAATTTGGGGATTCAAGATCCCTGGAGAGAGAAATTGAGATCTGAAGCCTATGTGATGCAGGGAACCGCAACTGAGCTTCTGTAGTACAGATAAAGCCCAAAGTAATGTCCTATTCATGAAGTAGGAACTTTAAAATATGGCCCTGAAGCCTGATATATATTGAGATCTGAAATAGAACTAGAGTCACCTGTGACTATTTGGTAATATTAAATTTGGATCATTTATGGGCATAGAATAAAATGCATATTATCCAAGATATTGGCATGAGAACAGACACAAAACCAGTGGAATCCATTGGTTTTCCATTAAAGATAAACACAAAAGGACTCTGCTGAATAGTATTTACAACACAGACATTCAAAAATTCCTCAGACTATCCCAGCCTGCACTCTGAACAACACACACTCCAGATGAGCTCACCATTAAGAAAACATACAAATAAAAAACATAGTATGAGAGAATGGAAAATCATTGAGTTGAGACAGTCAGAATATTTAAGAAAATTTATATATGAGATCTAGAAATAATAACCTAAGAGAGTTTAGAAATATATTTAAAATAATGAAGGGAGGGGAAACTGAGATAACAGGATGGAATGCACAACAAGTGGCCAATTATGTGAAGAAAACAAATAGAATTCTAGGAATAAAAAGTATCATTATTGCAATAAGTGTACTCAAGGGATGGGTTAAAGAGTAGATTAAATAAAGGAAGATATTTTGTTAATGACAAAATATCTCTGAGGAAGTTATCCAGGAATCTGCACAGTGGAGTAAAGAGATAGAAAAAAGAGAGTGGGAGGGAATTTAGGGGTTACAGAAGCAAACAAGAGAAAGTATGGAGGGAAAACACCATTCCAAATGATGATGGTTGAATATTTTTCAAAATGAAAAAATATTTTCAATTTGAAATATGTGTTCAAATTTTGAAGAATCACACATGATCCTGAATAGGATCCATTTTTTTTTTTTTAAATCCATATCTGGACACATGACAGTTACACTTTTTAAAGAAAAAAATCTTAAAAGCACCAAAAGAAATAGGCTGTTTACCTAAAGTGTAATGGCAAATAGGGTTACAGCCAACTTCTCATGAGTAGCAACACACCCCAGAAGACAATGGGATAATATCTTCATAGTGCTCATAGAGAGTGATTATTAATCTAGACATATTTTATACAGAAATAATCTATCAGTGTTTCAAGAGTCAGGGTGAACTAATGACATTACCAATTATGCAAAAACAAAAAAAAATTGTTATTTGCAGAAAAAATGGCAAACTGAATCAAGATTAAATGTGAATAGATTTTATGACGGGCAGAATTAATTGATAAAGCAAGTAATCAAGAAAGGAAGGGCAAAAACATGGAAATGTTGGGAAATATAAATATGTACATACAGAAATTTTAAAAGCATTAATTCTAGGGCTTTAACATCAAGGTAAAAACAAAAAAAAACCTAGAAAAGTGGAGGACAGGAGTTCAGAGCCAATGTATCACAATGCCATTCCAGATTCTGAAGGAGGTTAAGTATCTTTGCTATCTTTGCCAATTTGAAATGTACACCTTGTGGAACTTCTTTTAGGATCACAATTAGCTGCTTTGCAGAGGCTCCTATCTAGACTCTAACATATATTGGGCTTTGTTTGTTTAACAGCTTCAGCTGGTCAATTCTTAAACATTTTTTAGGTTTCCGTTTCAATGTCTCCTCCTCTTAAAAATGTTCCTTGATGACTCAGGCCCTTTTTGGGTTACGTGTTCTATAGTTTTATAGAATGGTGTATGGTTCTAATTGATTGCCTCTTCTACTAGTCCTAAAACTCTCCTAGGGAAGTGTTTGTGTCTATCATTTTCACTACGTATTCTGTGTGTCTCACACAGTGAATGGCATATCATAGATGCTCAAAATTTTTGTTATTAAGTGAACACATCAATAAACTAATCACATAATCAAAATCAAGAAGTGATCTTCAAAGGTCCTTTTAGAATTAAAATTCATAATTTTATAAATCCGTGTATTAATTTTTGATTAACCAATGAAAATATATAAGCCTTAAGGTATTACTGAAGATTTTTTTTTAATTCTGAGGTCAATAATTAGAATAGGAGATTCATGTGTTTGGAAATCAGTCCAGAAACTGGAAGGGCCAATTTTTTTTATCTGTTCACATTAAATTTTAAATATATAATGTTCTTCTTTCCTTCCTATTCTTCCCACAGTCTACAGATTTGAAAATTAAGAGATGTCACACATGCTGAGTGATGAGTGAAACTATCCATCTCTCTGGAAGAGAAAAACTTGTTCTTTTTTATTAACATATCTGCTTTGTTCCTTTCACACAGTTTGGCATGCTGAGCCTTACATTCCATGGTAGAAGTAAGATGACTTAGCTGCATGAATAGTAGTTAACTACAACCAAATTCCCCATAAAGGTCATGCATAATGACTGTATATATTTATATATAACACTCTGGGAGGCTAAAAATCTTGTACAACAGCCTAACCATAAATTCACATTACCTGTTGCACAGATAATATTAATAACATATTTGACCAATTATTATTATTTTAACTATTTTGTATGGGTCGATGGGTTTTCTCAAACATTTTATTCTCTAGACTTCTTAAGGACTTTCTGGAGAAGAATTAATATCACTCAAAAAAAAAATTATACTCCATGAGAAACTGTTTGGGGCAGAAGGCAAAAACCAGCAATCCAGGGATGGAGTTTAGTTTATGTCAATGAAGAGACGTAGCCTCATATGAGTATCATGGAGTAGTGAATAGCAGGAGATATTAGAGGATTAAATGTACTGGATCCAGTTAACCCAGAATTGTGGTGTACATAGTAATTCTAAGGTTTCAGTCAAGGGACACATCGATGTTCTTGTGCTCCTTAAAGTGATGAGGAGGTTGAAAGAGTTTGGGAAGTGTGGGGCAATTTTTATCCCACTTCCATATCAAGTTTTGCACAGCAGCTGTTTCAAACGTTTTACTGTCTTAAAACTGCCTGACACTCTGTCTTGGAATATGACCTCAAAGATATTTTACTGTTAAGTCCGTATCACTTGAACTCATTCCATTTTTTTTCTTCCCCTTCTTTATAAGTTTCCTTGGGCTCATGATTCAGTCCTGACTCCTCTATTTCTTTCACACCTCACATCAAAACTTTCAGCAAATTCTGTGAGATTAGAATGAAGAAATATCCAGAATCTTACCACTTCTGATCATCTCCATGGCTACCATCTGGGTCCAAGCCACGATCTTCTCTTACTTGCATTATCGAAATAGCCTCCCTGCCTCTATCTTTGACCTCTTACAATCTCTTCTCCACACAGTAGATAAAGTAATCCTTTTCATGTAACTCATCTGCTCAGAACTCCAACAGTTATTCATTTCACTCAGGATGAAAGCCAAAAATATTAAAATAGCCAGGCACATCCTCCATGAACTAGACCCTCATTACCACTTTGACCTCATGCTCCACTACCCTCTCCCTTGCTCATTCTAGGCTGTCTCACTGCCTGGCTTGCTTCTGCTTTAACACATTAGCTTGTTCCCACCTTAGGGCCTTTGTACTGGTCATTTCCTCTGCCTGGAATTCTTTTCCCTCAGATTTTTTTTTTTTTTTTTTTTTAAGATTTTTTATTTATTTGACAGAGAGAGACACAGCGAAAGAGGGAAAACAAGCAGGGGGAGAGGGAGAGGGAGAAGCAGGCTTCCCGCTGAGCAAGGAGCCCGATGCGGGGCTCGATCCCAGGACCCTGGGATCATGACCTGAGCCGAAGGCAGACGCTTAACGACTGAGCCACCCAGGCGCCCCTTCCCTCAGATTTTTACATGGCTAACTAACCCCTATCTTCATTCAGGTCCTTGTTCAAATTTTTTTAGTACACGTTTTCCCTAATATTCAAAATTAGATCGCCATTCCATATAATATCCCCATAACATTGACCACTTCCACTTCTTTCCTTCTCCCTCTTCTCCTCCCTCCCTTTCTCTCTTTTCTTTTCTTTTTTTTCTTTTCTTTTGTTTTCCTTTCCTTTCCTTTTCTTTCTTTTTCTTTCTTTCTTTCTTTCTTTCTTTCTTTCTTTCTTTCTTTCTTTCTTTCTTTCTTTCTTTCTTCTTCCTTCCTTCCTTCCTTCCTTCCTTCCTTCCTTCCTTTCTTTTTCTTTCTTTCTTCTTCTTTCTTTCTCCTTTCTTCCTTTCTTCTTCCCTTCCTCCCTCCCTTCCTTCCTTTTCCACTTGATTGAATGGTTACTTTGAATAATTGAATGGCAGTTTTTGCCAACTAGAATGTAAGCCTCAAGGGCAAAGAGTTTTGGCTGCTGTGATCACTGCTATTCCCCAAGAGTCTAGATATAGTGACACCTATCTGCACACACTAAATAAATTTTGATTAAAAGGATGAATTATTTCCTTCTTTCTTTATTAGAGGGTGGAATAATGTCTTTAAGGCTAACATTGTTGACTGTGCTATAGATATTCTACAATATATGGCCATTAAGTACTCTTTAATTTTTTTTTCCTTCAGTCTTTACCTTCAATTACCTCATGAATGTATTCAGATTTCCCCCAATCCAAGGAAAGCCTACAGTTCTGAACCTGCTTATCACACTGCCATATGTTCTGGCACAAGAATTTGCATTTGGCACTTTTATCATGTCTTCCCATTTCCATTTCAGCTCTCTGTAATCTTGTTTCTGTTTCTGGACTCTCCTTAAATTATTTGAATGGCTGTCATTATTGGCCTATTTTTTTCACCAATTCATTGATCCATTTTCGGTCCCCAGATTGTTTGATCTCAGGATAATATTTTGAGCTACAGATCATTCTGTCCTTTGGGAAACTTCTCTGATTAATGAAGTAGATAGGAATTAGTTGACTTATATGTGGTTAGATTTAGTCTTACTTCCAATCCTTTTCCTTGGGAGCAGGAAGAGTTCTCAGGGCATCCTTCCTAACTGTGAAATATTCCTGCAGCTTCCAAGGGAAAAGAAAATGAGGCTAACAGCCTGAGGTGAAAGCAAATACTAGTAATGTTCTATAATATAATTGTCTAGTTAATATTTATTGAAAATACCACAAACATGGAAAGTGCAAGAAAAGGAAAGTGGACTTTCCCTTGTTAAATTAGTATTTCATTTATTATAGTTATTTCTTATAACATTAAGGATATTATAGAAGGAGTAGAAATAACAGTTTTTAAGTACAGAAGATACATGTGGATATAACAGGAACTAGGTTTCCAAAGATAAACCTATAAAACTTTTTGCAGTAAAAGTACAAGATTCTGTACAAGCAAATGATAGGATGAAAATGTGAGTGATCATGAAAAATATTTATAGGAAGTTTATAGAGTTTTGATTTCATATCATTTGGCTTTTAAAACAAGCCTTTGATATATTAATGTATCACCATTCTGATGAAGCTAAACTTCAGAAAGGTTATGGGATTCATAAAAAGTCATTGAGCTTATGAATCTTATTCTTTTTAGTCCAGAGCTCAAGCTTCTTCTATAGTTCTGTTGTATGTGGTTGTGCATGTTTGCATTCCCAAAGCTTCCAGTTTCTATGAGGAGAGATTTACACTAATGCATTGGTTCTCAAAGTGCAGTCTAGGGACACATGAAGATTTGAGACCCTTTCATAGGATCCAGAAGATCAAAACTATTTTGACAATATTAAGTTGTCGTTTGCCTTTTTTCATGCTCATTCTCTTATGAATATACAACAGAGATTTCCAGAGCCTATCTGACATTGGAACTGATATCGCACCAGATTGAATGCAGAAGCAGATACAGGAATCTGTCTACTACACGAGACATTAAAGAGTATGGGAAAATATAAAACAGTGCCACTTATAACACTATTTTTTAAATATAGGTATTTTTCATAAAATGTTATTTGAACATTTAATAGGTTTGCTGTTATTTTAAATAACTAATTAATATTATTTTAAGTATTTCTTGGCTTAGATTTCCTATATACTATCGATGGATTTAAAGTTACTTAAATAAAAGCTCTTTAGAGTACCTGGTAATTTTAAGAGTCTGAAAGATCCCTGAGACTAAGTTTGAGAACCCTGCACTAGGGCAATAATTCTAGTAACATTTCCTGCCCCTTATTCAAACTTCCCCATGAAGGAAGTGGGGTTATTGGATTAGTAGTTTACATCCATTGTACCATATTTTGACTGCCTCCATCATCTCCTGTGCTAACTTCTTAATTAGTTGAACTTAAGAAAAGGGCAGAGGGAGGTTACTTATTGAAATAGATGCAATTAGGAGACCAGAAGGATATGAATTTATTTCTTTTTTAGCCTTGAATATTAGAAGAATTACTCTTCTCAGGGCATCATTTTCTTTGTAAAATGAAAATATTGAAGTAAACCATGTTCTGGCTGTACATTCTATAATCTTTTATTTTACATAAAAGCCATTTATATGATGATTATATTATACCAAAACATGAAGTTTCCTGTCCTCCTTCATCCAGTTTTATTTCTCTTGGGTATACTTAGAAGAAAAACATATACCTGCCCTTAGCAATTGTAGCTCTGGATATAAACTCTGAAACACCAAGAAGTTTTAGTGTGAAAGATAGTTTGTCAAACATTAATGTAAGTTAATAGTAGCTTTAAAAAATAGTCTAGTGATTTATTTGAAGATAATTATTTGCTTAATGAAGGGAAAATCATTGTGATGTTCTTTGCCTTTGATCAATGCTTGAGATTTTAAGAAAATCACTGGTGAATTATGTTGGCATAAGAATCACTTTCATAATACAAGTTTGATATTCTGTGCAAAAGTCTGTTGAAAATTATGGGAAAATAATCTTAGAATTTTAAACATATGTTCCTAGGTGTCCTTAGGCTTTGAAAAATATTTGTCCTGAAGAATTTCAAAGGAAAATTCTAAAACTGTCTGCCTAGATTGTAATATTTGTAAATCAACCTAAACAAAGGTGAAATTTGACAGAGAAATTAACCTGAGGATTCATTTCCAGATATTTTCTGTGAATGATTTTTTTCTATATGATTAGGAATCAGGAAAAGCTGTTCTGAGATTAATCTCATGTAAATATTTTTAAACTTTGGGAAATGTATTAACCATTTATTGAACAGAAATCCATATTTGTGTTCAAAATATTTGGTCAACATTTGTGACTTCAGTGGTAAAGATAATTATGTTTGTTCCAATTCACTTTTATTGAACCCATGGTAAGTACTTGGCAGTATGATAGGTAACCACATATCCAAAATGCGTCAAAATAGTACTTTGAAACTTCTTAAATAAATCAAAATTAGCAGGTAGCTTCTGGGAGATCTAGAAACATACATATAAAATAGGAAGACTTACTAACATCACAAAGAGAATGTAAGTGAAAAAACAGCTTTTTTTCTCAGAGAAGCCAGAGAAGAGGTTAGAAATGGTTGTATTTAAGACAAACTTTTTAGAATACATGTTTTCCAACTAGAGAAATGAAGGGATTTAATAAAGACTGGACAGCTTCAACAAGGACATAGAAAATTAAAATCCCTTAGTATATATGGCAGAGTAGATAATATTGCAGATTTGAATGTGTTCAAATATAAGTAGCATTAGGAAAATATAAGTAGACTGTCATGGCGCAGCAGATACTGTGGTTGCCTGGCCATATCTCCTTGGGTTGTATGTTTTAGTGCATCCCGACCTATTTTCAACTGTCTGAGGGCTCTCTCTGGTGGCTGAAGCCTGCTCTGGGAGAAAAATAGTAGAGTAGATGCCTACTGGACTACCTTCTGCTTGTGACTGGAGGTAGTTGGTACATTAATGCTCCAGCTTCCTTACTTCGGGCTGGACAACTCTGAGTAACATGTTCTAAACTGATTCCTTGAGTTCCCTGGCAGGATGAGCCTCCAGTTGCCTCATGATAATGGGCTTGTTAGTGCATTCTTTATTGGCTGTTCTCTTCCTGCCCCCTGTTCCTTCTTCCCTCTTGGTGTTGCTTGGGATAATACCTAAATAAGCTAAACACTCTCACTTGACTGTCACAGACTCTGCTACTGGTGGAGTAAAAACTGAAACACTTGGATTTAATAGATACATAATATTTTCTAAGAATCACTGAATCTAAGAATCCTCTTCCATCCTGTGTGATGATTCTGCGCCAATATCTTGCTTTCCTTTCAAGCTCACCAGCAAGGTACATTTGACAAGTAATATAAACGTATAATTTAGTGTGATGTGGAAGCTGAACATTTTAGTACCATAATCTGAGAAATTTGGTCTTCATTTCAATACCTTTGTAATTTCCTTTACCTTCATTAAAAGAGGCCACTGAGCAGGCTGCTTAAAAGCAAAAAAATTGAGAGCCAGATTAACCTGAAGCTTTGTGTCCTGTTTATGTTTTCTAACTGTGTGATCTTAGGCAAATATTAATATTGTTAGGTCTTTTTTAATGGGAAAAATAAGAAAATTATGAGAGCAAAATGAAATATTCAAACCCTTTAAAAGAGTTTCTACTACATATAAGAATCTATCACTTATTATTGTTGTTCTTTTGATTTTATTGTTTAGGCTAGATGTTAAGGTACTCAATATGCAGGAAACTGTAAGTTGAGATTTTAGTTTTGAAATTAAAGCATATATTCACTTTCCAGGTTATTTCACTCCATTACCTATTTAGGATGAAATAATAATAATTTATTGAGCTTTCCTCTGTAGGTGCTAGACTCTGTTTTAAGTAGTGTCCAAATGTTTTCTCATTTATGACTCAACTTCATAAAATGCTAATGAGCTATCCTATTTTGCCAATAGGAGAAATTAGGGTAACCAGCTAATCATCTTGGTTTGCCTTTGGCTGAAGGGTTTCCTGTGACATGGGTCTTTCAGTGCTAAAACCAGGAAAACCTCAAGCAAACAAGGATGGTTGGTTACCCAAGAACAAAGCATCAGTGAGGATAATTAGCTTGCCCAATATCATAGATTTATAAGTGGAAATTTGGAATTTGAACTTTACTTGTCTGATTTTTAAAAACCAGATGCTTTATTGCCTATTTATAATAGACTCATCCACATTTTCCCTATTCTTCTAAAAAGGTTCCATGTTATAAACCTCAGAAAGGAGCTGAAGATACCTTACAGTTGTGTTCTCAGTATGGGTGATAATACCCTTCTTCTAGAAAGCATTTTTGAAATCTGCAAAAGTATTTGGGTTGTCAAAGTTATTGGAAGAGCACCACTGGACTTAGTGGAATGGTCTCACAAAATGAAAAATTCTCCCAATTTTAACATGACTTTGAATGTCTTCTTAGTCATTCATATGGTTACCCATTGGATCCCATTTAAGTATAAATCACAATTTTAATAAATTTAATCAAAATACTATTATATATAAGAGACAAAAGAAATGTAAATAATGGTAAAATTGTAATATGCTGAAAATTATAATATTACAAATATATGTTGTAAACATTACATATTGAAGTATTTACTTATTTGGGGTTGCCAATTTATTTTAGTCTTCAGCAATGTCTCCAGAGGAATTCACTTTCTATACCTTCTTTGCTTACTTTTCCAACTCATCTTCTACTACTCTTCATCAATTAAGATAAATTTTTCTTTTTTTTCAAGTTCTAGAGTCTGAATATATGTCTTGTTTTGACAGGTGGTAAGAATTCACAATTGGAGACTTGTTTTCTGTATCACTTACATGCTATGCCATAACATACAGAATTATGTAGACACTACCCTTATCAATAAGGTCATTTATAACAACATGATATTTCTTGGTTTCTCTATTTTGAAAATTCTTAACTTGCTCTAACATTTTATTCCTACTTATTTTTTTAAAGATGTTATTTATTTATTTGAGACAGACAGAGGGAGAGCACAAGGAAGGGCAGAGGGAGAAACAGACTCCCCACTGAGCAGGGACCCCAATGCAGGGCTCGATCGCATGACCCTGAGATCATGACCTGAGCTGAAGGCAGACGCTTAACCGACTGAGCCACCGAGGCACCCCATTTTATTCCTACTTAAAATAAAATTTTTCCTCTTTCTGTTACCATTCACAAGGAAGTCTGGTCCATTATTAACTTATTAAAACAACAGTTCTTATTCTAATATCAATCTTTTTTGTTAGAATTACTTCTAATACTATTTTTCATAAAGCAAGTATGTACAAGTATGTGGCCACTTTATTTTGTTTCCCAGTGTGGTGATATCTGAGCATTTATATATTAATGTTCATATAATTTAATTATAAATTATTTCCCTTTTACCCTCCATTATTTTAGAATGGACATTACTATTATTTAAAGATTATGTGTGTGGGTAGCCTATATTATCTTTTAATTTAATTTTAGAATAATAGAATTAGCATTATACTATGTTTGTTTTTTAAAGGAACCATTGAGTTGGGCAGGGTTGAGAACACTGCAAAAGAAACAGATTATTTTCAAATAATAATAATGGTTTCTAAGGGCACCTGGGTGGCTTAGTCGTTAAGCATCTGCCTTAGGTCCTGGGATCGAGCCCC
Source organism: Phoca vitulina (assembly GCF_004348235.1). Classification (NCBI taxonomy): domain Eukaryota; kingdom Metazoa; phylum Chordata; class Mammalia; order Carnivora; family Phocidae; genus Phoca; species Phoca vitulina. Next base: position 11,512,085 of record NW_022589721.1, on the reverse strand, counting down.
ACATCAGGCTCCCTGCTTGGGGGGGGGCTGCTTCTCCCTCTCTCACTCCCCCTGCTTGTGTTCCCTCTCTCACTGTGTCTCTCTCTGTCAAATAAATAAAATCTTAAAAAAAATAATAATGGTTTCTAAGAAGCAGATGAACTTGATATAATCACCTTTCTTTCTTCTGTAATAACCAACTTTAATTTAAATTTTAGGAATTCCATTTAGATTGGAAAACATATTCTTGACCACCTAAAACTGAAGATATATTTCACAGGGAGGTTTTCAAATTTTAAGACACAGCAAAACCTAGTCTCTGAGCGCGCCATAGAAAAACACTTTTGGAGCCAATTGGCAAGGATTGTGTGAAAGGAAGTGTGGATAAACTACAGCTATAAAGGTTTACAGAATCTTGTTAAAGAGAAGGAGAAGGGCAAGAGAACAAAGACCGTGATCCTAGGGAATGAATCTCTGAGGAATAGTAGAAATAATGAGGCATATATGTGTGTAAAATAATACTATGCAAAAGATTGAGAAATAAGAAAAAACTAAATTTGGAATTCACATTTTTAAGAAAGTGAGTTGTGATTTATTGAGTGTTCACTGAAAGAGTATTGTTTGGTGATAGGGAAGGCTATAATTTGGAATATAATGAAGTCCATTGCCCAAAGAAACACTTGTAAAATATTGTTTGTTTTTTCTAATTCCTCCAGTAGAGAAGAATTTACTCTCCCACTATGATTTAGCTATGTTCCAGGAAATATCAATAAGAATTTACTAAGAAATCTTTCAAGGTCTTTTCTATTATGAGTAATAAATATTATCTAATGAGGACTCACTTCGTGTTAGACATGCTGCCTAAGAGTTTTACACGTAACGTTCTTTATTCCTTTCAATGACATGTTAAGAATTGTTTTACATACTTTAGAGATGACAAAACTAGGCCTAAACAAAGAATTTGACCAATGTCAGAGAATTATGTGCTGAGGTAGAATTCAAATACTGACATAACCTTATTATTTCTTTGAGTATTCATTTAATGTAAAGTTCTGTATATATGTGCTCAAAGTAGACTGTTGTCTAAAAACTACAATGACAGATTCAAACACTACAGTAAATTTTACTGACATTAAGCAAAGTTCAGCCTGCTATTTATAAATTAGGTCCCACAATCATGAAACTTGACTAAACATATCTCCAAAATATGTCAACTCAGTATTTCTCCATTCTCTTCCTCTTTTCTCCTATTTTGTGCCATATGCATTACTATAGATCCTTTTACTTGACCTTATATCACCAATGACACCATCATGCACCGAATTTGCTTATTTGAAATAACTGATATTTGCCCTCTGTCCATTTTATCTTTTAGCCATTTAGCTTATCCAGCAAATATTCACATTTCATCATGTCTTCCAGATTTTCTGTTTGGCATCATATGCTATTTGGATCTTTCTTTTAAATTTAACTTATCTCTGGCTATTGACTTATTACACATTATCTTAATACCATACTTGAGCTCCTGCATTGATGCTCTCCCTGGCCTTATCATTTTTACAGATTTTTCCACCTCCACTAATACACCTGCTTCTGCCATAAGAGACAACACTCTATATCACAAATCTAGTTATTCTTCTTCATTGCTTTAAAACTCAGTGTTTTTTCAATTGCTTTTGGGATGGTGTTGAAATTCTTCCTTATGACATGTAATGCTCATATTTGCTGATCCATGTTCAGTGCATCTGCATAGACTCCTCCAAACACATCCTGTTTATAAATGCTTAACTGTATGTTTTTCCTAAATATGCCACATTTTTCCCACATATTCCTGTTTTACCTCACTTATTTCCTCCACCTCCCTGCCTCCACACACACACAAAGGCTTCCAGACCCAGTTCAAATTACTACTCTGTGAAATCTTCAGTCTCACCTGGTTAAATTGGTCAATACTCTTTTCTGTGCTCTCTCAGTCATTTTATATCATTGTCCTTTTCACATCGGTTCATATTTCTTTTGTTTGCATCTGGGACTCTTCTTTTAATGTGTGAGTGCCTCCATTAACTACTCCAGACAGTGACTCCGCTGTCTAAACTGTTAAATAAAGCCAACTCTTTATTGTATAAGCTGATACACTTCTACTCTGAAGATAGTATCAGTGCAATAGACTCTACCTTTTCAAAGCTTGGAATCTAGAAAGATTAATATTGAAATCAGTATGTATCCTTTGGCAAAATTAGATTCTCAGTTTTGAGAAATATCGGTGTTTCCTTAATATGTTACTATTAAAACTTTCTGTTTATGAGAGAATCAAAATATTTGAATCCTATAAGCCGAAACAGCCAACACACTGGAGAGAGGAAGATCAGATGGAATAAAAGATCAAATTTATTGGGAATATTTTTACCTTTAGTTCAGGAATTTGAATTCTCTCCAAACTTTTGGAATGTATGGTTAGTTGAGGTGGTTAATTTTAAAGGAAATTAACAGTCTCTTCCAACAGTAGTACATTGTTTGCTTTCTAGCTCTCAGAATTGACAGGTATGAAGGGGAGTTATATTTACATGTTACAGATTTAAGAAATTAATAATTCAGCCATGGAGAAACTATAAAATATCTGTTTCTATAACAATGTACAAAGAGGGGTTTCAACGTTATTTGTGTACTGTTAAAGATAGAGACAGTTCTTGCTGAGTTTAGGGGTGATAGTGAAAGGGGGCTGAAAAACAGTGGTCAGCCCAAGGTGGACTAGTTTTATAACATAAAACTGAAAGGCAAGATAGACATGGAGTTATCAGGAGTAAAGCAGTAGCAAGTGAGTGCAAAATATGATTTTTCAATCAAAGAGGAAACAACCTAGATAAAAACACTTATCATCTGAGGGTATCAGAATTTATGAATAGCAAGTATATAGCATTATTTCTTAAAAGGGGATTGTCTGCTCAGTTGCTCTTGCCTATCTGAAGAAGTTTCTTTATTGCTTGCTGGCAGTATTTCACAATAGACTTTTAGAATTTAACTTCCAATCTACCTTACCAGTTTTAACTGGTCTCATGCACCTTATGGTTTACTCACATTGAATCATTCAGTATTTTTCAAACACACCAAATGGGTCAAATTCCCCTGTGCCTTTACTTATGCTGTTTACACAGCCTGGGAATGTTTCTCCCCTATTTTTAGCTGTAAAATACTTAACACTCCTTCAAGGATAAGTTCAAATTCATTACTACTATGAAAAATGACCAGCTTCTCCACCCAAAATTAACCTCTGTCTCCTCTGAACTCCTATAGCATCGTATTTCTATCTATTCTCACATATCTCGCTCCATTCTTTCACCTCAGTTAACTTTTCAGGGCAAGTACTTTGATTTATTCAACATAGTTCCATAGTGGGGACTTGAACTTCATGCCCACCGTGGGAATTCAATAATATCAAGTTACTACTCACCAAGAGTTACATAGTTTTAGGATATATTTTAAAGACAGAACTAAAATGATATTCTGATATTGAATGTGGGTGTGAAAGAAGGAGAGGAATTAAGAATGAATCTAGGTTGTTGGCTTGAACTACTTGAAGGATGGTGTTGATATTTTTACAGTTGGGAGGGGTATGGTTTTTTAGCAGGGGATGAGGCAGGCTTGGACTTTGTTTAGAATATATTACACTGAAATGCTTACTAGGTAGTCAAATAGTGATGTTGAACGGACAATTGGCTATAACATTTAGAAGTTTACGTGAGATATCTGGGTTAGAAATGTAAATTTGTGAATCATAATTTTAGATGTTATTTAATTTCAGGAGGCTGAATGAGATTATCTAGGAAGAAAAGGCATCTGAAGTGTGTGCCTCACTTATAGAGGACATTGGGACAAGAAGGATCTAGCAAAACAAAACAAAACAAACAAACAAAAACACTGAAAAAGAGGTAGAGGAATAATCAAGAGAGAATAATGTCCTGAAATCACAAGAGGGTAATATCAAATGTTGCCAATGGGTTAGGTGAGATGGAGCTAAGAATTGACCAAGGGTGTAACAACGTGGCAGTGAATTGGCAATCTTGACAAAAGTCTTTCAATTGATAGAGTTGGTTGCCTGATTTGAGTGGGAGAATGGGAGGAGGGAAAGTGGTGACAGCAAACACAGGCAATTAGATGCTATAAAGGGACCAAAAATGGTAACAACAAAAGCAGTGGATAACCAAATGATAGTAACCAAATTGTATTTTAATGTTTTTTAAAGGTTCTTATATCATGGCACAGCACTAGATAGAGATTTAGAATCAAACAAAATTGTATTTATCATTGACACCCTGCGTGTTCTCAAGAATGACATGTCAAGGGAAAAGAATGTACACCTCTTTATTCTCTGTTGCCTATCATGGTGATTTAATAGAGTAAGTACTTCATAAAGGTATATTGACTCTTTCTTTGTGTGGATAATGGATGGATGTGCAGATGAATAAAAAGTGCGCCTTATGCATATAGTTATAGAAGGTGATTTCCTGGCTGCCACATGCGGCTGAAGTGTCCTAAGAACTAGACAAATATAGATCTTAAACACATGAAATATTGGGCCTTAGGGATAATGAGAAAACATTCTCTCTTTCAAAAGTTTAAAAATCTTACACAGTGTAAAAACTCCCATTATTGGAGAGATTCCCAGGATCTTGAAAAACTGTAAATTTAGGGAAATTTTTATCAGAACCCTCCATCTTGCCACTATTATTTTATCTTTTACAATAACCCCATAGTTCTTTAGCTTCTGAAAAATTCTCTCTCTAGTTTTTCATAACTACAAGAGTTATGTGCTTCTCTTCTCTGTGTCCCATTCATATGGGAAGGATAGTAAGTCATGTTGTTGTGATCCATCACCCACACTTGGAAAACATTCTTACTTTGCTTGGAACCAGAAAACTGCCATGGGATTTTGCCATCCGTGACTTGCATGGATGTCCTACTCAGCCTACTCCAGCGTGTTCCTTGTCAGTGTTTCCCATTCCTATACAGAGACCCTCTTTACCCTGCAGAGCTTTGAAACTCCATGCTGGGTTACTGGCCCCTGGCCTCGGGGGACAAGAGGGATCTAGCAAAACAAAACAAAAGGGTATGTGTGGACACATACCCTCAAACCTTGCATGGTTTAACTAGTAACTTTGCCCTGAATTATGACAGAAGGAAGGAAAAGTAGCAAGAAGGATGGAGGACAGGAAAGGAGAAAAGCAAGAAGTCAAAAGGGAACATGTGCATGGAAAAATAAAGCCCTTTCAGCATTTTTATGCTTCCTGCTTTCATACTATGTATTTTTTCATCTTTTTATTTTCAAGAGATCTGTGTTTTTATACATAAAGTTTGTCTCTTTTAGAAAGCACTGGTTCTAACTTTCACATCCAATCTGACAAGCTCTGCCTTTTGCACTGTGATATTAATTGTTGCTATGATATAACGGTATATATCTTCGGGTTTCCACAGTTACTTAGAGTAAAAATGGATGACTTCATGTAAAACATTATAACTTTGCAGTAGTACCATTTCATTTTTCAGCTTTATTAAAGTATGGTTGATATATAAAAATTGCACATATTGAATGTATACATTTTGGTGAGTTGGACATATACATACACCAGTGATGCTGTCACCACAATCAAGGAAATAAACAATCCCATCATTTCCAAAAGATTTCATATGTCCTTTTCTTTTTGGTGGGCATAACTTTTAACATGAGATCTAGCTCTTTGCACATTCTCAAGTGCACAACACTGTATCATTAATGATAAGCTCTTGTTCATTTTACAGCAGATCTCTAGAATTTTTTCATCATGTATAACTGTAAACTTATACACATTGAACTCCCCTTCCCCATCCCCTAGTAACTGCTACTGTATTCCCTGCTCTGTGAGTTTGACCATTCTAGATAGCTCCCAGAAGTGGAATCATGCAGTATTTTTCCTTCTGTGACAAAATTATTTCACTTGGCATAATGTATTCCAGGTTCATCTATGATGTCACAAATGGAAGAATTTCCTTCTTTTTAAAGGCTGAATTATATTCCATTGTATGTATATAACACATTTTTTTAATCCATTCATCTGTTGATGAACATTTGGATTATTTCCATTTATATCCATCCTGTGTGCTCTCATTGCCCTCTATATTATATCTGGATTCATAATAAACTGCATACTATTGTGTTACAAGTTTTGCTTTAAATAGAATTCCAAACAAAATTTTAAAATATACGTATTAATTTTACATTTATTCACATATTTGTCATTTCTGATGTTCCTTCTTTTCTGTGGATCTGCATTTCCTTTTGGTGTCATTTCTCTTGCATATTGCATCATTTTTTTTCATCATTGCATATTATCATATTATTGTTGCCCTGTATGTATGTACCATTTTCTCTGGTAACTCTCAAGATTTTCAATCTATCTTTGGTTATCAGCAATATGACTATTGTGCCTTGATGTGTATTTTCTTTTTATTCTTGTATCTATAAAAATTTATGATTTTCATCAAATATAGTACATTTCTGTCATTACTTATTTAAACATTTATTGTGCCCCACTCTACTTCTCCTCCTTTTTACATGAATGTTAGTTAGACTGCTTTATATTGTCTTACAAATCACTAGGGTTGTGTTTAATGTTATTATTATTTTTTGTCTGTTCTTCAGATTGAGAAATCTGGTTGTTTGGCAATAGCTGAATACTCTTTAAGTTCTTTTAGCTTTTCAGCTGTTGCTTATCATTGAGTTCCTTGAAATTTCCCTTAAAGATGCAAAGTCGGGAGACAAAGATTTGAATGGAGTTTACATGCATATTTCAGGGCCTCACCCCTATGAGTCTTTTCTTTTGGGGTTACCTCTGTGAGTTTCCTGTGCCCCCAAACTTCCTACTACAACTCTCAAGCCAAAAAGACTACAATTTCTGTTTAAATTCTAGCTCTCTTGCATTAAATGGGATGGAGATTGCACTCATTGAAGGGAAATATAAACATAGATCTCTCCTACTATTCCCTTCTTTTAAGGGTCAGATACCTTCCAGTTTCTGTTCTCTTTTGTTTGCTCTTCAATGACAGCTGTTAGTGAATATCTGGTTGAGAGTTCATAATTTTTATCTGCAGGAGAGATTGTTAAATAGAAGTTACTCTGCCAATACTAGAAGCAGGACCTTTGTTTTATTGTTTTTTTTAACTTTAAATACACAGTGTATACATTCATTTGTATGTCTGATCTATTTCCCAATAATAATATAAAAAATTGTAACAACATAATTCATTACAATCGACCAAACAAGAACTTTGATTATATCTCAAAAGAAGAAGAAAAAGAATCGAAAAAATTTAATCATTATTTTTTATTCATTGCTTATTTGTATAAGGAAATGAGAACTAGGAATAGCAAGCAATTTTACAACATGGTAAACTAGCTACCAAAAACTTACATTAAACATCATACTTAAAAAGGAAAGTTTAGCTATGTTCCCTTTAATTTGGAGGAAAAAAGCAATAAAAGACAGTATCTTCATTGCTACTATACAACATGTTAATGTCAAAATAATATAACAAAAAAGGGGCCTAGGGATTGGAAGGGAAGCAATAAAATTCTTTTCAATTAGAGATGATATAATCAATAATAAAGAGTATCAAACAGAATCAACACATAACCTATTTAAACTAGTTAAACTAATAGTGAATTGAGGCAATTTTGCTGGAAAAATCAGTTTGGAGAACATAATGAAATTTTTTCAATATTATCAATGCACATCTAGAAAATAAAATATAAAATAAAGCACCATTTACAATGCAGCAAAATATCAAATTTTCCCATGACCTATTTGGAAATGATTTAAAAGAAGATATACAAGATAGAGTAATAAATTATTGTCATAGATGGGACAACAGAATTTCTTTCTTTCTTTTTTTTTTTTTTTTATGATGCAACTTATTAAGTTTATTTAAGTAGCACTGGGACAGGACCCATGGGCAGAAAGAGGTGCACTTTTTGCTGTGTGAGGCTGGTGGTTATATACTTAATAGTCAAGGGGAAGGGAGCATGCAGGGAGTATCAGATTAGAAAAATTTCTGAGAATGTCTTTGAACTTCTACTCAATAAGACAAAACAGAAGCTTTGGTTTTCTGGGCAGATAAAGAAGAAAAAAAAATGGGCGCCTGGGTGGCTCAGATGGTTAAGCCTCTGCCTTTGGCTCAGGTCGTGATCCCAGGGTCTTGGGATGGAGCCCTGCATCAGGCTCCCTGCTCAGTGGGGAGTCTGCTTCTCCCTCTCCCTCTGCACCTCCCCCTGCTCATGTTCTCTCTCACTCTGTATCTCTGTGTCTCAAATGAATAAATTAAAAAAAATCTTTAAAGAAAAACTGTTTATAATTTCTTATCAAGAGCAGACTGTCTTTTTAACAGAGAGAAAAGTAGAATTTCAGTCTTATACCCGTGTACTTTTAATATCCATTTATTTTAATCTTAGTCCTGACAGTATATAAAATTCTTTTTCAAAGATTTCCCTTCACAAATCTTCTACAGCTTTCTTTTTCATTCAGGTTGTGTCCTTAGTCTTTTCTCTCTAAATAACTAATCTCATTTTAGGACACAATTACTTTCTTTGTCCCTCAACAAAATGTATTTGCATTTCTTATACCTTCCTTACACATTGCCTACTTTCTACATACAGAGTTGCTTTCCTTATCATCTCCATCAGTCTTAATTACATTTTAGCTTAGAAAATTAAGTTGCCAGTGAAAATTAAGTCCCTACTGAAATTAGTCTGCAGTGAAAATTAAGTAGTAACCAATTGTGAACTGTCTGTTACAACAGAGTTCCTTAGATTGGCAAATATATGAATACATTTCATAATTTCTAAAAAACATATGTCTTCCCATAGTACAATCTTTCAGTAAAGCATAAAGTATGTTTACCAACAGACTGAAGTATCCTCAGTTTCTCCATGATAAGAAGCCAAAAGCACAAACCTATGTTCAATAATCAGTGCTTTAGTATTTTATCTTATTTGGAAAAGTCTTGGGTAGGCAATAAGTTCAACCCAATTTTTCATTTAACTTAGCGAAATTTTAAAGTTTCAGGTTACCAAAGATTGAAAGCCATTTAACAGTTTTACCTATGAAACTTTTTATTTTTTTATTTTTTTTATTTTATTTTTTTAAAGATTTTATTTATTTATTTGACAGAGAGAGACACAGAGCAGGAACACAAGCAGGGGGAATGGGAGAGGGAGAAGCAGGCTTCCCGCTGAGCGGGGAGCCCGATGTGGGGCTCGATCCCAGGACTCTGGGATCATGACCTGAGCCGAAGGCAGACGCTTAACCGACTGAGCCACTCAGGCGCCCCTTTGAAACTTTTTATTTATTCAACCTGTTCATTCTTAACAATTATCCATGAAAATTCTATGAGACACAAAATTAACCATCATTTTAAGCCATCTTTTGCTGAAAGTTGCAACAAACATGAGCTTATTTGACCTTTGGTAAACCTTGGTAAAAAAGTTTTATATTTAATGATAATAATTCTAAAGACATGTCTATCTTAATTAAACTAACAAACTTAAATTAGCTTTAATACAGACTGTGTTACACCTGTGCCCACTAAAAGTCAATCAATTTGGTCCCCACTGTCAATTTTACTTGGGGCACCTGTGGGGCACTATGAAGGGGGTGGTTTAAGCCCAAGGGAACTCTTGGGTCCCTTCATGTTGATTTAGGAGGTGCTTCAGTTTGAACCTTATAAAGAGGTGGCCCAATTCCTTGGGGTGTCCTTTGTTCCTCGATAGTGAAGGTAGGGGGATGGGGGCCAATGGCAGCCAGAGGCACCGAGGATGGTACAGGAGCTGGTTATAAAAACCATGCCCAGGGTGGTGCAGAAACAGGAGGGGCCAGAAGAGGTGAGGTGCTACCAGTAAGTCTGGAGGCAGATGAAAGCCCAGAAGGAAGAAATAGGATTTCCGGGCCTAAAGCCTGTAAACTTGGACAGATGAACATTTCCTTCCACCAACAAAAAGTGGAAATAGGCAAGCCATGTCCAACACTTCATTAATTACAGAAACTATGAAGAGGTGCAGCTAAGCAACATCAGGCCAATTCAGAGAGAGGACTGGGAAGAAGGCACCTATGACCAAACCCTTGAGTTCTGTAGAGGAGGTGCTGGCCAGTCCAGAAGATCCACTTGGCCCACCCAGCAGTTTTACCAACCTCCCCAGGCCCAGAACTAATATGAGAAGAAAGGAGCCGTTGACTGAAACATCCAGGTCAAAACCTGTTGATAGACCTCCTACTTTCCCTTTAGAAGAAGGTGCAACTGTGATGGATATTATTATTGGAGAATGAAAAAGCAGATTTTAGAGGGGAAAAAAATGCAGCCCACATGAAGAATGGGAAAAAATACTAAGTTAACTAAAGCAAGTACCTTTTACAAGTGAAAAAGAATTTTTTCTTCTGCCATAAATAATCAATGCGCTGTTAAAAAAAAAAAAAGTAAAACGGGGAAAAAATGACAGGGAAAAAGAAGATAGGGAACCTCCCTGAAACAAAAGGAATTTCAGCAGCTGCTTGGGAATATTCTTCAAAGTTCCGGTCCCAAAGTAGACTAACCAGAAAATTGGCTCCAATTATCACGGCAATTAACCCAGGAAATGAATGAGGGAGAAAACCCCATACAACAAGTCCGGCAACATTCATCCAGGCCCCTTATTTATTTCAGATATATAACTTATTTCAGATATATTTCAGATCTGACACACAAAAGAAGAAGCAAACAAAAAGAAGAGTGTCTCAGTACAAAGAGAGGGAGGTATATATAGGATCTTGGCAGGAACCTGTTTACAAGAGAGACAAAGGAGGGGGAGAATAAGACAGGACACAGGTAAGATGGTGGATTAACAGAAGCAGAAGGGTCTGAGGCAGCTGAGCTGATGATGATTAGGTAGATGGTAGAGGGTGAGGAGATGGGTATTCTCAGGCACCCTAAAGGAATATGGACAGATCAGGGTTTGGGTATAGGTCCATAAAGACCTGACCATTTGGGATTTCAGTCCACTTTTCTGGTCAGACTTCACCTCCAACCCCCCAGTTTGTATTGAGGACAATAGTGTTACAAAAGCAGCAGACCTGGGAAGGAGGTATACAAGGTGTCAGGGTCAAACTGGCTCCAGTTTCTCAAGACGCATCCCAAGGGAGTGGGGATGGGATTGAGGATTTAGAGAAAAGATAGACAGTGACAGCCTTCTGGGCTAGACATATCCCTGCTGAACCCAAGAGCGTCACCTTGGATAGTCTGCCCCAGGGACAGCTCCCTGGAACCATCATAATATCATCCCTGGTACAGGTGAGCACCCACAACCTGTCAACGTCTTAGGCCTACCACATCTCATGAAGAGGGAGCCCTTGTCCATCCTTCCTTTCAATTAAGACAAATTTCCTTGTGAGATGGGAGAACTCTCCCCTGCACTGAGGTTGCATTTAATCTGGTGAACCAATGGTTTTTGTTTCCTTTTTAGGCCTTTTTCCAGATAGATCAGAAAGAAAGAGTAGAACAAAGGAGAAGAGTGAAAGCAACTCTTCAGCGCAAGGAAGGCAAGAGTTGGAGACTCACTGATGATGAGAGTCTCTCAACTCACTGTTATCTTGTCCTTTTATGGTTGCCCAAATGATGTTGCCAGGTGAAGTGGGGAGACCCTGGGCCCTGAGGCCTTGACCCAGCTAGACCCAAAGGAATCCCCAAAGATTCTTGGTCTTATCATGAGAAGGAATGCAAGGACAGACATGCAGCACAGCAGATGAGCAACAGCAGTGTGGAAGTTTATTAAAGCAAAAAGTACGCTCTCAAGATCTGAGAGCAGGCAAGCTCAAGCTCTTGTATTCGTTTTTGTCACTTTCCCCAAACAGGCCACCAAAAATGATGTGGTGTCATAGAGTGCAATGGTCAAGAAAGAATTCTTGAGACATTTTATGGTGTAACTTAGTAAATTTATTTAAGCATCATGGGGACAGGACCCATGGGCAGAAATAGCTCTGGAGCAAGAGAATTTTAATGTAATTTCAGTACAATCCCAATTCAGATTTCTCCAGGATATTTTTGTGAAATGAAATGAACATATTCTAAG
>NW_022589721.1:11334982-11494982 GCF_004348235.1 Phoca vitulina | reverse complement strand
AAAAAATTTCATTGATGAAGTAGAATTGAAAGTGGTTATAGAATACTATTTCTGGGGCTGAATTCTGCAAAATGGTATACAGAAAGCAAGGAATATTGGCCAATCCAGTACTTTATTGCTAAGCAGTAGATAATGTATCAACAATAGGACCTCAAATTTCAGAATGAACTAAATAGACCAAATTTTGCCTCCGTTTCTGGAGTTTAGTCAGAGGCATGAAAACTACAATTTTGAATCTCAAAATTATTTTATTGATACTACTATGCTCTAAATTACATTAATCTGATTAAATTTCACAACTATACAATGAAGAACCACATGCAGAAAGTCTGTGTTAGTGATTACACAGTAAAGGATGTGATTTTGCTTTCAAGAAAGGAATATACTTACTAACTCCATAACTTTCTCTTGGTACATGATCCAACATATTATTGATATTTAATTCCTTATTCCTCATTCCCCCTTGAGTATAATATATTCTAGTTCAGGAATCCATTGGTATTCATCTTTGTGTTCTTAGTTTCTAAGATAGTACCTTATAAACTAGGCATAATTTATTCTTGAGGTGATTGATCTAAAATGATCAGTTTGCTATTGTTTCTGAGATTATATCCACTGGTGCAAACATTTCAGAACATCTTGCAAGTGTTATGATCTGCATTATACAAATTCATCATTCACTGTACTGAAAACAGAGTTATGTTTCTTGTAAAGGGAGTACTGACCCACACATGGCTTCTTTTCCTCTGATTTTTTTTTTCCTGTTTTCTTCTTTCCTTTTTAGGCCTTTCTTTACCTTATATTTTCTTCTCTTACTTTCTTCTTCACATTGAAGTAATTTCCTCTGATAATCTCACTGACTTTAAATATTCAACAGCTACTTCTTTTTTATTGACATATAATTGACGTATAACATTGTATTAGTTTCAAGCATACAACATACTGATTTGATATTTGTATACATTGAGAAATAATCACAATTGTCATCATAAAGTGTTAAAAAAATTTGCTTGTGATGAGAACTTCTACGATTCACTCTTCTAACAACTTATAAATATGTAATACAATATTATTGACTATAGTCACTATGCTGCACATTACATCCCCATGACTTATTTATTTTATGACTGGAAGTTTGTACCTCTTGATCCCCTTCATGTATTTTCCTATCCCTCAACCCCACTTCTTTCTGGCAACCATCAATCTGTTCTCTGCATCTATAATTTTGTTTTGTTTGTTCATTTGTTTTGTTTTTTAGATTTTACACATAAGTGAAATCATACAGTATTTGTCTTTCCCTGTCTGAATTCTCTTACTTAACATTATACCCTCAAGGTCCATCCATGTTATTGCAAATAACATGATTTCATTCTTTTTTATGACTGAGTAGTATTTCACTGGATATACATCCCATATCTTCTTTATCCAATCATCCATTAATGGACACTTAGACTGCTTTCATATCTTGGGTATTATAAATGATGTTGCAGTGAACATAGGGGAACATATATCTTTTTGAATTAGTGTTTTCATTTTCTTCCAATAAATACTCAGAAGTGGAATTGCTAGATCATATGGTAAGTTCTATTTTTAATTTTTTGAGGAAGCTCCATACTGTTTTCCATAGTGGCTGCACCAATTTACATTCCCACCAACAGTGCACAAGGGTTCCTTTTCTTCTATCCTCTTCCAACACTTGTTATTTCTTATCATTTTGATCTTAGCCATTCTGACTGGTGCAAGGTGATATCTCATGGTGGTTTTAATTTACATTTCCCTAATGATTAGGTATGTTGAGCATGTTTTATGTGTCTGTTGGCCATCTGTATGTCTTCTTTGGAAAAATGTCTGTTCAGGTCCTTTGCCTATTTTTTAAATCCAATTCTTTGGGGTTGGTTTTTTTTTTTTTTTTTTTTTTTTTTTTGGTGTTGAGTGTTGAATTGCGTAAGTTCTTCATATATTTTGGAGGTTAACCCCTTATTGGATATATGATTTATAAATATCTTCTCCCATTCAGCAGGTTGCCTTTTCATTTTGTTGATGATTTCCTACTCTGTATAGAAGCTTTTTAGTTTGATGTAGGCCCATCTTTTTATTTTTATTTTTGTTGCCCTTTCTTTTGGAGTCAAATCCAAAAAATCACATCGAGACTCTTATCAAGGAGCTTAGTGCATATGTTTTCTTTCAGGAGTTTTATGATTTCAAGTCTTACATTCAAGTCTTTAATCCATCTTGAGTTAATTTTTGTTTATGGTGTAAGACAGGCTCCAGTTTCAGTCTTTCACATGTGGCTGTCCAGTTGTCCTAATACTATTTATTGAAGAGAATGTCTTTTACCTACTATTTATTCTTGCCTCCTTTGTCATAATTTAATTGACCATATATCTGGAGTTTTATTTCTGGGCTCGCTATTTGATTTTATTGACCTATGTGTCTGTTTTATGCTAATACCATACTGTTTGATTACTACAGCTTTTTAATATAGTTTGAAATCAGGGAGCATGGTGCCTCCACTTTGTTCTTTTTTCTCAAGATTGCTTTGGGTCTTTGGAATCTTCTGTGGTTCCATACAAATTTTAGGATTGGTTTTGTGAAAAATGCAGTTGAAATTTTTGTAAGAATTATATTGAATCTGTAGATTGCTTTGGGTAACATGGACAATTTAACACTATTAATTCTTCCAATCTATGAACACAGGATGTGTTTCCATTTATTTGTGCCTTCTAACAGCTACTTGTATGTAAGTGATTTATAATACATATTTTGAACTCTCAGTGTGTTTCTTAGTTCTATTTTGAAAACTTCTTATTGCTGATTGACATCTTTGCTTGGATATCAAAATTAAATTAATTACTCAGTATGTTCTTAATTGAATTTATAATTTTCTCCTCCTGTTTGTATCCCTCCACATAAGCTTTTACAATCTATACATCTGTTTTTGTTATTGACATTATT
This sequence comes from Phoca vitulina, assembly GCF_004348235.1. Classification (NCBI taxonomy): domain Eukaryota; kingdom Metazoa; phylum Chordata; class Mammalia; order Carnivora; family Phocidae; genus Phoca; species Phoca vitulina. The sequence continues at coordinate 11,492,027 of NW_022589721.1, read as the reverse complement.
ATTGTGTAAATTTGAAATTGTTACAAGTTCATGAACTGTAAGTAAATTGCAGACATAGTATAGTATTATACTGTATCTCTCTGCCTTTCACAAATTCTTTATCTTTAATTCTAGTGTAGTGGTTTTATGTAAAGATGCAAGCTTTGTGGTTTACCAACATGGATTCTTATCAGAATACTTGCTTTTAATAACTCTATGCCCAGCTTTAAGTCTCAGTTTTCTCATCTATAATATAGATATCATAATAACTGCTGCACGTCGTTGTAATGATTAAGTGAGCTAATAGAGGAGGAAAGAGAGTGGTTAATAGCATTTGTAAAGTAGCAAACTTCAATACATTGTAGTTAATTTTATTTATTAGCAAAGTTACCCTAGTGTACCAGCTCATCAATTCTTTATTATGAATATTTTAATTACAAAAACCTAAAAATACAGCAAATTGAAATAATCTCAGAGTGAAAACCCACATGCCTGACACCTAATTTCTGCCATTAGTACTTTACTATAGTTGCTTATCACCTATCATTCTATCCATCCTTCAATCCATGCATCAATCTGTCTTATTTCAAAGTAAACTGCAAATATCAGTGGACTATCTGTTCTTTATACTCCAGCATGCATATTTAACATTTATATTTCTTTCTAGTTTTACTTTTGATGTAATATATATCTAATGCTATATATAATGATGTAATATAATACATATGCAGATTTGCCTTCCAGTTTTACTTTTGATGTTTTATATATATATATATATATATATATATACACACAAACATATACATTCACAAATACAGATACTGTGTATGTGTATAGATATGGATGCTATATAAATATATATACAGATACAGAGATATATATTATCTATATTAAAAGATATATATTACTTTTCATTATATATACTTATACACACAGAGAGAGATACAGACATAGTAAAAGTGAAACACAAATTCTGTGTAATCCAAACTTCTATCAAGATATCCAACATTAGCATCATACCAGAAAGTGCCCTCCTGCTTCGTCCCAGTCTGTTTTCACTCTCATCTTTCAGAGGCCACCACTGTTCTAAGATTTTTTTCACCATATTAGTTTTGCCATTGGGATTATTATCTATGTACTTTATGTAAGATGCCTTTCACTCAGCAAAATTCTTTTGAGACTCATCCGCGGTATTTGTATCCATAATTTACTTTATGAAAAATGGCAGTTTGTTTATCCACTCTGCTATTGATGGACACCTAGGATGTTCCCAGTTTGGGGCTAGTATGAATGAGATTCTCTGAAAATTCTTATATATAGCCATATGTTTTCATTTTTCCTGCATACATACTTTGTGATAGAACTGCTACATTATAGGTTAGATATTATGTTTAGGAATGTAAGAAGCTACTAATTTTTTCCCACAGTGGTTGTACAATTAACATTCCTATAAACTATGTATGAGATTTCAGTTGCTCTATTATTTGCTCACATTTGGTTTTGTCTGTCCTTGCATTAGTTTCCGGTAGCTGAGGTTGTTCTGAAGTCTCTCTGATTTTTCAGTTCAGAAATATCTTCAGTTTTATTTTAGTTTCCCCAACTGATACTGATTTGTCTTGCGCCCTGACTAACAGCCATAAAAACGGTTGCTCACTCAGTGTCATTCCCTTTTTCCAAATTTAGACTCCCCTCTAGAATCTGTCTGCTTTTGATCATGTTCCAGTTGCTTTAAGCTTCATTTATTTCCTCAGATTTTATAATTATCTGTGAGAATGTTATGCCCAGTAGGAACTTGCTCAGCCATACTGGAAGGTGAATGCGTCAAGTCTTATAGGCCTATTTCAATATCATCCTAATGGTTCTTCTGCATTTCATTTTTCAAAAATTTCCTACCCATCATTAGCATCAATCCCAAATGAAACATACTAATGCACATAAGCCTTTCCTCTGTTAAAAATATCTTTAATGGTTCCTTTACTTATGGGAAAAAATAGTTCCAAATCCCACAGTCTTAGCTTAGTGTTCAGGATTCTTCATTATCCAAATCTATACCAGTTTTCGATGTATTTTCTCACAATACAGATAGTTTGTGAGAGAAAAGTTCTACCAAAAACCTATTTTTTTTTTCAAAATATTCTACATGATTACTACGGAGACAATACTTATAATTTTGACCTCTAATTTTAATCTAGATTGTTTGGGTTTGAGTTCCAGCTCTATCATTTATTAACTATTTGATCTTTGGCAATGGCCACTCCAATAATAGTCAGAATGTTAATAATAATACTGGGCGCCAGGCTGGCGCCATTGGTTAAGTGGCCAACTCTTAGTTTTGGCTCAGGTGATGATCTCGGGGTCCTGGAATTGAACCCCGCAGTAGGCTCCACACTCGTCACGGAGTCGGCTTCAGGGTTCTCCCTCTCCCTCTGCTCCTCCCCCTGCTCACTTCTACTCTCTCTCTCTCTCTAAAATAAACAAATAACTCTTTTGAAAAATAATAATAATACCAGTTATGATTTATTAAATTGTTACTATATTGGAGAAATCTTATTACTAAAAGTTATAGAATAAACACCCAATTTTAGATAAGACTATTAATATATTGCTTAATCTGTATATCTTCTTCCTCAGTAAGATGAAGCTTTCCAAATTAAAAGGGAGAAAAATTTTTTCAAACTACACAGGAGAGGAGTTAACCAAGATGGTGACATAGGAAGCTCGTGAGCTCCCTTCCTTCCATAGACATGCTGAACATACAGCTACATGTAGAGAGACTCCCTCTGAGAGGAGAAACTAGCTGAACCACTCATAAACATTAAATGAATAGAAAATACCCACTTTGAACCAAGTAGGAAAGACACATAAACTCTCACCATAAACCCCACACACAGCACAGTGACATGGAATCCTGAGGGAACTCCCAACTTCTCCCTGAGGAGTGAAGGACTTGGACCTCACACCTAGAGCCCCAACTTCGTTTTTTGTTTTTTTTGTTTTTTTAATTTGGCAGAGAGAGAGACATAGCGAGAGCAGGAACACAAGCAGGGGGAGTGGGTGAGGTAGAAGCAGGCTTCCCGCTGAGCAGGGAGCCTGATGCGGGGCTTGATCCCAGGACTGTGGGATCATGACCTGAGCTGAAGGCAAACGCTTAACGACTGAGCCACCCAGGTGCCCTGAGCCCCAACTTTAAAGACTCCCACCTGAGGGACAGGTTCCCAAACATCAAGCTCTGAAAGCCAATGGGGCTTATGTCCAGGAAACACATAAGACTATATCAAACAAAAGCAATTCCTAATGGGCGTGCTAGCACAGCACCGCTATCCCCACAAGGGCTCAGTGCAGAGGCAGCAGGCAAAACCACCCATCTCCCAGTCCTACCCTGACAGGGGTATATCTGCATGCTTTACAAGCTGCTGCCCGAGGGCCAGATTTCTAATTTAGCAGGAACTGGGAGCTGGCTGTGCTACTCCTCAAAGACCGTGAAGCCAGCAGATGCCTCTCTGGCCCTCTCTTCCCAGCTTGCTCCAGTAATAAAACCGAGTCACCAGTTACTTCCCTAGAAGGAGCTTATAGACACATCTGGTGCTCCAGCTTTTGTAGCTGCCACCTGAATGGCATGCATCCAGATCTCCTGGTCTAATAGCCAAAGGGGCTTGTATTCACAAGTCCCACACGACAAAAGCAAACCAGGAAACCGTCTAAATTGGCACAGGTGTCCCTCCCCCACCCCCACCTCACCACATCATACTCTACACCTGGGCCCAGCACAGAGGGAGCAAACAAAAAGTCCATCTCCTGGTTTTTCTGTGGAAAGGGCTTAACTGTATACTTTCCTAACATACTCTTCCCATCTAGGAAGATCACTGTTTGGGACACTGTGATCTTCCTCTTTGGGACACTGATGAGTCTAGACATACACTAAACTACTGAAAGTCACCAAGTACAAAAAAAGGTGGCTTGGACAACACAAAGGTTTGAGAGACAACTGAGAGCCCTGGACCGGCTGGTTGATGAGATTTATCTCCTACATGAGACCATTCGGTGAAGACTGGGAGAGCTGGCTGTTTTTTTGTTTGTTTGTTTTAAGATTTTATTTATATGTTTGACAGAGAGAGACACAGCAAGAGAGGGAACACAAGCAGAAGACAGAGGGAGAGGGAGAAGCAGAATCCCCGCTGAGCAGGGAGCCGGATGTGGGGCTCAATCCCAGGATCCTGGGATCATGACCTGAGCCAAAGGCAGACGCTTAACGACTGAGCCACCCAGGTGCCCCGAGAGCTGGATGTTTTATCTAATGTGTAGAAGGCAACACAGAAGGTCAAGGAAAATGAAGAAATAGAATATGTTCCAAACAAGAGAACAAGATAAATATCCAGAAACAGGTTTTTTAAGTATTTAAATTCCAGTTAGTTAACACAGTGTCATATTAGTTTCAGGTGTACAATATAGTGATTCAACACTTCCGTACAACAGGTGGTGCTCGTCACAAGTGTGCTCCTTAATCCCCATCGCCTATTTCTGGTAACCATCAGTTTGTTCTCTAGAGTTAAGAGTCTGTTTCTTGGTTTTCCTCTCTCTCTCTCTCTTTTCCTTTGCTCATTTGTTTTGTTTCTTAAATTTCACATATAAGTGAAATTGTATAGTATTTGTCTTTCTCTGACTGACTTATTCCAGAAACAGAACTTAATGAAACAGATAAGTGATTCTCTGATAGAGGGTTCAAAATAATGGTCATAAAGATGCTCATCTAAGAGCAATGTATGACCAAAGTGAGAATTTCAACAAGAGGTAGAAAATAAACAAACATCCTAAACAGAAATCACAGAGCTGAAGAATATAAAACCAAAATAAAGTCCCTTGCTATTATTGTATTGCTTTCTGTTTCTCCCCTCAGATCCATCAGTATTTGCTTAATATATTTATATTATGTTGGGGGTATAAATATTTACAAATGTTATAACCTCTTAATGAATTAACCCCTGAAATGAAACTACTTAAGTGTCCTTTGGCAGATGAAGGATAAAGAGAATGTGGGATGTATCTATCTCTATATCTCTATATCTCTATCTCTATCTCTATCTATCTCTATCTACATCTATCTATATCTATATCATCTATCTCTATCTATATCTACATCTATATCTATATCTATCTATGTATATATTTATATAAAATGGAATATTATTCAACCTTTAAAAAGAAGGCAGTCCTGTCATTTGTGACAACATTGATGAACGTGGGGGGCATTGTGCTAAATGAAATAAGCTAGACCGAGAACAACAAATACTTCATGTTATCACTTATATGTGAAATTAAAAAAAAGAAGGTTGAATTCATGGAATCAGAGAGTAGAAAAGTGGTTGCCAGAGGCTGAAATTAGGGAAAATAGGGAGAGGTTAATAAAAGGGTACAAACTTTCAGTTATAAGGTGAATATAGTCTGAGTATCTAATGTATAACATGGTGATTATAGTTGATAACACTGTATTGTATAATTGAAATTTGCTGAGAGAGTAGAACTTCAATATTCGTACACACACACAAAGCCAAAGATGAGAGGTTATGGATGTGTTATTAACTCCATGTGGGGAACCCATTCACAATGTAGACATCTATCAAATTATAACATTGTACACTTTAAATATCTTACAATTATACTTGTCAATTATACTTCAATAAAGGAAAAATTACACAGGAGATAGGATCAAATGCCTCATAATAATCTCACATAGACATTTAGTATTTTGTTTTCCTATCAGAATTATTTGCAAATTAATTTCTAACATGTAGAATTTATCCAACCAAATTTCTCATTAACCTCTAAATTGCCAAACTAATTGTTGGAAATTGAACTTAAGAAAGATAAATTTAATCTCCAATGAAAAGTAATTTTTCCAACAGTGTGAATTTTGATGAGCTCTGTATGCAGCATAGTTCAATTTATCTACCTGATTAGCCATATTCCAAGTGCAATAAAAGAACTGAGTTTGTAGAATATTTTTTTGCTTTTTCCTAAAATTCTTACCAGTTGAAGCATGTGATATGAATGAAAAAAAGTGTTTTCCTCACATAAAGTTTAAAGTATAAGGTAGAGGAGTCAGGAATGTAAAGTTTTATAAGCAATTACATTTTATTAAAATTTAAGAAGATATAAATAATAGTTTATGATATGTGTTTGACATTACACTATTCAAATCCAAATAGACAACACCAAATAATACTATAAAAAGACAACATATACCTGAGGAAGGGTAGATAGCACAGTGATACTTACCAAAGAGGAATATATTCTTTTTTAGAGGCATAATTCTTGGTCTCAGGATATGAAATCTAATAGAGTTCTACTTAAATATGAGTTTCTATGCTATGCTCTAGAGGAAGTTATCAATGAGTCTCAAAATTGTATGTGATTAATACTGTTTTTGAAAATGCATGGGAAGTTGAATTCATGCATAAAAATTCACCCGTTAAACAAATTCTTTAAATTTTAAAACTATTGATAAGGGAAATCTGTGTCCTAAGATGGCCGACGGAGGCAGCAAAGGAGTCCCAGCCCCTGCCCTGGGGCTCTTCCGGTTCTTCTCCCTGCCCCGCTTCCCGCACTCACCAAGAGTGCCCAGTATGTGGAAGTAGAAGTGTATAAATTACCCCATTTGTGCTCAGGGCTCAGACCTTTGGAGATCACTCTCCTCTGAGCCCGCCAGCATTATATAAACCTCCTATCCTCCAAGATCTCCGGATGCCACTTAGTTCTTCAGTCGGGCGATCCAGTCCAGGTTCTGTAACACTATCAATGGAACTAAAGTAAGGTAACTGAAGTAAAGTCTCGGCAAAGAGAGGGTGAAGATATCAGTAACTGCTCTCTTGTGTCCATACTACAGATATCTGTGAAAAGGATTGTACAAACATAAAAGAAATATTTCCTAATGTGTTCAGTGTATTCAATTCATACCACTCTACAGAGAAATTTGGAAGGATCCTCTTTTAAGAAATATCTCTGAATTAAGGAGAAGATCAAGCACCAACAAGGGAGGATGGCTTATTTTTTCCTGTATTAACCATTTTCTGATCATCCATTATGGAGCTCAGTTGGAGACCTTCATTAATTAGTTACCATGTTATTCTATAAGACAAAATCGTATACATAAATTCCCTCTAGTTGCAAAAGAACTGATATAACTTCCTTTTATTTATCATAGTTCTCAAAAAGTCCATGCTACTGTAAAGGAGTCTTCACTTTGGTAAAAACAATATAGTACATTTATTTGCATTTTATGCAAGAACAAAGCTTTTTCACAAATTTTAACTACATTTTATAAGTGCATTGTATCAAAGAAGTAGTTTAAAACAAGTGATATCCATAGCTCCTCTCTTTGTATGGAAAGAATATGTAAAGTAACATCTGAACTATTAACTGCCGGGAATGGCCAGCAATCCCTGTACCGATGGATGAAAGATGACTCCAAACTTTGCTATGAAAGAGTGAAGAAGGCAAGGGGGGGTCAATGCTCAGAGACAAAGACCCTTTGCTCTTCTTTGCTCCCGCTTTTACTGGTCCTTCAGGATAATCACAAATCCTTATCAGTGGTTCTCAAGCACGGGATGTGTGACAAGGGGTCTTACTGAAACTGGGAGGATTTATGGGAAAGATAAGATATGCTAATCTGCGTGTTCTACTAAACATAGCCTAAGGGACAATGCACACATCTTGGATCACAGGGCGGCTGTTTGGGCTAAGAAATCTTCAGGGAAGGCAACTCCCTGCGGCATTCCCCCGCCAGAGTGGTCACGCGGGCCTCGGCATTCCAAAGGCCCTCCCCTTTCTCTGAAACCTTCCCTGCCCTCAGCGGCCTCTGTGTTACATTTCAGCAAGCCAGGTATTATTAACCCCAACATATAACACTGTATGTTAACTAACTGAAATTAAAATAAAAACTTAAAAAATTAAAAAAGAATATATAAAGTACATTTAGAAGCATTTAGCCATTGGGCTAAGGAAAAAAAAAAAAAAACTCTAACTAATAAAAGTACTTATTATGAAGTATTCCAATATACTCTCTACCTCAAGTAATGATCACATTTTTAAGGTCTTTCATCTTTGTAAAGGGATTAAATGAAAACTGGGTTTTTTTTCTTTGGTTGGTTGGTTTCAGGCATGATTTTCTATAGGTAAATAAAGAATATTCAGTTAACTTTCGCACTGCCTTAATTGAATATTTTGTTTGGTTTAATGTTTCATAATATGAAGTGATTAACTCTTGATGCCCTGATGTAAATTTATGTTTTTCATCCAGTGGTTTACACGGGTTTTTTTTTTTTTTTTTAAAAGATTTTATTTATTTATCTGACAGAGAGAGAGAGAACAAGTAGGCAGAGAGACAGGCAGAGGGAGAGGGAGAAGCAGGCTCCCCGCTGAGCAGGGAGCCCAATGCGGGGCTCGGTCCCAGGACCCTGGGATCATGACCTGAGCCGAAGGCAGACGCTTAACCGGCTGAGCCACCCAGGCGCCCCTACATGGGTTTTTTTTTTTTAAATGCAATTTAGTAGCATTTCCTTTGATCTTAAAAAAGAGAACTCAGAAAAGCATATAAAAAGATCTCTTTCTGTATAGTGTTGTATCAGTGACTTACTGAATTACTTCCAGTCTCACTTCCATCCCCACTTATTGAGCATCTGTGCTTCTCAGGCTATAATTGGCAATGTATGAAAATGCAAGGAAAAAAAAAGATAATGGCCAATGATCTTTGTAAATTCACATCCAAGAGGTTTCCTGGTGTTTAACATGTTATTAAACTATTGACAGTTTGAAGAAAAATCAATATTTATCAACATCTAGGCCTTATTTTGAGTTTAAAGTCTATGTTCTAGCATAACCAGATTTTTAAAATCTGTGTTAATTAATTTATTCAAATAGCCATGTATTTTGTATCATCAACCATGCATTTGGAACAATTATGCACAAGAAATTCTTTTAGTTTGAAGGAATTAGAAAACAAAAAAGATTCTTCTATTATAGGATTCTTCTATTACAGGAGCGGATAGTCTAGTAAAAAATACCATCATTCCGTAGATTTTGTTACATTCATTATTGGGCACACACAAAGATAGATAAAATTGTCTTTAAATAAGTAATACCAAATTAACAGAAAACCATAATATGTGCTGGGCTGTGGACTCTGTGCTATGAATACAAAAAATGGTAACAATTACATCAATAGAAATATTGATGATAATAATGACTACTGGCAATTATTAAATGCTTATACTCTGCTAGATAAGTTAATCACTTATATGCATTATCTATTTTAAATCTTTTTCTTTTAATATGTTTGGATTCACTTTTATAGTGAATTGTTGATTATTTTTGCATCTATATTCATAAGGCATATGATGTGTCATTTTCTTTTCTTGTGTTGTCTTTGGCTTTGGTGTCAGAGTACATCTGGCCTCTGAATGAGTTAAGATGTGCTGCCTCCTCTTCTACTTTTTGGGACAAGTTTGAGAAGGGTTCCTACTAATCTTTTAAATGTTTGGAAGAATTCACCAATGAACTCATCAATCTTGGACTTTTCTCTGCCAGGTTATTTTTTATTACCAACTCAATGTCTTTATTTGTTATAGGTATGTTCAGATATTTTATTTCTTCTTGAGTCAGTTTTGGTAATTTGAGGATTTTACAGAATTTGTGAATTCCGGCTACGTTATCTCATTTGTTGAGGTACAGTTTTTTATAGAATTCTTTTATAACACTTTTTATTTCCCTAGGTCAGTATTAGGCTAGGAAAGTAAATGTTTGAAAAGAAGAATTATCTAAGACAGGTCATAACAGCCCTGTTATGATGAATGAATCAGATCTTACATGGAAATCTGAAAGCTACGCATATGCAGGTGCTGGAGTAGGACTGAGATACAGTAGGACTGAGATACAGGGCTAGGGCTAGATACAGGGCTGGAGTAGGACTGAGATACAGGCTAGGACTAAGTCCACGGAAAATTGTTGGCTTTTTTGGCCTTATCTCTGTAAATTTGCAGTGAAATATATGATGGTGGGCTTGAGTTTGCTATTGGTTGTCCTGGCTAGCAGTTGAGAAGGAGATACAAATATAAAACTTAGGAACAGCAAGAACAAAATGGCACCACTCTCAGCACTCAACCAATGGCAATCTTCAGAACTTAATAGATATTGTTTCACTTTCAACTTCCAAACATTGTGCAACTTCACTTCGATTCTAAAAATTGGAACCATATGGGAAAACAGATTCTGGAAACCAAATTGATGGTAAGACAATCAACCCGATATGTTAACCCCAAGCTAAAGCTGTAATGGGAGATACTGTTGTTGTACCAATTCTTCCTATAAGAATTAGCCACTTTACCAAAATAAAAAATCCTTTCTATGATAGATTGGACAAAAACCAGACATTAATGAGAGAGGAACTGAAAGAAAGATACCTTGATCATATTCTCCAGTAGCTGCACCAATATGCATCCTGGACATTGTTTATAAAAGAGAAATAAAGTTAAGGCAGTGAAATCTGGTTGTCTAATATACGGAGCCAAACACAATCCTAATGGATAGACAATTTGGTACTGGAAGTGTAGCACCAAAAAGAATGGTAACTTCACCAGAGATTAATGCCCTATCTCCAAGATCATGACACCTCTATAGAAGAGTATGTGAATTAAATGTTTCCTGAGATCCATCTAAGTATTAGTGTGACAGTTCTTGGAAGAAGATCTAGATAGAACAAGACATTATAGCATAAATGGAAATAACAATCAGCTATACAAATTAGGGTAGAAAAGATGGATTTGTTTTTTATGGCAAGCAACATTGAAACCCATAAACCCAGTGGTTAATCCTGTCTTCTAAGATCTTTGATAGTGACTAATATTGAAGATTTTGTTAATATAAGGAATAAATGATATGAGATTAGCAATTGCCTGCAAAGATATAATATCAAAAGAAAAATAGGAAGGTGAACTGTACAAATCTAATTAATTAAGAAGCTTGTATACTTCATCAGCCTCAAAGCTGTAAATTGGAAGTGTTGATTTGAGAAAGTGTGGGTGTCAAAGATTACTGGTGGAATGGAGTCTGCAGTCCCAAACATGCCTCCAGAGGTACTAGCCTTAAGTTGAGGATTAGAGATCAAAATAATCAGGTTAGCTCCATTCTTTCCATATATAATAATGGTCTTTGAATGAAAGAATTGCTGCCAACTGAAGATGTAATGTTTCTCTCTATGAATCAGAGGAAGAGATGATGGACAAAAACAATATGGAAGGTAATGTTAATATGCAGTAGTGAGATTTAACTCAATTCTTAAATGAAAACAAGGAAAACTAGTTAAATGAACATAATAGAAACGTGTATATTAAGTTTTTTGTGCCTATCCAAATCATTATCAAATGATCTGTTTTAGTTTTTTATGAAATCTTCTAGTTCTTAATTGTTTATTCCTCAAGTAGCACCTCTTCACAACTCAAGCATAACTTGATGATAGTGGAAAGGCAGGATGATATGGTGGCATGTGCCCAGACCTGGAAAAACAACTGCACAAAGGAAAAAAGAGACAAACACAGACAAAAAAAACCAGACTCTTTAATACAGAGAACCAACTGGAAGTTACCACAGAGGAGGTGGGTGGGGGGATGGATGAAAATGATAAAGGGGATTAAGAGTACACTTACTCAGATGAGCACTGAGTTATGTACAGAATTGCTGAATCATTATATTGTACACCTGAAACTAATAAAACACTGTATGTTAATTATACTTGAATAAAAATAAATAATACTTGTTATGGAAAGCTTGTTTTCATGCTGCTTTTTTGGGGGGGGTGAATCTCAGTGTTTTATGAAATTTCCTGGTGAAGGAACCTGAGGACTGGAGGGATTTTAAGCAGGAATGCAGCTCTGCTATAACTAGCTCTACTTTGATCTGTTTTTAATACTGAGAGTTCATGTAAGATTTTGTTTAAAATCGGGGTTAGTAAGAGAAGTGCAATATACACTTGGATTTGATCTTTACAGTGAAGAGTATTCAATCCCCATGTTTCCTTTTTAGTTGTCACAGCTGTTTGAAGAGGTGTTTTTATCTCTGCATTATAGAAAAATAAAATGAAGCTTTGAGTTTCCAGAGGTATAACTAACACCTGGATCTTCTAACACTAAGACTAGAGCTTTTGATCCTTTAAATCTCACAATGGTGTTATAAGGCAGAAAAGGCAGTTCCAGTATCTAACAAGAAGCCCCAGACTCAGGGATGTGGTGCAAATTGAGTGAGTTGAGTGTTCAAATACAGAACTTTTACGACTGGACCAATTCTGTCTCCTTTTTGGCATTCTGGGGGCCAAATTAATTAATAGCATTCTCTGTTATAATGCATTGTATATGGTAAGAGGATTGATTAACTTCCTAACTTAAACATTTTGCCTCTCATATTATAATCTGACCATCAACATTTTATTTACTTGGACTTTTACTTATTTTTATTTATTATGCTCTTGATTTGCAAATAAATACATTTCCCTCTACATACTATTGAATTTTATTTTTTCTGGCTTTTAAATTTTTTGAGAAGTGGTTTATGAAATATTTTCAAATTTATTTTTCTCTGCTTAATTTTGAGTGCCGATTTTTTTATTTTTATTTATTTATTTATTTATTTTTTTTTTTAAAGATTTTATTTATTTATTTGAGAGAGAGAATGAGAGACAGAGAGCATGAGAGGGGGGAGGGTCAGAGGGAGAAGCAGACTCCCTGCCAAGCAGGGAGCCCGATGCGGGACTCGATCCCGGGACTCCAGGATCATGACCTGAGCCGAAGGCAGTCGCTTAACCAACTGAGCCACCCAGGCGCCCTGAGTGCCGATTTTTTTAAAGATTTATTTATTTTTGAGAGAGAGAGAGCACATGTGCATGCGCAAGCCAAGGAGGGGAGGTCAGAGGGAGAGAGAGAATCTCAGGCAGACTCTCGCACTGAGTGAGGAGCCTGACTTGGAGCTATATCTCAGGGCCGCGAGATCATGACCTGAGCCGAAATTAAGAGTCGATTGCCCAACTGACTGAGCCACCCAGGTACTCCTTGAATGCTGATCTTTTAATCAGTTATTTTTTTGACAGAAAAAATGTCTCAGACATAATCAAAGCACTCTAACATTTTATATTATTGAGTCTTTGGGACTTATGTGCATATTAATGAAAAACTTGTTAATTTTATAGTTAGAGAAAAAATGAATTTCTATTATATTAAGTCCATGTGTTTCTCTTTGTATGTGTGGATGTGTCTGTGTGTGCCCATAGAATAAGATTTATTATTCTTTATGTTAAATTTTAAGTTATTCAGGATAAAGTTATTATTTCTACATTATTCCCTATTTCTTCCCATTGTCAAATGCAAATTTTAAAGAACAAAATTATCAAAATCTCCCACACCAGGGTACAGATTAAACCAATTATTTAGAAAAAAATGTACATTTTCATCCTATTCCAACACACAGAGTATAAGCATTTGTAATTTTTTTTCTACATGTAGCTTTGTTCTATCTAGTTTGATCCCCTTTGTTTTTCCATTCTTGAGTTGCTATGCCTAGTTTTCTAAATTTTCATGGCATTTGAAGCTTGCTCCTTAAATGCCCAGAATTACTGTCATACCTATAAGAAATTTTGATTAATTTTAAATGTGTGTTCTAGAAGAACCCAAGTTCTTAGACTTTAAATGTAAAATATTAACTAAGTAAAAACATTTGGTGAATAATGGTAATAATAACATTAAACTTATTTATTTAGGTCTTACAGTTTTACTATTTTTCATGGGGCAACTCAATCGAATAACACTTCATGAAACAAAGCTTGAGGAATTTTGATTTACTTTATGAAACTTTTTCCTGTTATATGTCCTTGGAAAGATGTGCTCAATGAACAGGAAACTGGAATGAACAATACAAGTTTTGAAATTCCATTTTTAGTTCTCCATCATACTGTGAGAAAGATAGCTTTTCTTCACCAGAAATAGATATTTGGTCAGGACCCTTGTAAAGGATGATTCAGAAAAGTAGGACACTATCCTTCCTTGTTAATGCATACTAATTTCAAGCAATTATAATGCACCTCAGTTTTTAAATAAAGATTTAATGAAAAACAAGAAAACAAGGTAATGATTAAATAATATCTATAATAGCTTTCTGGGGAGGTTCCCCTGCCCTCCAATTGACTTCATTTCTTTGGTATTCTTTCACTACTTTATACATCTGACTTCTCACAATATCTTTTAGTTCAGCTAGCACACAAAACTATATATTCTTCTTGCATAGATGCTATACCTGTCACTCAGAACACACCAGAATTTCTTCCAGGACTTTGTACTTTTATAACTGCTTTCATCCATGGATCTCATAAAACCTGGCAAACATGATCTCATTATTCCTCAGGATATTCCTGTGAAGTTGCTGGGTGGCCAGTATTTTGTAAAGTGCTTTATCCAGTTTACATAAAGTATTACTCTCTGTATTATGCAGCTTTTATGAGTGAGTAATGTGACCAAGGACACAGAAAATACAATGCAGACGTAGGAAAAGAACTTGTGCTAACAAGAAAGGCCCAGCACCTCATCTCTTTAGATGTTCCTTCTCTTCTGTGTTGTAACAACCTATTGCTCCAGTCTGACATATCATTTTTACCATTATTTATTTATTTATTTTTATTGCTACTGTCTTTATGAGGATTAGATTATTCTGCAGTTATTTTCCCTCTGGGTTCCAGAGATGATCAGTATACATGAAATACATAAAATATAGTGTAGTATATTATAGACCTACTAAAATAACTTAATCATTAAACAACTTCATTTGTTTTTGAAGCAGTGAGTTCATCAACACATTTTATCATTAGGAAAGAAGAATCTTTAATTTCAAGATAATGGTTACGTCTGGATTTAGGAAGGGTAATACATACAGAGGGGCTATACAGAGGATTTTAGTATAATTTTATAATGTTTATTGCTTGAATTAGGTGTGACATAAGATATATTTTATGTTATTTATAGCTTTTTGTATATCTTCTATTTTGTAATAATTAGAAAGGAAGAAAAAAATGTGTTCATGGTATGCCAAGCCATGAGCTAGATCATGTAGGAAAAGAATCAGTTGTGGTGTTGGGGTGCTTGAATAGTTGGAATAATTTTTAGATATCTTTATTTTATTTTTAATTTTTTAAAGATTTTATTTATTTGAGAGAGAGAGAGCACAAGCAGGGGGAATGGCAGAGGGAGAAGCAGACTCCCCGCTGAGCAGGGAGCCTGATGCAGGACTCCATCCCAGGACCCTGAGATCATGACCTGAGCCAAAGGCAGATGCTTAACCAACTGAGCCAGCTAGGCACCCTAATTTTTAGACATCTTATGTCAAATGATCTATTACATAGAGAGGAAGTATTGAATAGCATGTGGAGATTTGAAGCCCAGAGAGAAAATGAGATGGATTCTTGATTTGGAAGTTATTGAAGTATCAATTTTTGGTGAGGCAAGGGAGTAGATAAGATTTCCTTGAGAGTTCAGCTTGTAGATGAGTGAGAGGAAGAAAGACCTAAGATTTTATGGTGAGATAAAGCAATTTTAATGAGAGAGGCAGAGGAAAAGGAATCAAGTAATAAAAATGATATAATGGGTTCTCAGCTCAGAGTGAACCAATGTGTCCCACGTCCTGCCCCTTTTTCTCTTTTAGGGGCATCAGAGTTCTCTGTAGCTTTGAAGTATCCTAGGATATTTTTGGCTGACATTCTTCAGCTATTCTTTAAAGAAGCTTGGTTGTGAAGGGAAGAGAGAGATAGAAACCAGAGATAGGGTAATCGCTAGAGGCGATTTGGATGTGTTTTTTTCTTTTCCTTTCCTTTTCTTTATTTTTGGAAACAGATTCCAGAAATGTGAACATGTGTAAGTAGCCAGTCAAGAAAAATAGGAAAAAATTGATGATGCAAGAATGCAGTAGCCAGGCTATTACTTTGTTAGGCAGCAATAGATAATAGAACCAAATAGAAATCCCTTAGACTTAAAAAAAGGCAAAGTCATGTAGAAGAGGTTGATCTCCATAATTAAAAATATAATAATAAATATAGCTAATAATTTGATACTTACTGTACAACAGACACTCTTCTGCCCACATGACATGCATTAAGTCATTTATATCTCACAAGTCTATGACGTAGTACTATTATTATCCTCCCAATTAACCAATTAACATGTAAGAAAGTGAAACACAGAAAGGATAAGTAACCTAGATGAGATTTGAATCTTGGCCATCTGCTTTCAAATTCTGAGCTCTTAATGACCATGCTATGCTGTTGCTTTAGGGTTAGGTCTTCGAGACAGAAGAAAGCAAGCATGAGTGAATGAAACTTGGAGCCCAAAGTGACAATGAGAATTTAGGCTCTTCATGAAGTGGTAAGGATAATGGAGGGCAAAAATGTGTTTATTAATCTAGTAAAGCCACACATGATTCTGGGTTACTCCGTTTGAAGATATTTTCTAGCAATGCTAATATATAGGGTAAGATACTCTTCCAATGAAATTATAGGAAAATTCGTTCACTGATATTAACAGACAAATACACGCAATAACCTTACAAGTAATCAAATGAAGGAAATGCCTAGATTTTTCTATTATAGTGCTCACTAGCATACTTCTGAAAGGCAACATGTTTAAATAATTTTCATAAACAAAGTCTTAGGATTAGGCAATATTTACAAGGAACTGAAATATCTTTTCTTTTGTCTATAACATTCACTATTAAGGTTTAACAGATGTGAGTTTATAGGGAAGGACATTTTCAAATTAGAATAAAAGTAAAGAGGAAAAAGAAGTGTTTTTCCTGATTATGATACTAAAAGCTTTTCCTGAGCTGAAGATAGAGAATACATGGGAGCCATAGTGTACGTGCAGATGGAGGGTGATAAAGACTGAGCAGAAGCACTGGAGAACTAAATATATGTGTTTCTGTAGCAGAAATTTGCAGTTCAAACTCAAGTAAAGAAACCAAACTGATCTCTGATTTCAAGAACCAAAAAGCATCCTACTTGCAAAGATAAAAGTGGATAACACCTCATTAAGCAGAAAACTGTAATTCGTGTCATTCCATGTGCATTATCTACATATGGAAATAATGTTCAGATCAAGGTAGTTTTCCGTCCTATTTTTTTCCTAAATAGAACTTTTTTTTTAATAAATCAAATTATAACAACAGTGAAGCATAAATTACTTCTAAAAGCTATAAAATAAAAATGCTTTAAAAACATTTAAAAAGTGTACTTAAAATAGAGCCCTCATTTCTTTTTAAATGAATTGACTTTCCAATTCTTCATTCTAGTTCAAATCTCATATTGTACTTTCTACTCAATTATTATATATCTATGCCTCTTTCTATATTTCTTTCTAGATCTTTGTTCTCTTATTAACTAATGTAGATTACAAATCAGCTTAAATATATATTTTAAAAGACATTTTAATATTATTAATTTATACATAATGTACAAAATTTGAAAACAAAAATGAAAAAAATAAATGTATCTCATAATCACTGCACTCAGAGGTAAGCATTATTAATATTTTTTCATATAGCTTTTGAATATTTTTCTATAAAAATTTGTAGTTTTAAAGGAGTCATTATACTGTATATACTTTAAAAACACTTTATTTGAAATATTTCAAGCTTACACAAAAATGTTAAGAATAAAAACACTACGGCAAATACTCAATGCCCTTTACCCAGATTTAAATATTGTTAATATTTTGTGCCAATCGCTTTGTGTACACATGTTTTAATTCTGCCTTTTGTCATTTAATATGTTCTGAATAGTTTAAATATCAGTAAACATTCTTCTGCAACTTAACGAATGAAATACTTAATTGCATATTCATAATATGGTAAAACCCTAATGTAAATGCTTTTGATGTATCATCTTATAAAATCCTAAAATAATTATATTTTATGCAGATTTATATATATTTATATGTGATTCTATTTTATGCGTATTCTATAGAGGAAGAAATGGACGATGAAAGAAAGTCTAAGGACCACCTGCCAGTCAGAGGAAGAACTAGGATTTAAAACCAGGTGTCCAGACAAGCTACTTTTTGCTGTATAACAAATTACTATAAAACCTCGTGACTGAAAGTACACACGTTTATTATCTTCCAGTTTCTGTGGCTCAGGAATCTGGGAGTGGCTCTGGTAGGTGGTTCTGGTTCAGGATATCCCAGCAAACTTCAGTCAAGGTGTCAACCAGGACTGCAGTATTCTCAAGGCTCATGTGGAGAGACAAGTGAGAAGCAGCTCCCACAGTAGAAGCCACTGTCTTTTAGTAACCCAGTCTTTGAAGTGGCATCCCATCACTTCTGTCATCATCTATTCATGAAGAGCAAATCGATTTGCCCAGAGAATCACAGGGAGTCTATCAGAGATTCTCATGAACATTAGGTCACTGTGTGCTGTCTTCGAGGCTGCCTACAATACCAGGCTTTTCTGATGCCACAATCCACGCTTCTAATAATCACCCATCATGCTTTCCTACTGTAAGAGGTATTACTCCTGGTGAGAATCCATCATATTTTGTGTACCAGTTCCAAAGTCTGATTATTCAGATTGCTCCCAACTTTCATTGCTATTATAAACTTTGCTGTGATAAATAATACCAATCCATTATTCTTTCCCTAAGAGTTAATAAAATAAATTATCTATCGTTCTATCATCTATCTAATCTATCTTATATCATTAGGCATTTATTTTTAAAAAGTACTGAATTTAGAATAAGAAGATCTGGTTGTGGGATAAATGAAAATCCATTTCATTTCTGAAACTCAGTGTTTTCACCTATAGACTTAGTTCTTAAAGGTCAGGGAATGCTCCTTGTTCATTTGTGGATCCCCAGATCTTATCATAATATCTGATATTTTTGTAGGCACTCAGTACACCTACTATATCAGAAGGCTCATGAAATGTAAATGAGATATTGAATGAGAAATCATTTGGAAAATTATAAAAGGTTATGAGGATTTAAAGTCTTATAAAAAATTTAAGAACCTTAAATTTTTTGGTAATTGCCAGAATTATTATTATCATTATTTTAACACTTTGTTTTAAGGCTCACTTTGACTTGTTTTAGGTTCTCATTTCAGACAGTTCCAGTATTTATTTACTTAGGTAGTTATTTTATTAATTTCTTTTTCTTTTTTCTTTTCTTTCATTTTTTTTTTTTTTGATAATGCCATTCATTTCTCATGGTCAATTCTGTATTAGGTACTACCACCTTTAAAACAAAGACTCTGGGGGCGCCTGGGTGGCTCAGTCGTTAAGCGTCTGCCTTCGGCTCAGGTCATGATCCCAGGGTCCTGGGATCGAGCCCCGCATCGGGCTCCCTGCTCAGCGGGAAGCCTGCTTCTCCCTCTCCCACTCCCCCTGCTTGTGTTCCCTCTCTCGCTGTGTCTCTCTCTGTCAAATAAATAAATAAAATCTTTAAAAAATAAATAAATAAATAAATAAATAAATAAATAAATAAAACAAAGACTCTGTATTTAAAACAAAGACAATTTATTTTAGATTTTCTTTATGTATTTTCAACATTTGGTCACATGATAAATTGATCACCTCTGTTTCTCCCACTCAATACTCTGGTGTTTTGATTGCTGTTTCAACAGTCAACAATGCCTTTCTGCTTACAAGTTTACTATGAGTCTTTGTTTTAAAGGTTTTCTGAAATCATCATGTCCTAGAAGGTTATCTTTACTTACTGGACTCCAGACTCAAAAAGCCACCCCCTTCATGCTCTAGTTGTTAATCTGTACAAAGGTATTTAGGTTTTTTTTTTTTTAAGATTTTATTTATTTATTTAATTGACAGAGAGAGAGAGAGACAGTGAGAGAGGGAACACAAGCAGGGGGAGTGGGAGAGGGAGAAGCAGGCTTCTGGCCGAGCAGGGAGCTCGATGCGGAGCTCGATCCCAGGACCCTGGGATCATGACCCGAGCCAAAGGCAGTCGCTTAACCAACTGAGCCACCCAGGCGCCCCTGTACAAAGGTATTTAGATTGTTATTAATTTATTTTAACATGTTGTTCTAAAATCCATTAATTCTAATTGTCATTTGTCAAGTATATGTCCAAATATATTCTTTTTGAAAGTTGCCTAGTTTGAAAAGCTATTTTATAACACAAAGCAATGTCAGCATTCTAAATAAATGAGATGTTTATGATATATTTGTGTACTATAATTTAAATCAATTATTTCATTGAAAAAAGAAGTATTGATTTTCAGGTATTTTTTCCAATACAAAAAATATTTGTTGAGTTTCCATCACGTGCCAGGCACTGTCCTTGGTTTTAGGACTATAATTATAGTGAACACACAAAGGTCATGTTCTCATAAAGCAACACTCTAATTTTTGGAGGCGGATGCTAAACAAATAAACTGATAATATTTATTTTGGTAATAAGTACTACCCATAAAAGGTACATTTCTATTGGCTATGATAAGAACTGCATATGTAGGAATAAAACAAATATGTTTTCCATTCAAAATCTTTCAACGTTGCAAGTTATTAGATTTGCAAATGTATATGGGTCACTTTATAATGGATTTATCTCTCAAAAGATTAATTCTTAGATAGTCTATTTATACCACACTAACAAATAATAGGGAGGCAGAACAATAAACTTGGATTTTTAATATGAGCTCAGAAACCCTAGGAGCTTGGGTCCACCGATTAAAATAGTTAAGCATGCTGTATGACACTTACAGTCACTTGGGTGAAATAATATTCTATTTACATATTCAATTTACCAATGGTCCAAATAGTTGTTCAGATTAAAATAATGGCTGGGCCATGTTATTTTTGTCATTTACTCCGTGCCTAAAATGACAAAAGGGTAATTTTTCTTTCCTTTTCTATCAGAGTTATGCCAAACCATATATATATATACGGATTTCATATCTAACTGAAAACAATTTTAGTAAGCATTGAGTAATATCAAATTAGTGTTTTGTTTTTTTTTTAATATAGTGTGCACTAGCTATCAGACTCCTTTGGACAACTGCATGATGAACATTGTTTTGACAAGAAACTTCCTTTCTATACTACTGGATGTTTCATTTTTAAAACAGTGTTTCCTTCATGGGTTTACTGCTTGTCAAAATATTTGTTTGAATTATGTAGACACCAGTGATGTGTTCCTTGATTTGATGTGGTAAGAACTAATGATTTTATGGTAAAAGGTAAGCATTTCAACATTTTAGTTTTTATTTTGTATTTTTATTAAACTTTTTATTAAAGTCATGCTGTTACTTATAAACTCTAAACTTGGCAATAGGACATCTAGCATCTTGTCTGGCAGTAAAAGCAAATCATTATTTTATTTTAATTCATTATCAGCTGTAAAAGGAAAAGAAGTCACAAGTCGATATTAAATTAAACATAAAAGCAGAGACCCAAGGGCTAGTAAGTGACAAGAGATGCTACTTTTCAATGTTTTATTTGGAATGAATAGATAAAAATTACAGTCAGGCAGGCATGTTAGTTTGAACTTGAGACAAATTAAATGTTTTTTTTCCCAAGTAAACAAATCATTATAACTCTTGGTTTGCAAAGTTATGATAGGTATTTTATGTTTCATAATATCATAGCTACTGACTAAAATCCAATAAAATTTTATTTGTAGAGGACCTTGAGGCCACTTGCATTTTTTCCAATAAATCTTAATAAAAAGAAATTTCTGTTATTTATGTTTACACACATAAAGGATTTAAGAGTGATGCTCAGACATCTGGTGAAGTAAAAACAGTTTCATAACCAAGGTGAACTAGGGTGAATGCCCCCATTAATGAGGTTAGAATTTGTTATCTTAAAGATTAGTATTCACTAAAAAAAATAATTTGTCCAATTAGATGCCTGCACCCAGAGAGCTATCTATCATATAGTAGGAAGAGAAATAAATTTATGTCTAAATGGCTCAGGTTAAGTCTATCCCTACTATCATTTGGCTTTAGTCAGGTCACTGACTAATTATAGTTTTCTTATTAATAAAATATGATTTTGTGACAATTCAATAAATTAAATTATGGGAAAATTTGAAAAATATGTCTATATGCAATTGTAAATGTTTAATGTATATTCTGACTTTTTAATTATTTTAAGTTAATAATAAATATGTTAGAAATAAAATCATAAGCTTTATACTAAAATTGGATTTTTTAAAAAGAATATATTTCTGTAGTTTCTGAGTCTGGAGGATAATGAAGGTGGCCTGAATCTCTACCCTTATATTTTCTGAGAGAAAAAGATAGAGGTAGAGGTAGAGAGAGGAGACTGAGAGAGAGTGAGCACAATCCAGGAGACAAACACACATGGCCTACCTTTTAAAAATAACTAGAGGCAGGGGTGCCTGGGTGGCTCAGTTGGCTAAGCATCTGACTCTTGATTTTGGCTCAGGTCATATCTCAGGGTCATGGGATGGAGCCCCATGTCGGACCCCACACTGGGCGTGGAGCCTGCTTGAGATTCTCTCTCTCCCTCTCCTTCTGCCCCTCCCCAACTGTGTTTGCTCTCTCTCTCTCTCAAATAAGTAAATAAATCTTAAAAAAAAAAAGCTAGAAGCAGAGATTTTTACAAACACCAAACTCCAACAGAACTGTTCTCAAATGCCCACCTGTCAGGGGAGAGGGGCCTTAGGAGAGTGTGAGAAAAGAGAAGAGGAAGGTGGAGAACATAGATGAAACATAGGAAAAATCATGACTAGAAAGCCCAACCCTCCACGTTTAGTGTTCGACAGACTGTAAGTCTGGGAATTGGTATTTCACAACACCCACTATAAGGTAGGAGCTTGAAGGTACATGGGACAAAGGTGGGAACTTCCGAGAAGCACTGCCACAGGGAAGGTCAGACAAGTGTAAGTGACAGTGTAAGTGACAGTGAAGGTAACAAAGAAAGTAAGAAGGGAAAATTAAAATTCTTACAGGATGAAAGAAACAACATATGCCTCACCACACAACCAATTAACAAAATTATTATACTTTACTGTACTGACAGAAGAATGTGTACTTGAACTAGAGCCAGTGTTAACAAACCTCTAGAAAGAGAAAAAACAATCAACTCAAATCATACAAATCTAATTTTAAAAATTCAAATAAAAACATGTCAGCTGATGAAACCACCCCACGAAGAAAACAACCAAGAAAACAACCAAAAGAAAACTGAGTATCACACAACACTCAAAAGTGAATTAAACATCCTCAAACAAGCATTTGGAGATATTATGAAAGGATGATCAGCAATTTAAGATCTTAATGGAAATGGAAAAAATATAATCAGGAAGAATTACAATTACATTCAGTCAAAAAGTAAAAAGGCTGCTTCACACTGGGCCTCCGGGGGCTGTTTGTTCATATGCCAGAGCACCTGCTATTAATCACGTCTTTAACAAAAATTAACACGAAATGGATCACAGACCTAAATATAAAACGTAAAGCCATGAAATTCCTAGAAGACATCGTAGGAGGAAATCTAGATGACCTAGGGTGTGGTGATTACTTTTTAGGTATTATACCAAAGGCAGGATACATAAAGAAAGGAATTGATAAGGTGAAACGCATTAAAATTAAGAACCTCTGTTCTGCAGAAAGACCATGTCAAGAGAAGGAGATGACAAGCCGCTGACTGGGAGATAATATTTGCAAAAAAACAGCTCTGATAAAGGACTGTTATCCATAGTGTACAGAGAACCCTTAAAACTCAGCAGAAAGAAAACATTCAACCCAATTTAAAAATGGGCCAAAGACCTTAACAGAAACTTCACCAAAGAAGAAATATAAATGACAAATACTCACATGAAGAGATGCTTTATGTGGTATGTCATCAGGGAAATGCAAATTAAAATAACAATGAGATAGCAGTACCCACTTACTGGAATGGCCAAAATCTGGAACCGTAATAATATCAAATGTTGATGAGGATGTGGAGTAAGAGGAACTTGCATTCATTGCTGATGGAGATGCAAGTTGTTACAGCCACTTTGGAAGACAGTTTGGTGGGTTTTTTTTACAAAATTAAACATATTCTTAACATATCAGTCAAGCTCCTTGGCATTTTCTCAAAAGAGCCGAAAATATGACCACACAGAAACCTGCACACGAATGTTTATAGCAGCTTCATTTATAATTGCTAAAACTTGGAAGCAACCAAGAATTCGTCCAGTAGGTGAACGGATAAATAAACTGTGCTATGTCCAAATAATGGAATACTAGTCTATACTAAAAAGAAATGAAACTATCAAGCCATGAAAAGACTTAAATACATATTACTAAGTGAAAGAAGCCACTCTGAAAAGACTAAAATACTACATATTGTACAATTCCAATTATATGACATTCTGGAAAAGGCAAAACTATGGAGAAAGTAAAAAGATTAGTGGTGGGGCAAAATGGGCAATGGAGAGTGGGAGATACAGGCCTCCAGTTTGGAACAAATAAGTCAGGGGAAGAAAAGGCACAACATAAGAAATATAGTCAAAGATATTGTAATAACAATGGGTCAGGATAGAAGGTGCGTACCTACACTGTGGTGAGCACAGCATAATGTATACACTTGTTCAATCACTATGCTGTACACCTGAAACTAATGTAACATTGTGTGTTAACTGTACTCAAAATGAAAAAAAAAAAAAAAAAAAAAAAAAAGCAGTGATTGCCAGAGATTGGGGCAGGGAGAAAGGATTTTTAGGGCAGTGAAAATACTCTGTATGCTCTGCTAATGATAGATACATGGCATCATACATTTGTCCAAGCCCACTTAATGTGCAATACCAAAAGTGAACTGTAATGCAAAGTATGGTCTTTGGATGATTATAACGTGTCAGTGTAGGTTTCTCAATTTTAACCAATGTACCATTCTAGTGAGAAATGTTGCTAATGGAGGAGGCTAAGCATGTGTGGGGGCAGGGAGTATCTGAGAACTCTTGGTACCTTCCCCTCAATTTTGTTGTGAACCTAAAACTGTTAAAAAAAAATAGTCCTAAAAATTGTATATATTTAAATTGTACAATTTGGCGATGTGATGTAGATATACCTTGTGAAATAGTCACCACAATCAAGCTAATTAACACATTTCTCACCTCAGATAGTTACTATCTTCCCTCCCCTCTGCTCTCCTCTCCTCCCCTCTCCTCCTCTCTCCTCTCCTTCCCTTCCCTTTGCTTTTTGTGTATGGGATGAGAACACTTTCCTAGCAAATTTCAGACACACAATGAAGTAGTATTAACTGAGGTCACATTGTTGCATATTAGATCTCTGAAACTTACTCATCTTGCATAACGGAAATGTTGTTTCCTTTGATCCGCCTATCCTCATTTCTTCCTCCTCCTCCTAGCCAGTGGAAACCATTATTATACACTCTGCTTCTGTATAGGTGAGATCATGCAGTATTTGTCTTTCTGCATCTGACTTATTTCATTTAACACCATGTTCTCTAGATTCATCCACATTGTCACACATGGCATGATTTCCTTATGTTTAAGGCTGAATATATTCCATTGTATGTATATGTCACATTTTCTTTATCCATTCATGTGTTGATGGATATTTAGGTTGTTCCCATTATCTTGACTATTGTGAATAATGCTGAAATAAACATGGGAGTGCAGGTATCTTTTCAAGATCCTGCTTTCATTTCCTTTGGATATATCCCTGTAAGGGGATTGATGGATCATAATGTAGTTCTGTTTTTAATTTTTTGAGGAACAGACAAACTATTTTCCACAGTGGATCAGCTATATATATATATTTTTTCTAGAAACATTTTTGTCTTCTCCCTCTTCGCCTACTGCTTTCTGGACTCCAGATGCATGTATGTTAGACCACTAGATACTATTTATAAGTCACTGTAACTCAATTTTTGGTTCAATGCTTTTGGTGTTTCAGTTAGTTTCTACCAAAGTGCTCATTGATTATTATCCTATAGTGATTGGACTCCTATAATTCCATGTAGTTTGTTTTCCCTTTTAGATACTGTATTTTTCATCTCTAGAAGTTCTTTTAGGGTCATTTATATTTCCATTTCTCTGCATATTATGTTCATATTTTTATCTTTAAATAGTGGCACATTGTTCTAAGAGCTATTTTAATCTCTAGCTGTTATTTCTGTTCTGTGTGTGTGTGTGTCTGTGTATGTTCATATTTTTATCTTTAAATAGTGGCACATTGTTCTAAGAGCTATTTTAATCTCTAGCTGTTATTTCTGTTCTCTCTGTGTGTGTGTGTCTGTGTGTGTGTGTGTGTGTGTTGACTAATTTTTCTCCTGGGTATTCATTACATTTTCTTGCTTCTTTGATCTTGGATATTTTGAATTTTATGTTTTTGTGTGTCTGGATTTTGTTATCTTTCTTGAAAGAGAATTGGAGCTTGCACTGCAGGCAGTTAAGTTACTTTGGTTTAATTTTCTCCTTTGGAGACAGGTTTTTAAGCTCTATGATGTTATGTGAGGAATAGCCTTGACTGTAGGAGGAGTTAGCCTAGACACTAAGGTTAGGCCATTGGTCTCTATGGTCTCTAAGTGCCCCAAGTGATCTTTGAAAACTATACTCTCTGGTTGATTGAAATTCAAACAGTTTCCAGAACTATGGTTGCTCAGGAAATCATTTAGTTCCCAGTTCTCTGATCACTCCTGCTCAGACTGGTGGTTTTACCCTATGCATATACTTCTGTGTATTCAGCAAATATTAAAAGGACTCCTGAGATTTCTCTTATTGCATACTCCCTCTTCTGCATACTCTGCCACACAATTCCCATCTGTCTCAGTTACTTGATTCATTAAAACTATTAATGCCTTATTTTGTTTTCCCCTTCCTGCTTACACAGACCAGAAATTGAATCGAGAGAGAAAGCTTGAGAAATTGAATGGTTCATCTTATTTGCTTCCATTTTTGTTTTTTTGTTTTTGTTTTTTGTTTGTTTGTTTGTTTTTGCTATGGGGGACCTCTACTCTCTGATACCTTATCATGTCCAGGAGCAAAATTCCATTTATCCATTTATCTATCTGTGCATCTATGCATCCATTAGCTGTCTATCTATCTACCTGATATTTATCAATTTTATACACAACTATTTCACTTACATGCTCATCAGAGTTCATTAAATACTCTCTCTCTCTCTGTCTCTCTTTTTTTCCCTTCTGTTAGGTAAACTGAAGAAATATAGGTCTCCAGTATAATCATCTGAACTTTTCCTCATCTGAGCTCTTTTTCTTTATTTGCTACTTAATTTAAGATATTTCTTTGTAAAAATGTTTTTAGCTTTGTTTTTGTGCTTTTTAAAAACTAGTTTCTCTCTGTTATAGTTTTCCCTCCAATTTCTAGATTTAGCAGTGTGCATGCTGACTTTTTGTTAGTAAGGTGTTTATAATATAATATGCTTATAAGATTTCTACTAGTAAAGCTTTTTTGTAAGAGAGATTTGAGGATATAATTGAGTCTGTGGTTCACATTAACAATCACTATGTTAGTGTAGTCAAGCTTGAAAGACTTTGACATTTAACATTATTTTGATAAGAAAGTAATTTTTTCTAATGCTTATGCAGATGAAATAAAAATTACCATATTCTTATGGTTTGCCTACCAATGCATGATAGTTAAATTATATTAAGGAAAGATAAAAATAAATTAAGAAGGTTTTTTTTTTCCTTCAGTAAAACATTTGATTGCATGATTTGATTGATAAAGTAAGAATAAATTGCTTTCTTTTGTACTCTTCAGAAATTGGTGATCATTGGATGATTAGCTGACAACTTTACATATGAAATGTGCTGATTGGCTTGTTTTACCTTAATAACCCTATGATAGTGACCACCTTATCTTGCCCTTTAATTTTAAAATTAATGAAGTAATCTTTTATCGTAGTCTTTTCCACTGTTCTGCCCAATTACTTTAGTGCTGAATGGTACTTTGCATTTTTGCTGGTCCATTAGCCCCATATCATGCTCTTTCTCAACTTCCATATTCAAATATAGGATAATTAAATGCTGTCTTTTAGCATCTCATAACCTTGACACATAAATTCTCTTTTCTCAGTGGTTGAAATTAATGGATATATGACAACCTACTCAAAATTGTAATGAAACATTACTATTTATAAAATGCTAATGTACATTAAATGCTAAATAAGAATCAACAGTATATGGCTATTATCCATATAACAGAAGGTTATGGAATATGAAGTGAATATTAAACTTTTTAAATTAGCATGTATACATATATACACATATATACTTAAAATAAATGCTTTAGAAACTAAAACTTTGTTAATTTTCCTTTGCTCCCCAAACCCTGTGATTTAATATATATATCTCACATAGGGCACATGGCAAGGGGAACTTTATTAATGTTGGAAGAGTGGGTCAGTATAAGTGTTTCCAAAGAAGTGGAATATGAATTATATTTTGAATTATGAATAGAATTTAATCAAGGCAAAAATATTTAAAGAAAAAAAAAGAATATTTGTAGAGGTCTTGAGAGGAGAGATACATTTAAGAACACGAAAGAAAGCCAGTGTAGCTTGAAGAGAGATTATGCAAGATGATGTTGGAGAAGACTGCTGGGGGGATGGTTATAAATACAGAATGACAAAAATAAAGAGAATATGAAATTTTGTGTATTTATTTAATCATTCATTTAACATCTGCAGGGCAGTTACTATGCTCTGTATTGTGGCAGTAAAAAATAAATAAGGCATTGCCCATTACTTCAAAGAAATCATGAACCTAGTTGAAGAAAAGGCACACACAGCATGGATATGAGCAAAGAAAGTCAATCTAATGGACAAGTATTACATCAGCCACATTGGTAGAGATCTTTATTTACCATTCCCAATGTAAGCACAAATTAAACTGAAGTATATTCAGAGAGCAACTTCTAGAATGGTAGAGTAAGGATCTCTCAAAATCTGCCCCCTATAAAAATAATAAGACTTGTACATATGGTCAAATTCAACTTTTTCTGAAATCTTAAAATTAATGGAGAGCTTGAAGAAATCCAATGATTATTTATTTATTTATTTATTTATTTTTTTAAAGATTTTATTTATTTATTTGAGAGAGAGAGAATGAGAGAGAGAGAACACATGAGAGGGGATAGGGTCAGAGGACGAAGCAGACTCCCTGCCGAGCAGGGAGCCCGATGCGGGACTCGATCCAGGGACTCCAGGATCATGACCTGAGCCGAAGGCAGTCGCTTAACCAACTGAGCCACCCAGGCGCCCCCGAATGATTATTTATTTAAAAAAGAAAGAAAAAGCAGAATCTCTGTAAGAACAAGTCTTGTCTTTTTAGTTGCCCTGATGATATCCTCCCCCACCCCAGCTCCATGGTAGCCTTGAAAGCCAACACTCTCACAACCACAGAAACTAGGAAAACTAGGAACCTGGTATCCACTGGAGGAGGCAGGACAAATATATTTGGGGTTCACCAAAAGCATCATGCCAGAAAATTGTCACTACTTGACTTGTCTGAAAACTCCCTGGAAAAGCTCAGTTTTCCAGGTTTGTTTCTATTTAACCTGACTGAGCGCTTCCTCTGTAGGAACAGCCCTACCTATAGAGTATTTGTAAAAAAATAACCAGCAACAATTGTTTAAGATCACAGCTGCCTGAGATGGGATTATCAACTGGAGTTAACAAAGGCTAAAAAAGAAATCCGAAGAGAAAAAAACAAAAAACAAAAAAACAACTAAGGAATCAAATGGTCATAGAGAGCTTTGGAAACTCTTACATATA
The DNA here is from genome assembly GCF_004348235.1 of Phoca vitulina. Taxonomy (NCBI): domain Eukaryota; kingdom Metazoa; phylum Chordata; class Mammalia; order Carnivora; family Phocidae; genus Phoca; species Phoca vitulina. The sequence continues at coordinate 11,462,251 of NW_022589721.1, read as the reverse complement.
TCTGGAAACCTCAAAGGTCATGCACATATTCAGGAAAGATCTAAAAAGACCCCAGACTCTTACCTCTGGCTGAGGTTCTGTCGGAGCAGAAGATGATGCCTAAGGCAGCCAGTAGACTCCCTATTAGAATGTTAAAAGTTTAAATGAACACACACTTAGTAGCCTTCAGCAAAGTTTGGAGACTTATGAGTTCAAAGTGAAATTATTAGATGACCATGATAATCAAGCATGGAATTCAGTGGCCACATATGACAGGGAATTTAGACTTAAAAGAATTAGTTCAGGAAAGTCACTAACAAGTAGACAAACAACAGCAACAACAAATCCTGGCAGGTGGGAAGGACTCTGATTTCCAGAGCCGCCAATATATATTATTTAAAACTTGAACATAGGTCAGTTGAGATGGTCTTATCTAAAGGATCCAAAAGAAGAAAAAAAGGATATATAAATGGAGCCTTATAGGCTTGCAGGACACTATCATCATAAAAACGTATGCATAAATGGACTTCTAGAAGAAGAAGAAAGAGGAGGAGGAGAAGAAGAAGAAGAAGAAGAAAGAAGAAGAAAGAAGAAGAAGAAGAAAGAAGAAGAAAGAAGAAGAAGAAGAAGAAGAAGCAGAAGAAAGAGGAGAAGGAGAAGAAGAAAGAGGAGAAGGAGAAGAAGAAAGAGGAGAAGGAGAAGAAGAAGAAAGGGGGCCAGGGGGAGGGAAACAGGAGCAATATTTGAAGAAGTAATGGCCAAAACTTGCTAGATTTGATTAAGAATATTAGTCTACATATCCATGAAGCTTAAAAAAACTCCAAGAAAGAAAACTCAAAGAAATTCACACCTAGATACATAGTTGAATTATCTAAAGCCAAAGACAGAAAGAGAATTTTGCAATAAAAAAGAAAGAAGCAATTCACAGTCTTTGCAACTTTTTCCATTTTCAGTGAGAAATTTTAGATGTTCCTCTAAAAATATGTCATGTGGTATAAAGTTCCTTGAAATTCTTATTAAAGTACTAGACACAAAGGATTTGAAGGCTAATAATTTAGGATACAAACAAGTCATTAATTTTGCTTGAGTGGGAAAAGAAAACAACTGTGTGAAGGATATTTTTAAATCATTGTTAATTGAAAAGTAATATATGAATATAGTAAAATATTCAAGTAAAAAGTTATATGAAAATAAATGTGTCCATCTTACCTCAGATCCAAGTACTGTTAATGCTTTCTTTAGTATTCTACATATAAAAATGTAGACACGTACATTTTTTTTTCCATAAAATTTAGCATAACTTACTTTTTTTTTGTTCGGTTTTTATTTCATCATCATAAACTTAACTGCAATCTAGCTAGACTTGGAGGGGAGTAAGGAAAATATAGAACCCATAGAACTGCAGCCAGAGCACAAAGATTATAGGATATTTCCAGCAGATGGGGTGAAGGGGTGCTCTCCTGGGCTACAGAAGGAATGGTCTGGTAGTTCAGATAAAACACAAGTCAGATTTATTAGATTTGTCCACAGTCAGCAACTGTGATCTTCTTGCTGGTCTTGCCATTCTTGGACCCAAAGCCCTCCAGGCTTCCACAAAATTCATACCCTCTTTCACCTTGCCAAAGACCACATGCTTGCCATCCAACCACTCAGTCTTGGCAGTGCAGACGAAAAACGGAATTGTTTGTGTTGGGTCCAGCACTTGCCATGGACAAGATGCCAGGACCCATATGCTTCGGGATGAAATTCTCATCATCAAATTTCTCCCCATTGATGAACTTGCTGCCAGTGCCATTATGGCTTGTGAAGTCACCACTCTGGCACATAAATCCCGGAATAATCCTGTGAAAGCAGGAAACTTTATAAACAATCTTTTCTCCCCAGTGTGCAGAGCACAAACGTTTTCTGCTGCCTTTGGAACTTTGTCTGCAAATAGCTTGAAGGAGATGCGGCTCAAGGGCTCGCCATCCATCATGACGCGGAAGAACATAGTGGGGTTGAGCATGGCTGGGCAGCCGTATCTGCAAGCCGTAATTTGTTTTTCACAGTATTATCTGCTTATCTCCCATATCATCACCTACAGATGTTCCTGCCTCTAATTCTTTACAATTCCATAATATTTTATTGTAATATTCCAAACTACTTAGATGATTTTCAGAATTTGACTAAGAAAATTAGATTTAAGATTAACCGGCAAGGTAGTAGTTTTCTAGTTGGCCTTGATGTAAAAGGCATTGAAGATAGAAGAAACAATCATGGGTGAGGTAGGAAAATGTGAAACAGTGTAGCACATTGCAAAGAATGAATGTAGTCTAAGATTGCTGAAGCTGACTGCTCACATGATAGATGTGGTAGCAAAGCATGAGATCCCACTGGGAAGCAGCAGCTTCTTGTTAAACTGTATATGTTACTTTCCTATTAAAAATATACACAATAGCCAACAAATGGAGCAACAAGCAAGCCAAAATCACCAAACTCTGCACATCTTTCTAAAATACAGCTTCTGTAACCAAAACATTTTAATAAACTTATTTGGGGGTACTTATAAAGTCTGAAATACTTTGTGCAAATAAAAAAATAGTATCCTCTAGAAATTATGCAGATTGAACTCATCTTTGTACCAGTGTTGATGCATTTTAAGTAACCACAAATTAATGAACGTGGCCCTCATTATGAGATTACAACAAATTATTGTATAAGGTATTTCATAAAGTATTAAAATGAAGTATGTTGTATATTGAAATAAATTATGAAATAAAGTATTGCATAATTGTATAGGTAATGTTAAAACTATTTATCTTAGAAATAAACTGAGTATCAATTAGAGGAAACCAAAATTTTATTGGAATTCTAGGGACGTGGAATTACTGACCAAAATAGCAACCAAAATTTTATTAGAACAACAAATATATGCAAACCTCTAAGAACCATTAGAACTGTGTAATATACACCATTGAATGCTACAATTTGTGATTTTATATACATATAATCAAGCTATACTGAGCATAGTGAGAAGTCACTTAAATTGCTCCCTTCCTTAGATGTTAGACAAAAACACAACAGTAGCAGCCTCTTCAGACAACATCATGGCGGGAACCTTATTTTAAATCTTCATACTATCACAAACATCATGTTAAAATATGTATTAAAGCAGCTTCTACAACCCCATGTGTACACTAATATGGGATGGGGGAGTTTCTTCTTTGCCTACAGGAACTGAGATGATTGGCAAGATACCTCTCCTTGCCTGTGCACAACTCTTTAGTCCTTGTAGTTCCCAGGGGACCACAGCGTCATGAAATTTTAAACCACAGGAGTATGAAACTTAAAACGCTCATATGATAGATAAAGAAATAATTCTTAAGAAGATTAAGCTACTCACCTAAGCGTCATACAACAAGTTGACAAGTTGACGTCAAAATTGAGATTCCAACCAAAGACTCTCACTAAAATTGAGACCTTTGAAAAACTGTATTTCTGTACTTTTTAAAAATTGTTACATAGACCAACATGGATTTACCAATAAATCTAAAATGTGGATAAATAATATACTTTTATAGTTTAACAAAATGATGTTTAACAAGTGATTTACTTGTTTTGTCCCATTAATTTCTCTGTGGCCCTCCCCTTACTCATTCACTCGGATGGACTCCAAGACTGAGTCAGTACCTGAAGAGTAAAGTATAACATCGGTATTTAATCTTAGACAATGTATACTTTGAGCTGCATAGTATCTCCTGCAAGCCATAAACCAAAAAATAAATAAAAAGCCTAGAAGGAACCCTCCACCTGCTTTTCAGAAAATGAGTATTTATGTATTGAAAAGGGAGGGCAGAAGTTAAATCAACTGTATGTGTTATTAGGATTGTTCAAATAACAAAAAATTGGTTTGTGAGTCACAGCTCTAGTTCTTGACTACTCTGCCCCCAGAGTGAAGGGGGGGGGTGCAGGGGAATGAGGAGCATCACAAGATAAACAAGCGGTTCCTTTAGATTAATAAACTCAAAGGAAATGAGTGTAAACATGGTCCGACTCTAAAGCAATCGGGGACGAGGACTTCTGCATGTGTGGCTGGAGGAAAGTAGGTAAAGGACATGGTAATAGGTAAGAAGCAGTGCACACTGGTTCTCAAAATACTAACTTATTGAAGGGATGCTGCAGACACAGAGCTACATCTAAGTAGCCTGGAGCAGGAGCTCCAGACCTGGAGGGGACAGAGAAGACCCATTGTCTACCAGTACTTCTAGTGTAGCTTTCCTCACACAATTAAGAACATCATGGATGGATAACTGCATGTGTCTGGGAAAGAGGAGAGAGTGGGAGGGATTTGGTTGGTAGATTTTTCTGGTAATCATTGTGTCACTGTGGAGACTATGGAGACAATCAACTGATTTTGTCTGAGTACAACTCCCAATACACAAATTTGTAATCTCTCATATTTCATAATATCTTAGCATAACCACATTCTATAATGAAGAGAAAACCATGGACAGAATTTAATAAGAAAATTTGACTTGAAATAATATCCATTTTCTCAAGGCATGAGACAGACCTGTATTTCTTATTGACATAGAAAATTGTCATTTTATCTAAATCAGATGAGAGAATATTTATTCCTAGGTGATCTATGTTTTATAAAGAATTTATATATTATTTAATGGCAACTCTCATAAAAGACGTAAAAAACTGTTCTTATGGACAGTTATACTGTCATGGTCATTAACTACATATATAATTAATGTTTTATTTATTTTCCTGCATTTTATAAAGTTTAATATACTTCCATTTATCATCAGGGGTGATAGACAAGATTAATTTTTATGACTATAAGGAGTTGTCCATTTCCTCTAAGCTAACAAAGCCCAGGATCCCCTGATGTCTTGAAATATATATATATATATATATATATATATATATATATATATATAATCAGACAGATAAATGCATATGATGCTAAGGAAAGTACAAAAATGGGTAAAAAGGGTGCAGGCCCTATAAATTCAGATAAGCATCTTAATATATTATCACAGGGAAAATTAATGAGAGGTTAACTGATTTTCCCTGAAGTCGTATATCTATGACCAAACCAAGGATTAGAGGATAAATTCTAAATTTTGTATGACTGTCTTATGACTCCAGCATTTGCTTTTTCTCAATCATCACCAGCACCACCTTCTTTTTCTAGGGGAAGGAACTTCCCAGAGCATGTTAGAAAGCCACATTACACCATCTGATATTTGGTTCTCTATCCTCTGCAGCATCTTGTCTTCTGTTTGAATTCTACGTCAAGACAGAATTGTTAAAGGGCTTAATCCTAAATCAGAAGGAATCAATAATAAAGTTGCTGTACCTTTTGAGGGCATTAAATACCCACAGCACATATTTCTTTTAGGCCTTTCTAGGAGGCAGAAATCATAGTAAAATTGACAATTGCAATTTTTCCAGCTAAGTTAAATTCCAAAAACATGATCTTTCCAAAATAAAAAAAAAAAATTATATTCTTAATTTTCAGAAGCAAACGTGTTACAACTCAAATTTTGAGGGGGCAAAATATGCAACAAAACTTGCTTATGAACATTGTGAAATTACTTTGTGAAAAACACTAAAGCAAATCAAACTTTTATAAATTTTTAAACTTGGCCACTTGTTAGGAAAATGTTTTATAGCAAAATCGTTTATCCATACCAATTTTCTGTTAATAAAGAGACTCTTCCTAATATATCTGATTGAAAAAAAAATTCTTCTATTTCCTTTCAACTTTCGTTAAAGTTGGGTAAATAGACATAGTAACAAATGGCATAAGTAACGATAGGAAGGATTGGCTCAAGAGTATAATCAATCCCTGGGGGGAAATGCTTTTCAGGCAGCATAAAGATCCTTTCCTTGGCCTATGGTTTCTGGCTTTCACTTCAGAGTGCCATGAGGTTGTTCCTCATATTTCATTCCTTTACAACCATGTGTGTGTCCTGCAAAATGAGAGATCCTCTCATGGGGGGATTCCTTCAGCCATCTGCTTTCCCACTATTAATTCTGATGTGTCTCCATATAAGAAACAAATGCACTGGTCAGAAACTTTCCCTCTAACAAGCAGAATTAGAAATGAACATTTTGAGAAAGTATTTCACAGAAGATATGTTTTTTTATGAAGAGAATGCCATCCAGAGATGGATGTTAGAGATGTTGTCGAATGTTTGAGATAAAGTGCCAAACCCATTTTCCAAGGTAACAATTCTTCAAAAGAAAGCTAAAGAAAATGGTATATTTAGCCTATAAAATGAAGGACCAAACAAAATTATGTTTACTGTTATAACCAGCTATTAGCAAATAGCTTAATTAAAGAAGCGCGCGTGAAGATTCTTTGCAAGCAGATTTTCTATATGGTTATAGAATGTTGGTTACATGAATAAGCTCTGAAATCAGACAGATTGAGATTTGTGTTCCAGCCCAACCACCTGCTAGCTTTATGGCTTGATCAAATTAATAACCTTTTATTTTACCGAAGTTACGAGCCCTTCCAAATATAAAATTGAGGGGTTACTAATGCAGAATTTTTGTTCAAAAACCCGTGTCTTGACTATCTGTCTTGGTTTATTTTTAGATGCTCCTACTAGAACATGATGTAAGAGGTGAGGAAGACATAGAGAAGAATTGTTCTTCCTGAAATGGGATGTAAGAAATTAATAGCAGGTGCTCTGGCATATGAACAAACAGCCCCCGGAGGCCCAGTGTGAAGCAGCGTTTTTACAAAAAGACTAACTTACGCATTATTGAATTCCTCCTAGGGAGTTAACAAATTTTCACTCCACAGGTTTTCTCTTGTTCATGTTGCTATTATTTTCTTATCTATTTTTAATTTATTTGCTTATGATAAAATTGAGAGAATTGAGCATCCCCTCTCTCAGTAGTAGCTCCTGTAGTGAAGTGAAAAGCTTTCTGCAGCCCAAAATATCTTATTCTCTCTCACTAAGACATTGTTTATTACTAGATAAAAGTCTGCAGATTATCTCTCCCTAACACGATGCAGAGGACCACTGCTTATCCTTATCCCATCCCATTCTTATCCTATGGCCATACAAAGCGCGTCCTTTTTTTTTTTTTTTTTTTTAAGATTTTATTTATTTATTTGACAGAGAGAGAGAGAGAGACAGTGAGAGAGGGTCCACAAGAAGGGGGAGTGGGAGAGGGAGAAGCAGGCCTCCCGCTGAGCAGGAAGCCCAATGCAGGACTCGATCTCAGGACCCTCGCATCATGACCTGAGCCAAAGGCAGACGCTTAACGACTGAGCCACCCAGGTGCCCCGCATGTCCTTTTTCAGAGAGATTCCCATCTGTTTTTAATTTCAAAAATCATCACTAACGCCACATGTCCTTTTTAAACTGAAATATTGAAGTATATGTTAACGTCCTCCAGTCTTTTGGCAAGCAGTCAGCTTCATAACTCTTTGTATCTTAAGAGCATATTTATCAGTTGTTATTTATAAAGACAGCTATCATTAAACTTCATGAGGAATTATTACATAGGATAAATAACATGTTGAAATACATCATTAGCATTCCTGGGGAGGTTTCTCAATGGAGAAATTTAATTGTATTTCCTCCAGTGCCTTAACTGCTGCAGTGAGTGGTGTTGCCAGAATCCTGGAGAAAAATATACATAATGTTTCAATTATTATCATTAATGTTTTAATATTGGTAAACGTCACAATGCACTTTTATATGCCACCAACTGAAAGGTTGCTAATCACCATGGCTTCTTGATTCGCTTTAGAGATAATAGGAGCACAATATAGTACAACATTTTCCATTATTCAAGATCAGTAGCCAATTCAAATAGAAGCAATATATGAATTTAGGGAGAAGCTTAAATCTTAGCAATTTTACTTGTCTAATCAAGTCCAATTAGCTATTCAGTTCTTTGCTTTTAGGAACTTAGCCACTTTCATTACAAAAAAAAGAAAAAGAGAGAAGAGTTTGGTTTTCTGATCCTATTTCATAGACTGGAATTTTTTAACCATTTCAATGTTTCCTCATTTTGCTGTATTTATTCAGTCTGAAAAAAATGCATATGAATGAGTATGAAACTTTCAGGAGTTGAGAAATTAAATTGAAATATTGTTTTTGAAACATTATTTTGATAAAATAAGGTTGGTGACTCATTCTAAATTAGATGGCCATATGGCAGCAGGGACTTTTCAGTATAGAGAGCTTTATTTTAATAAGAGATAATTAATAATGCTGTCAGGACAACTCTCTTCAGATGGTTGATTTTACAATTTACCTCTTTATTTGATATTTTAATCTGTGAATTTTCTATGTTGCATAATATGATTCTATTATTCTTTTATTAATCTAATCAAAAGGTTTTAAAGCAGTTCTTGTCTGCAAACTTTTTTAGTCTATAACAATATCAATACAAAAATTAAAACTAAATATTTAGAAACAACTATAGAAATTTCACAGAGCAATTTTATGCCTACTGAATCTAAAAAATCTAGACTTGTATTTTGTATATCTTTTTTTTTTTTTTTACTTGAGAGAGAGCACAAAGGAGGTGAGGAGCAGAGGGAGACGCAGACTCCCCGCTGAGCAAGTAGCCCAACGTGAGGCTTGATCCCAGGACTCCAGGATCATGACTTGAGCCAAAAGGTAGCCTCTTAACCAACTGAGCCACCCAGGTGTCCTGTATGTATTTTTCATTATTATTTTTCTAGCGATTCATTTTGTTAAATTTTACTAAAGTATAGCTCCATGATAGGTAGATGATGGTGGAAATAAACTTGGGTCTTTTCTCCACAGTTTAAGAAATTCTGTTCAAGAAGATCCTTGAAATTTGAGCCAACGTAGGCTTAATTTCATTATCTTTTTCTCTGCTTGCTCTTCTTACATTATAAGAAAATACCCTAACAGGTCCAGTTCCTCAAGAACGGAACAGAATCCTGCGTTCTCTGCCTTCAAGCAGGTTACAACTAAAAATGAGATTAAAAAGGCCAGGTCCTGCAGTAGGACCAGATTCCAAGTCCTTGGATCACCCTCAGGCAGCAACAACAAGTGAATTCCCATAATGCTGAGAGCTGCTTGTAGAGGTCCCTGCGGAGACTGCAGAGTTCATGTTGAAAGTGAAATGCAAAACTGACGCATGCTGAATGATGCCAAGGCAACTACAAAAGCAAAGACAGACCTCTGGAAGCTCAGTCTTTGCTTCCCCGCCCCCCCCGCCCCCAACTCCCCTTTGATTGTTGATGCTGATACAATGTTTCTTCTATCTCTCTGGACTCTCTCACATAGACATTCCTTCAGGGACCTGATCTGGCAAAAACCATAAGGAAAGTACCTTATCAGATGGTTTTGGTGGAGGAGAATCATTCCCTTAATTTATTCAAGAAAACTTCTAAGGATCACATATAATTCAGAATTCGTATTTTGGGACTGAGTTATCCTAGCCACCTTAAGAAGACTGAAGAGTATTAGTGATCAGCAAATAAACAAAGAAATGTCCAGAGCAAGGAGGCAGGTATGTGGGAGGAGTGGTGGTGAAAGGGACCAGAACCTGGAAAACCCTCACAGAATAAAATTGTTACAAAGCCTCTTACTTGGTTTCTTTTTCCAGTCTCATTTTCCCTTCAATCTATTTACCAAAACACTGCTACTAGAGTTTCACATCTAAAAATCTAACCTGATCATGTGTGACTCCTTCTTCTTTCAATGACTATAGCTTATTTATTTATATATTTATATATTTATTTATTTATTTATGAGAGAGGGAGAGTGGGGGGGCGGGGTAGAGGGAGAGGGACAAACAGACTCCATGCTGAGCTTGGAGCCCTTCTCAGGACCTTGAGATCATGACCTGAAATCAAGAGTCAGATGCTTAACTGCCTGAGCCACTCAGGTGCCCCCAATGACTATAGCTTTTAGAATAAAAGCCTCTTTGACTTGAGACATAAATTAATCAGTTTCCTGCCAACGCCCCCCCCACACCTGCCCAACCACACCTATCTTCACCTCTCCTTCCATTTCTCACCATTTGCACACATTTGCATTGAACTTTCAGCTCCAAAGTAAACCATGCCTTCTTAATGGCTGGGTCTTAGTAGCTTACCAATGTTTATTTTTCTGTCATGGGCATGTTCATTGTGGGTAGGCCGTGGTCTTGCTTCATGTACTCTACATTCTGGGATCTAGGCTTAAGGAGTGGCTTTTCTCTAGGACACTGTGTGTCATGTGACAGAAAAAAAAAAGGTGAGATTGGAGTGGTTTATAAACCACAAGTCACATAGCCAAGGCTCAGGAAACTGGCCCTCAGGAAAGGGCCAGTTGAGGAGACAAAGGCCATTTGTAAACAATATTATGGTCTGTCATATCATCCTTCAAGACTTAATGCTCTACCATAACACCGTCTGCTTGCCACTATCATACTCTAATCAAAACATCTGTGTCTGTTTCTTTCCTATTAGCTAGGAGGTCATTACAAATCTGTACTATGTACTTTGACAATTGGCATATATTTGGCACTCAAAATATTTGTGCATGGAAACGGGGTAAAAGGAAGATAGGAAGGAAGGAGGGAGGGAGGGAGGGAAGAGGGAAGGAAGGAAGGAAGGAAGGAAGGAAGGAAGGAAGGAAGGAAGGAAGGAAAAGAGGGGGGAGGGAGGGAGGGAAGGTAAACAGGTTAGGCGTAGAAATAGTAATATACTTGTAGCATTGAATCCATTTAATAGGACAGAAAAACTTGCACAAGTCAATAGTTTATTGATTATTTGGGCTATCAGAACATATAAATACCTGAAAATACATATTTGACTTAAATGGTAGAGTTACGATGTTTTCATTATGTAATTTATAAGAGGCTCAACTCCATTGAGGACTAATGGATTCTTTTATCTTTTATTTTTCCTTTTCTTTTTTTCTTTCTCTCCCTCCTTGCTCTTTTACAAGAAAATTATGCCTGTGAGTGCCTCCATAAGCTATTTGAATCTTTTCCAACTTCCTCAGTTTATCAGCAATCTCCTGTCCTATTGACCCCTCCCTTTAACTTGGACCAGATGGTTATCAGTTTTATTGTTAATTGATCCCTTATTACTCAAAATGGTCTTTCCAATACTTCACTATATGGAACTTTCAATCTCTAATATTATGACAATTAGCAGAAAATTCTGCATCCTACTTTCTGAAATTCTGTGGCTATTCTGATGAATTTCTTCATTTTTTTCCCCTCTTTTCTGAACCTGAAATTGCTTACCAAGTCCAAGCTTTCTCTTTCATCTCCTGTTTCAAAGACACATCTTTTTGCTTTGAAAGCTTACTTCTCCACCAGGTCAATTGAAGAAACAATTCTTCCTCTACACCTTCTTGTCACCAATCATTCTATTTTCTATCTTTAATGTTATCCTTTCTGTCCTTTGATCTACAAACACACACACACACTTCTCCACTTAAGTAACAAACAAACCAAGCTCTCTCAAACTGTGCATCCCTCAAAACTAAACCTTTCTTTTATCTAATATACTGTGAAAGCAAAATGTATGTGAACCTCCTCCAATCTGCAATACCTGTTTATTTGGTTCTTCTCTCAACAACTAGGTAATTTTTTTTTCTATTTCTTTAGCATACTAACCAAATCATCAAATTTATTAATAATTAAATGGCTTTACTTCAATCTTTAACCCCCTTAAATATTAGAGCATGACACTAAATTTCTTCTTATCCCCCATTTGTAAAATTTCATACAATGCAAGTAACTATGTATAATAATTGTAAATCATAAATGTTATTTTTTAAGATTTTAGAGAATCCTTAAAAAATATAATTGGAAAACTGACTTGGTGTCTCCTTTAAGTTTCAGTGTGATCCCTGTTGACAGCTTTTCTTCTCCAAAAAGAATATCTAATACAAATACTAGTACCTCAGTATATGCCCATATTTCCTGTACTTCTGATAGTTCATGTAATGGTAAAATCTAATAGATTTTACTTTCAAGAATCAAGTCATACTTTCTGCGTTTTAGACAGCTCTTGAGTTTTGATTCCATTCTAAGCTCCAAGGGATGCCCCTGATTGGCTTAAGCTAATCTTAGTAATTCTATTTTTGCTGTTGTTCTTGATGTTTGTCAAGGTGATCGTTCCAGACTTGGCAATGGTTTAAAACTAAGATAAACTAACAGATGCTGTTCATCTGGCCCTAGCGATTGGTTTGGGGTACCTGAGTTAGTTCAAATGGAGGGAAGCCCGTATCTTCTCTTAAATAATTGTAAATAATTCTCTTAAATAATCTTAAATATTGTAAATAGATGCAATGCTCTTCTCTTAGATGTAAATAAGTAAATAAACAAATAAATTCATACATGTAGCCTGAATAGATAGCCATCTGACAACCATGAGGGAAAACAGGCTAAGGATAAAGCCAACATAGCAAGGAAGACAGAATTGAAAGGATTACAAACAAATGGATATGCAACCTTAAAGATATCAACCTGTGGATCAAGCAGAGTATTCTTCTGCTCTAGACTTTTCAGCTTGTGAGCCAATAAAGTCCCTTTATTATTTAAATCAGGTGAATTTTCTTCGTTGGCTCTGATGCATATTCTAAATAACATAGATAGAGATAGGTAGGTAGATAGGTAAATAGGGAGAAAGCAAGAGAAAGTGCACAAGCATCATGATACAGGATAAAGAAATAAAAAGATGCATTTGCTCAGAATAAAAAGGGATAGGTTACTAGAATGAATATTTATGTGTGTGATCTATGAAAAATCTGATTTACTCGTTGCTAAAACACTTTAGTTTTCTAAATTATGCAACTAAGCATTTTATATATGACCATCTTGATCGGCAAATCAGTTCATATGGGTGACAGTTGGTGATCAATCTTCCAATGCAATATTCAAAAGAATACAATGACCATATGCTAGTTGATCCTGTTGAGTTGCATATAAATGGTTGCATTTATTCTGATGCTTTAATATTTATGAAGTAAAAAGACATTTTGTTTTTTATTTTGCAATCTCTAAAAGAAAAGCAAAAGGAAATGTTTAGTTTTTGGAGTATGAACTAATAGAAGTCTCTTAGTACAGTGTGAAGCCAGCAAACATTCATTTGAATCAGAGCATTTTATGAAACAAAATTAAATACCTAAAATTTTTCCAAACAGAATCTGAATAAGATTTCTCATAATAATTTTTTCTCCCAATTTTATAATGGCATTATTTATGATGTAGTAAAATAAATTATACAGATTCAGAAGAATAGGGCTTGAATTTTAGCTCTGCCATTTAACCATTGGTAAGCTGAAACAAGCTAATAAATCTGTAAATTCCATATAAATTGTATGTACATTCTATATAAATGAGTGCTATTCTTGTTAACTAGTATTGAATACTGATATATATTGAATACTGATATATGTGTTTGTGTGCATGTGTATGTGCGTGGGTGTGAAAGACTTATTGTTAACCAGCACTGAGTCCTGGTATAAAGATATGTGTGTGTACGTATATAATAAAAAAAAATTATATATTACAAGTTAAATTAACAAATAAAACTTTCACTGATTACATAAATTTGATTTGATTTAATAACTGTCTTGCCAAAATTTTGAGTTCAATACCTTTGGGGACCTGTGATTTTATTTCTATGAGTGACATTCCTAAAGTGGGCCAGCCACCTTGAAAACAGAATTCATTGGTAAAAAGAAAAACCTTATGAGAGAGAAAAAGAAAATCACTGGACTTGAAATATTCAGTTTAGTCCCAGCTCAATTCACAAATGACCTGTGTTATGCTAGACAAACTGTGTGACCTTATGGAGGTTCATTTATCTTACTTATAAAAGAAGGATAATAAAACCTAATTCAGAGATGTTTGGAACAAGTTATATTACATATGGTTTAGAAGCACTTTTGAATTTCAAAGACAGCACATAAAGTATTATTCCCAGGAGCTAAGGATATCTGTGATGGAAGAGCAACTGGCATATTCTATCTAGTAATGGTACATATTAGTTTAAATTTAGGGGCACCTGGGTGGCTCAGTCGTTAAGCGTCTGCCTTCGGCTCAGGTCATGATCCCAGGGTCCTGGGATCGAGCCCCACATCGGGCTCCCTGCTCAGCGGGAAGCCTGCTTCTCCTTCTCCCACTTCCTCTGCTTGTGTTCCCTCTTTCACTGTGTCTCTCTCTGTCAAATAAATAAATAAAATCTTTAAATTTAGATAGTATATTTCTTTTCCCTTTTTTTTTTTTTTTAGAGAGAGAGAGAAGGCACAAGTGGGGAGGGGCAGAGGGAGAGGGAGAGAAAGAATCTTAAGCAGGCTCCATGTCCAGTGCAGAATCCAATGCGGAGCTCAATCCCAAGATCCTGAGATCATGACCTGAGCCAAAATCCAGAGTTGGACACTCAACCAACTGAGCCACCCAGGCGCCCGATAGTATATTTCTTGTAAAAATTTCCTACTACATTCATCTGGTATTATCTCATAGTAAAGGGATATACTCTAATCTGAATATAACTTCTGACAACCTCTGAAATAAGAGAAAATAAAGCTTATTTGAATACCTGATAACCGGTCTTTAAGAAACCATGTGTACACAAATGTTTTCATCTAAAAAATAAACAACAGACAGTATTGTGGGACTTCATTTGGAAAGATATAATTAACATTTTTTAAAGAACCTCCAGTAATCGGTTGCATTTTTAGTGTATCCCATCATCAATATTCCCTCTAAGTATATGAGTGAGGAACTTTTTTGTAAAATTAAGTAAGAGATACAAGGTAGGAGATGGAAAATATGAGTGTCACATTGAATAAAAAATATAGGAACATATAAAAATAATATTGTCTCCCCCAATAAGTTCATTTGCCAAAAAAAAGATGAGGTGGGCAGGATGAAAATCAATGTTATGAATTCTGCAATTTCTAAGTTTTTTTTTTAAACTCCAAAGCCAGAACCATTCACCCAGTTCTCCAGTAGACATCCTCACATTGATGTTTCAAAGTTACTGAGAATGAAAGTTCCAAATGTAAATTCCCCACTGTTTCTGATCCAATCTTGCTCCCCAGAATTGCCATTCCCTTGATCGCTCTCTTAGTAAACATATCACTCAATTATTTAAGACAGAATTTCTTTCTTCCCTCTCACTCCAAGCTAATCAATCACCAAATTTATTAATTTCGTCATGTAAATATTTCTCAAGTTTGCTGTCCTCCTCTCTCACCTCCCCTGCTATGCCCCTGAATCAGAAGCTCTTTCATTCCTTACCTATTTTCCTTCAATAGTCTTCTCTATATCTCTCTCATCCTAATCTCATTAAAGTGGTCTTCCTAAAATGTAAATCTTAGCCCATCCTTCACCTGCTCCTCATTAGCTCCTATTGTTGTCAAAAAAAGTGCAAACTCTTTTTTTTTTTTTTAAGATTTTATTTATTTATTTGACAGAGAGAGACACAGCGAGAGAGGGAACACAAGCAGGGGGGTGGGGGAGGGAGAAGCAGGCTTCCCGCTGAGCAGGGAGCCCGATGCGGGGCTCGATTCCAGGACCCCGGGATCAGGGCCTGAGCCGAAGGCAGACGCTTGATGACTGAGCCACCCAGGCGCCCCCAAACTCTTTCTTCACATGGTTTATGAGGACCTTCATGATCATGTCTCTGGTCTTTGTCTTCTATCCCTCTCCAGCCATCCTTGGACAAAATTACAGTTTACTTCCTCTCATATCTTGGGATACTGCCATGCTGCTTTGTATCACTCACCAGACCATAATTCAGCCGACCTGCTCCATTCATCATGAAGGTCACAGAGCCTGTGTACTTCAAACTTGCAGCATTTCTGTAACTGATTTTTGGTCAAGTTGTTTCCATTAAAAAGTACTGATTTTAAAAACTAAGTAACTTAAAGCTGCCACACACACTCACAAAAACAAATGGTCCACAAAACCTCCTCCTTTTCTTCTGAGGTTTTATCATACATGGTTATCATTAATCCGTCTTTTAACTCAAGTTCAAATGGCCAATTGACACAAACAGTCCTGAGACCACTCTTCCACCACTGATTAAGACTGGGGTGGCAGAAATTGGAGACAATATTTATTTAAACTTCTGAGCTTTCTGGGCAGATCTGGCTACCTTGACAGCTCCAACTGCCTTTCTGTCTATTGCTCTGATGACACTCACAACAACCATCTGTCTCATGTCATGAACAGCCAAACGGCTCAGAGGAGAGACGTTCTCAACATACAGGCTAGCCAGGAACCGTATCAACCATGGCAGCATCACGAGATTTTAGGGACTTAGGGCCATCTTCCAGCTTTTTCCCAGAATGACGACCAATCTTCTTCAGCTCTGCAAAGTTGCAAGGAATGTGAGCTGTGTGACAATCCAGCACAGGTGCATATCCAGCACTGATTTGGATGGTTCAGGATAATCACCCGAGCCATCAAGCCAGCTGCTTCCATCGTTGGGTCATTTTTGCTGTCACCAGCCACATTGCCACGACAAATATCTTTGACAGATATGTTCTTGACATTGAAGCCCACATTGTCTCCAGGAAGAAACTCACTCAAAGTTTCATGGTGCATCTCAACAGATTTTACTTTAGTTGTAGCATAGACTGAAACAAAGGTGACCACCATGCTGCGTCTGAGAACACCAGTCTTCACTGGGCCCACAGGGACAGTACCAGTACCAACAATTTTGTAGACATCCTGGGGGGGCAGACACAAGGGCTTGTCAGTTGGATAAATTGGTGGCAGAATGCAATCCAGAGCTTCAAGCAGTGTGGTTTCACTAGCATTGTCATCTTTGTAAGTAGTCACCTTGAACCAACGCATGTTTGCCCTTGGCTCCAGCATGTTGTCATCATTCCAATCAGAAACTGGCACAAATGCTACGGTGTTGGAGTTGTAGCCAATTTCTAAATGTAGGTGCTGACTTCCTTAACGATTTCCTTGTGTCTCTTCTGGCTGTAGGGTGGCCCAGTGGAATCCATTTTGTTAACACCAACAATTAGTTGTTTCATACCCAGTGTGTAAGCCAGAAGGGCATGCTCATTCCTGGAGACACCTGCTTCGAATGCATCAACACCAGCAGGCACAATCAGGACAGCATAGTCAGCCTGAGATGTGCCTGCAGTCATGTTTTAATGAAGTCTCTGTGTCCTGGGGCATCCATGATGGTCACATAATACTTACTGGTCTTTCACATAATACTTACTTTCATTCTCAGTAGCTTTGAAACATCAATGTGAATTTCCACAGGGAGATATCAATGGTGATACCATGTTCACGTTCATCTTTCAGTTTACCCAAGACCCCGGCATCCTTGAAGGAGCTCTTTCCCATCTCAGCAGCCTACTTCTCAAATTTTTTGACAGTTCCTTTGTTGATCCCACCTCATGTGTAGATCAGATGACCAGTAGTGGTAAACTTGCCTGAATCTATGTGTCAATGATCAAAATGTTGATATGAGTCTTTTCCTTTCCCATTTTGGTTTAGGTTTAGTGGTGGTTCTCATGACACCTGTATTTTGGCAGCAAACCTGTTGTGAAAAAGCTCATTTTATTATTTCAGAAAATTTAAATAAAGAGATTCCTATGAAAGAGGCATAGATAATATAATTATATTCTGTTCACATTTAGGAAATTTGAAACAATTTTTTCTTTCCCTAAAAAAGGAAAGCTTATTTATTACTTATGTCACTTTATGTTTAATATCTTTCATAAAGATTGACGACTAGAAGAAATTATAAGAAGAGATTTTAGGGGTGCCTGAGTGGCTCAGTCAGTGGCCGGAGTCCAACTCTTGATTTTAGCTCAGGTCACAATCTCATGGGTCATGGGCATGCAACATGATTGCAGGCACATCTCAGGCTGACTATGCTGTCCTGATTGTGGCTGCTGGTGTTGATGCGTTTGAAGCAGGTGTCTCCAAGAATGGGCAGACCAATGAGCATGCCCTTCTGTGTCAGGCTTCAAGCTCAGGGGTGAGAGGAGTCCGCTTGAAGATTCTCTCCCTCTGCTCCTCCCCCCCCCCCCCACTCATGCAGGTGCTCTCTCATTCTCTCTCTCTTTCAAATAAATAAATAAATAAATATTTATAAGAAGAACTTTTAGAACACAGGTATAAAAGAAAAGATTAGTAATCTAGTATGGACATATCCTCTGTTAAAATTAAATTTTGCATTCAAAAATTTTAAAAAATCTTCAGGATTGGTAGACTGCACCAAAGAAATTTTGAGATCAGAAGAACATAAAAATCAGAAATATTAATCAGAGCTAATCTGAATCTATGAAAGAAATTTAGTTTGGCCCAGATAAATGAGAAGAAAAATGTCTCAAATTGATTTTTATTTTACTTGCTCAGGTCCCTGAGCTTTGATACTTAACTCTGAAAGGATGGCCGCTATTATTCTGCATACTGGATACAATACTATTGACACAGTATCTTTTTCCCTCACCACCCACCCCCTTAAGAAATTACATTCCTACAATATGTACAAGGAAAATAATTCACCCTCTCCCCATTTCTTCCTGTGTTTTCCAGGTGGTATAGTCTACATAATATAGTGCCTGATAGTAACACACGTCACAAAATGGAAAGCTAGTGTTTTGTCATTTTTTTCTATCTTCTTTGCTACAAGCTATAGAAGACTAACTCTGCTAAAAATAATACCTAGCTCAATGAAGGGATCATTACATACTGGTAACAGAAGGGAGCTCTGTCGCCAACCTGTGCAAAGTGGGTCTTAACATACATACATCCTCTGAACGGTATGTATTTTGAGTAACTGCAATTGTATTGCTTAAGGCAAAGTACTTGCAGACCTAAGACCAGACTCACTGGCAGAATGTGCTGAACAATTAACTTTTGTATTAAATTAAAACTACTTCCTTTTAATTTCAGTTGATCGTAAGGCATAAAAGATAAAGAAGTTAAAAAATAGCTGAAGGGCATGACGGAAAGAAAAACAAAAACCTTCACTGTTTCAAATTTACTAGTAATTAAGACAGCTGTGTGAATAATGGAACAAGCACAAGTCAATTTTCCCTGCCACCATCTATTCAGCGAAATTTGACCTGAGTTTATAAAAAATCATAAATTCACACAAGGAAGTTTGAATATTTTTTTTAATTTAAGGAAAATATCGTAATAAATTTTGATTTCTACCATATTTGTTAATTGCAGAGAAGTTAAGTGATACAGTATTTTTAAAGAAGAAAATTAAAGTTGCTCAAACCCAGCAGCTACTATTTTAAAGTTTGGATTTTATTATATACAAATTTATTCAAAATTATATTCTATATAAATGCATTCAAATTAAAAATGGAGTAATGATAGATGTACTATAGACTTTTCAAAAAAACTTTTTAAAAGATTTTATTTATTTATTTGACAGAGAGAGCAAGCACAAGCAGGGGGAGTGGCAGGCAGAGGGAGAGGGAGAAGCAGGCTCCCCGCAGGTTGGAGAGCCCTATGAGGGGCAGGGAGCCCTACTCGGGGCTCGATCCCAGGACTGACCGTGACCTGAGCCCAAGGCAGCCGCCTAAATGACTTAACCACCCAGACTCGCCTGTACTATTGTCTTTAAACTGCAAATACAACATGAGCATTTGCATGTTAAAAACAGTCAGTCTCAAATCATGAATTTAAGGTTTCTATAGTATTCCATATTATGATTCCTTATTATTGAAACTTTTAATTGCTGTAATTGTTTTAGTATTCTAAATAATATTATTTTTCGGGAGCCTGTGTGACTCAGTCGGTTAAGCGTCTGCCTTCGGCTCAAGTCATGATCCCGGGGTCCTGGGATGGAGTCTGGCATCAGGACCCGGCTCAGTGGGGGTCTGCTTCTCCCTCTCCCTCTGCTACTCTCTCTCTCTGTCAAATAAATAAATAAAATCTTCTTTCAAAATAAATAATATTGTTTTTAATATCCTTATTCATAAATCTGTGATTATTGCTTTTGAATGCATTCCTAAAATACATATATCTAAAACTATGTAATACCTAAAATTATATATATACCTAAAACTATGTACATATCTAAAATTATATATACCTAAAATTGTAACCAAACCAATGTGAGTGCACTCCTTGGTGAGTCACACATACACAAGGTGAAGTTGTCACACAAAGTAAACTTTATTTGCAGCAAATAAGGAGATCACGGGGAATAACTTTCAAAGCCAGGACTCCCCAGGCAGGGGTAAATGGGTCCCTTTTATTTAGGGTTAGGATGGATATTTAGATAGGGAAGCCTTGTCCTCTATGCAGAGGCGGGGGGGGGGGGGCACGTAAGGCTGCGCACATGCCTTAAGGAAACATGCCTATACATACATTGCATGTTATGTAGATGAGGCTTGTGCTCCTCCTTGGGCAGAAATTTTAATATTATAATGAGGTAAAGGTAGTTGTCAGTTATTCTAGAGGTCATATCATGGTCCATCTGCACAGGCGTGAGTTCAGGGTTACAATCAAACTGGTTTGGGTGGTCTGGGCTGGTTGGAGGTCTTGTTAGGGCAGTTGCTGTCACTTGAGGGTGGTTTTGGTTTCCATTTGTCTGAATTGAGAGATAAGCTGGGAAGAAGAGCTTAAGGAAAAATGTGGGACAAGGGTCAGTGAGTATAAGCAGGTGGGCAGTAGAGGTCAGGTTTTGGGGTCTAACTGGTGACAAAACCATATATTTTTAAAACTGTATATATAATATTATATAAAAACATTATATATACATGAATATTTACATCTCAAAGAGGCAGAGAAAGAATTTATAATTGCAAGTTTTCTAAAGTAAATGTTCTAAGAAAAGAGAGGTTGAGGCCTATAATCAGGAAGAAATCTGCGTAAAATTTAGTCAAGCTGAGAACAATAAGCCCATCTTGGAATATAAATAAATCAATAAACCAAGACTGTGCTGAGACAACTTATATTTTCAGGTATTGTGTCACCATCATCACCAGCTCAGTTTACTTTCTTCCATCCCTCACACTTCAAACTTAGGATTTTAGTATTTTATAGGAGTTTAGTATTATAACTTGGTAACTAATATTTACATGATCTTCTCATGCAAGACTTATTTATAATACCCATCATCTGCTCTATCATCAAATTTGCATGATCAAACTTCCATCTTTCTGGCTTCAAATATGCAACGGAAAAGATCTGTATGTAACTGGTAGCTAATGTGTAGATTTTCATGAACTCTTTGATGTAATTTCTTATAAGAATTTGAAGATAAATATTTTCATATAAAATAGAAATGCAAGGTCCTTTTGGGGAACTCAGCAACAAACACCTGTTTTCATTAGATTGCATAACAAATAACAGCCCCTAGATAGCTCAAGTTAAAGATACAGATCAGTTTTCATGGGAGAAAGATTGACAGCAAATATGAAATTAATACAAAAGCATTTACATGACACTCATGACTGAGTTTAAATTCATTTAGAGTGGCTGGCATCCAGAAGTTACTGTTCTTTACACTATAGTTACGGTTCTCATCAAGGAAAATTAAGTTGCCAAGTATTTTGTGTAAATTCCTACAAATTCATGTTTCTGGGTACATATCTCTGCTATTGTCTCTGCCACTGTCTTATTAAGGGACCTCAGACAAGCTAATTAATCTTTCCTCTTTGCCTTAGTCTTTTCATCCATTAAATGTGCCTACACGGAGATCTATCAGGCTAGTATGTATAGTTGGTTCCATCAAAGCATCACATTTCAAGCCAGAAGGATACAAAATAACAGTGGTACCCAGCAGCTCTGTTTTCAGGCCCATGTTTATTTCTAACACCTGCACTTCACATCAAATTGCAAAGTACAGTTGCCTCTGGGAGTATCTGGAGAAGGTAAATGTTAATGCCAACTCTTCAGCATTTTAGGATCATGATGTGAACAAAATAAATCGTAATTATTGTTGTAATGCAACATTAAGTAGGCATGCTCAAACAAGTTGTCTTTAGTGGGCGGGGCATGGGGTAATATGGAAAATATCAGAGGGAGGGGTGCAAACATATAAATAAAGAAGACCAGTTCCCAAGTGAGATGGATGTGATTTTCTGCTTAAAACGAGAAAGGAAAGAGCAAGAGAAGGAAATATATAGAGGAAAGAAATACTGGCATGCATAGAAACACATTGTTACTTGTTTCTCTATACCCTCCTTTAATTCTATGAGATATGACTGCCAGATTTCAAATTATCTTATTGAGACAAACACAAAGACAAGGACATTTTACAGAGATGTGATGATCAATAAGATAGCTGTTAACCCCGTATATCCACTTTGCACTTGAAATGTGGCTCATCTGAATTGAGCTGTGGTGTAATTATGAAATACACACCAAATTCAAAGCCTTGGGAAAAAAAGTAAAAGATCTGTCTTAGTCTGTTGGGCTATTATAACAGAATACCATAGACTTAGGTGGCTTCTAAACAACAGAAATTTATTTCTCACAATTCTGGAGGCTGGGAAGTAAAAGATAAGGCACTGATAGAGTGCCTGGTGAGAGCCTGCATCCTGTTCATAGACTGGCTGTCTTCTTACTCTGTCCTCATATGGCAGCAAGGGTGAGGGAGATTTTTAGGGTCTCTCTTATAAAAACTCACATCCTATTCATGAGTGTTTCATCCTCATGACGTAATCAGCTCCCAAAGGTTCTACTTCCAATTATCATGATAGAGGTTTCAGTATATAAATTTTGGGAAGACACAAACATTCAATCTGTAGCAAGATCTTATTCATAATTTTTAATATTGATTACATGTTGAAATGCTATTTTAGTTATATTGGCTTAAAATACTATTAAAACTATTTTGTTCCATTTTACTTTTTATGTGGCTACTGAAAAATTTAAAAGGATATATGTAGCTATCATTGCATTTATATTCTGTAGTGGTGTTAAAGAAAGCAGAGGTACCTGTGGGTGCTGCCCAGAGGGTTTAGAGAGGTGTTGAAGAAAAAGACCTGTGAAGGGGAAAGTGTTCATGCCACAGAAGGCAAGAAGTCCCTTCTTCCTCTCAACTCTCATTGGTGAAAGTCATCCATGGGCTGAAATATCATGGCTAGGAAAAGGTCAGCTCCAATATTCCTCCTACCAGCTTAACTTTCTGTTGTTTTTTTTTTTTTAATTGAGATATAATTGACATATAACATTGTGTAACATTAAAGTGTAGAGCATGTTGATTTGATACATTTATATATTGCTATATGATTATCACCTAGCGTTAGCTAATTCCTCTATCAGGTCATATAATTATCATTTCCTTTTGTGGTGAGAATATTTAAGATTTAGTCTCTTAACACCTTTGAAATATATAATACAGTATTGTTGACTATAATCATTATGCTGTGCATTAGATCTCTAGAACTCATTCACCTTGTAACTGTAAGTTTGAATCCTTCAATCAACATCTCTCGAATTGCCCCACTGCCCAGCCCCTGATATCCACAACTCCACTCTGTTTCCACGAGTTTGGCTTTCTTAGATTCCACATATAAGAGAGAGCATGCACTATTTGTCTCACTCAGCATAAGACCTTCAAGTTCCTTTCATGTTCTTGCAAATGGCAGGATTTCCTTCTTTCTTATGACTGACTGGCTAGAACATTCAGTCTTCATTCTTTCCTCTCATTAACCTTTTCTCCTCATACATAATGGTTTTAAAAATGAAACTCTAAGCATGTGATCTCTCTCCTAAATGTAACTCAATACTTCTTCATTGACTACCAGATAACTTCCAACATTCCTGGTCTTCTATTCAGTCTTTTTTGGTCTCAGTTGATTTTCCACATATTTATACATTATATTATTTTTCTACACTGGTCAGTTTTCACTTTAAAGCATGCTACTTTCTTTCTTTTTTTTTTTTTCTATAAATCTGTTCACATTATCCCCCCAAGAATCCCTCACACCAATTTCTGACTAGCCAGTTAAATAATGGCCAAAAAACAAAAATTCATGTCCCATCCCATGAAATCAATGAATATGACTTTGCCCAGTCTTTGCTCATGTATTTAAGTTAAGAATCTTAATATGAGATTATCCTGAATGGACACTATATCCAATGGCAATGTCCTTGGAGACAGAAGAGGAGGAGGTAGCTATAGAGAAGGCCACGTGAGGCCGAAGGCAGAGATTAGCTGTATGCTGCCACAAGCCAAGGAACGCCTGAAACCACCAAAAGTTGGAAGAGGCAAGAAAGGATTCTTCCTTAGGGCCTTCAGAAAGAGTGCGGCCCAGCCATAGTCTTGACATTGGACTTCTGGCCTCCACAATCATAAGGGAGTAAATTTCTGTTGTTTTAAAAGCAACCAAATTTGTAAAGGTTTGTGATAGCAGCCATAGAAATCTAATACACTGACCAAATTACCAATTTCTGTTCATCTTGCAATGGTTTATTCTCATCTTTAAAAAGTAATGTTACCCCCTTCCATAGTATTTTTCACACATTTTTAATCTATTACTTTCTATTGTATATAGTAAGTATTCAGTAATCTATTTTACTTACTAGTCTGTGCATTGAGGAAAAGTGATAATTTACAGACATCTCCATTACCATAGTACCTACTTACCAGAGTGTCTCATATATGGTACAAAAATGCTAATAAATATTGTGCAAATCAATACTTTGCTTTGAAATTCCACTTTGAAAAATTATTTGATTCTTCTAAGTCTTTAGTGGTTCAACAGAAGTTCTGTTGGGTTTTTATTTTCATATTAAGGATACCTTTGAAATGCAGCTTTGAAATACATATATATATAATTATCCTCAAGATGCAGTACTTTGAAAAATTCATTTGATTGTTTTTTTAATTTTTTATATATTTTTTGGTTTTTTCCACTTTATTTTTTCCATCATGATAAGTGTGTTTATTATTATTATTGTTTTAAATCTTGGTTCTTTATAATACAATAATGACTTCAAACCCAGTAAAGGCTTGGATTTAAAACACTGTATCTTGAAATGTAATCATGAGTTATATACACATTCTATCTGAAATATGTTCAAACAATCTTTGTCTTAAGAAAGTATCTTGTATAGGGGCGCCTGGGTGGCTCAGTCGTTAAGCGTCTGCCTTCAGCTCAGGTCATGATCCCAGGGTCCTGGGATCGAGCCCCGCATCGGGCTCCCTGCTCTGCGGGAAGCCTGCTTCTCCCTCTCCCACTCCCCCTGCTTGTGTTCCCTCTCTCGCTGTGTCTCTCTCTGTCAAATAAATAAAGATCTTAAAAAAAAAAAAAAAGGGGGCGCCTGGGTGGCTCAGTTGGTTAAGCGGCTGCCTTCGGCTCAGGTCATGATCCTGGAGTCCCTGGATCGAGTCCCGCATCGGGCTCCCTGCTCGGCAGGGAGCCTGCTTCTCCCTCTGACCCTCCCCCATCTCATGTGCTCTCTCTCTCTCATTCTCTCTGTCTCAAATAAATAAATAAAATCTTTAAAAAAAAAAAAAAAAAAAAAAGAAAGTATCTTGTATAATTTAAGTGAAGTATCTTTTGTAAGACTAAAGGAAAGGTGTAGGTTGTGTATTTTCTCTTAATAATATGCTGTTACCCTTTTACAAAGCTGCATAAATAAGACTTCTCTTATGTTTGTGGGGAGAATAATTGCTAAAGGGAGATTGGTGTATATAATATCACCAATTATACAGAAGAGTCTTAACTATACATATAATTATATAATTATATAATATAAAATGTATCAGACAATATCTTAACAAATTATATAATGTATAATGTACCAGACAATATCTTAACAAACAGTTGTTTATACAATGGTTGACTTCTGCAATAAAAAAAAACACAAAATGAAAAATAGGACTGAGTCTCACCCCATTTCAAAAAATAAATGTCAACATATTCAAACGTAATTTCTACAATTTCAGATTATATAACTTAGTATCATTATAGAAAGTGGGAACTGCCATTCTCCCTTAATATAGTTTGATATTTTTCCAAAATAAAGTATCTTGATCTTATCCTCAAACTAAATATATTTTCTCATGAAGTCTCTGCACAATTTCCCCACCTCAGTGAATTAAATATTATTCAAGAAAAACTAGCACTAGAGTATGAAAAAAGATAGAAATCAAATTATCAACCATTTTATCTTTATTCAATTAACATTTAATTGAGTATCTGGCATACAGTAGGGTCCTTCGTAAATACTTATTAAATAAATTGATCTTGCATATGGTAGTTTCTTTTTTTACAGTTGACTTTAATTTTAGAAGAAAAAGTTCAATCTCTTTTCTTAAGATAATTTTAAGAAGTTTTTATAAAATAAATTTGCAAGCACATTAGTCTTGTACTAATTACCTTCAATAACAGTGTCTGAGTGTCTAAACGTTTTTAAATATACTTCAGTATCACAAATACGTTATTGCTCATTATCTTCATTGATACTCTGCCTTTCTGTCACAAAGGAAGGATTGCTTTCTTGTTTTCTGGTTCCCTCTCCTCCTACTCAAAGAGAACTATCACCTCATTATTGGGTCCTAACTCACCTGTATATTTAGCTGTTCCTTATTTATAACACAATTTCTCTGTCCTCACATAGGTTGAAGTCTATTCTATATTCATAAACCTCCCTTGACTTAATATTCTATTCTAGTTACCACCTTTTGTCACAGTCTGTTCCATTTTCTATTCCTTTCATCCTTTCTACAGATAAAAGCCTTAAGGCTACGGAGCAGTTTGATAGTACGTCCTTATCTTGAGGATTCACATACAATCAGTTGTTAAGAATTAGCACCCCACTACTACATGTATCTGAGATCCGTGGTTTCAGTTTCTCATCAGTTAATTATTTTTGAGCGATTGTCTTGAAATGTTATCAAGCTCTCTCGATCAAGCTTATGGATAGAATTTTACTAGCTCTTTTTTTTGTGATGGCATAACCTCTCAAGACTCCTCATTTTCTTCAGGAAGACCAGCTCCAGCTCCTTAAAAATATGTAGCTTACTGCCTCAACTCTTCTTGAATGACAATCAAAACCCCAGGCCTCCATGCTCCAACCTGTTCTGGGTGCCCTCCCACTCTGTTTCAAATTTGCTATCTTTGGATTTTCATCCTCTATTTCTTTTGAGATATCTATTCACTTATCACTTGTGGACCTTCTTCTTTCTTGGTTTACTCTTTTAGTGAAGCACATTCTGCGCTAGCTCCCGAAAGGAAGAAAAGATGAATAAAAGGTGAATTTTTGAGACCTTAGATACCTTACAATATCCTTATTCAATATGAATCCTTGATGGGAGAACTGCCTTGGGATAGAATATTAGATTGGACATTTACCTAAAAACACTTAAAGCTTTTCTCCATGTTCTTCTACTTCAGATGTGGCTACAAAAGATTCTTATATCATTCTTATTTATAAACTTTGATTCTAACTGTGTCTCTTTCCTTCTGTGTAAGCTTTAAGACTGTTTCTTTATAATATTTTGAATATTTTCTGCTTGGTATGAGGATTTTTTTATGTACTGGGATGATTATTGATGGGTTGATCCTTTCAATCTAGAAAATAATGTCTTTCGGTTAGGTAACTTATTTGTATTATTTATTTCATTACATAGTTTAAGAAACTACTTTGTTGCAGGGTGTTTTAGATACTTAGAACACAAGAGAGAATAAAACAGAAAATCTGTGCCTTTAAGCAGTTTATATTCTAATGGAAGTAGACAGATTTTTTAAAATATACATATTTCAAAGAATGTTAAAAAGTGATCAATGACCAAGGAAAAAATAAAACAGCATAAAGGAAATTGGAAGTCTTAGGTTACAGAGGCAGATTGCAATTTTCAATAGGGTGGTTAGGATGGGCTGTCCTGGGAAAGAGAAATTAAAAAAAAAAAAAAAAAAAGACATGAAATTAAATGAAGGAAATAGTTCTTTGATTATCTGGTTAAGTTTTCCAGGAAAAAGGAACAGTCAACACAAAGATCCCATGCAGCAACATGCCTCATTGTTCAAGGGGGTAAGCATGGATGGGTAATGATCAAGAGAGAAATCAAAGGTAAGTGATCAAATAAGTACATAGTAGGAGATGTAGTCAGAGGTGAAATAATGGAAGTAAGGTAGATTTTATAGGGCCTTAAGGGTAGGCAATAATAATACAGTTAATTGCATAAACTAAGACCCTTTTAAGAATGAAAATATGAACTAATAATAATTATGCAAAGAAAATAGGCATAATCTGAAATTTTCTTGGGCAAACTAAGACATAGGTTCCCCTTAATTGTACATAATTTTAATACATTTCCTGTTTTTTTGAGCGAAGTGGGGAGATATTCCTTGTGTGTGTGTATGTGTGTGTGTGTGCATGCGCATGCACAGGTGAGTGACATGATCTGAATTAATTTTTAAAGGGATGACCATCGTTACTGTGTTGAGCCCAGATGGTAGAAAAACCAGGGTGAGAACAAGGAGACAAGTCAGAAGATTTCTGCAAGTTTTCTACAAAATCTCTGAGAAAGGATGGTGGCTCTGAACAGGGTGATGGCAGTGGAGGTTTTGAAAAGTAATTGGACTCTAAATATATTTTAAAGGTGTAAGTGCAGGTTATCGTGCTAGATAGGTAAAGGCAATGATAAGCAGTTAACTGGGATTCTGTTTCTTCCATTTGAGTTTGAGGAAGCACAGAAAGAACAGAGAGTGAAGAATGCATTCAAGGAAACTATGATTGACCGTTGGGTTGGATAAGCAGGGAAGAAAGACACTGAGGCAGAAAGGTGCATTGAAAAGTGAAAGTATACTGGAGTAAGATCCTAAAGGGTCCTAGGAATTGTCAGAGATGGACAAACAAATTGAGGAAGTGAGCCAGAAAAATAAGGTGTTTTGTTTTTGTTTTGCTGTTTTTTAGAAAATGGGAAAAGAAAAAAATAAGGAATGGACATTCCTGACACTGACAGGCTCCAAGAGGGCATTACACTTGAAACTGAATGGTTGAGATTGAATCATAAGAGAGAAGTTAAGGAATCATCTTGTCACTACTGAAGTAACCAGTCCTTAAATTATGAATGATGTTGGAGATAATTACAAAGAGCCAGGAGCTAAATGAGTTTAGAAGTAAAAGGGAATGGCCTGAAAGCCAGTGAATGAATACAAACATGAGGTATTAGTAAGTAGCATAATTTGATCACATGATATTCAGTGCTGGGTTTTTATGGAAAAGGGAATACACATGGACTAGAATCCGCATTGAGACCAGTTGTCTTGAGGGCATTTATCAAACTTGGTGAATTTAAGTATCACTGTTCGTGGTCTTGTGGAGCTTGGGGAACCAAAAGTAGAGGAAGGATCAATTCATAGAGGGGTGGCTGATGGATGAATCTGTATAAGGATGGGCTTTATAGCATCATCACAAAAACAAATATGAGCTCATAATAAATCCATACACCTATCACCACACCTACACACACCTCTACCTTATTCCTCCTTCACTATTGCTGAGCACAAGGGAGAAAAAAAACTCCTCTGAGGATTTGTAAATTATCAAGCATATTTGCAGACAAAATTCACAAGATTTGTATGGTTTAAAGAAAAAAAAAGAACAAAAATTTTTGTCTAAGGTAGCTCCTGTCTCGTAGTAAAGCCAGGAACTTCACTGAAACAAAAGTAAAATTCTCTCTGAAGGAATCATTTATATCCAGGTCTCAATTTTCTGCCAAAAAAAAAAAAAAAATCCATGGAAAATTTGCAACTGAAAAAAAAAATTCATTGAACCCACAAAAAAACCCCTACCAAATTGCTTGAAAGCCAAATGATTAAAATGGTTAAAAGTCAACACATGACAACAAAATAATATCCTCAAAAGGATCATATATTGGAATCACCAGAGAAAGAAAATGAATGGAACAATCAAGATGTTTGATTATTTGTGTGGAGACCAAGCAAATTGACATTAAAAAAATAAAAAACCAAAAAACTTCAATGATAAGATTTAAAGTCACAATTTGTAAATGAAGAATATGACATCTATAAGAAAGAAGCACAAAAGAGGGAGTATG
The DNA here is from genome assembly GCF_004348235.1 of Phoca vitulina. Taxonomy (NCBI): domain Eukaryota; kingdom Metazoa; phylum Chordata; class Mammalia; order Carnivora; family Phocidae; genus Phoca; species Phoca vitulina. Next base: position 11,432,301 of record NW_022589721.1, on the reverse strand, counting down.
TGGTCAGGAGACAAGAGGAGAATAATCAGCAAATCAACCTCAAGTCTTTTTTAATTCTTTTTATTTTTTTCAATATATAACTTTACTCTAGAACATCTCCAATAATTTTGTTTCCTGAAATTTAATCTTCTGTTACATTTAGATTATTTTATGTAATAACCTATAGCATTCCTTTTTCAAAAAAGAGATGAGTGGATTTCTTGCTAAAATATGAAATGTAAGCTATTTAACATATTATATTCAAACTTCAGAAACTTTGATTTGGAAAGTGTTCTCTCACCTTTGAATAGAATCTACTTTATAAAGTAAATATTCTTTTTCTTGTTGTTGTAACACTAGCTTATTTGCTTTATTTACTTAGATATTTGAGTATAGTTGACACCCAAAGTTACATTTGTTTCAGGTGTACAACATAGTGATTCCAAAGAGTCCACCAAAAAATTGCTAGAACTCATACACAAATTCAGCAAAGTCTTAGGATATAAAACCAATGTACAGAAATCTGTTGCATTTCTATACACCAATAACAAGGCAGCAGAAAAAGAAAGCAAGGAATTGATCCCATTTGCAATTGCACCAAAAACAATAAGATACTTAGGAATAAATCTAAAGAAGTAAAAGATCTATACTCTGAAAACTGTGAACACTTATGAAAGAAATTGAAGATGACACAAAGAAATGGAAAAGCATTCATGCTCATGGATTAAAAGAACAAACATTGTTAAAATGTCCATACTACCCAAAACAATCTACACATTTAATGAAATCCCATAAAATACACTAGCGTTATTCACAGATCTAGAACAAACAATCCTAAAATTTTCACAGAACCACAAAAGACCCCAAATAGCCAAAGCAATTTTGAAAAAGAAAATCAAAACTGGAGGCATCATGATTCCAGATTTCAAGCTCTATTACAAAGCTGCAATCATCAAGACAGTATGGTACTGGCACAGAAACAGACATAGGTCAATGGAACAGAATAGAAAACCCAGAAATGGACGCACAACTCTATAGTCAACTAAGTTTCGACAAAGCAAGAAAGAATATCCAATGGAAAAAAGACAGTCTCTTCAACGAATACTGTTGGGAAAACTGGACAGCAACATGCAGAAGAATGAAACTGGACCACTTTCTTACACCATACACAAAAATCAATTCAAAATGGATGAAAGGTCTTAACGTGAGACAGGAAACCATCAAAATCCTAGAGCAGAACACAGGCAGAAATCTCTTTGACCTCGGCCATATCAAATTCTTACAGACACATCACCACAGGCAAGGGAAACAAAAGAAAAATGATATTGGGACTTCATCAAGATAAAAAGCTTCTGCACAGCAAAGGAAACCAATCAAGAAAACCAAAAGGCAGCCTTTGACTTCTCTATGCATTATGCTCTGCTCACTGCTGGTGTAGCTACCATATGTCGAACGCAATGCCATCGCATTATCATTACCTATGTTCCTTATGCCTTTTATTCCATGAATTATTCATTCTGTAACTGAAAGCCTGTTTCTCCCACTCTCCTTCACCGATTTTGCGCATCCTCCCACCCCCTCCCTCTGGCAGCCATCAGTTTGTTCTCTGTATTCTGCTTTTGGTTTATTCATTTTTTTTTGTTGTTTTTTAGATTCCACATATGAGTGAAATCATATGATATTTGCCTTTCTCATTCTGACTTATTTCACTTAGCATAATACCTTCTAGGTTCATCTCTATTGTCACAAATGGCACACTCTCATCCTTTTTTATGGCTGTGTAATACTCTAGAACATCTCCAATATTTCCACATTTTCCTTATCCATTCATCTATCGATGGACACAGGTTTCTCTCATATCCTTTCTATTATAAATGATGCTGCAATAAATATAAGGGTGCATATATCTTTTTGATTTTGTTTTCTTTGGGTAAATAGCCAGCAGTAGAATTTGTGTTTTGGGTTTTTTTTTTTTGGATAAGTAACCAGCAGTGGAATTATTGGATCATATGCTATTTCTATTTTTAATTTTTTGAGGAACCTCCATTTGTTTTCCACTTTGGCTATCCAATTTACATTTCCACCAATAGTGCATGTAGATTCTGTTTTTTCCACATCCTTTTCAACACTTGTTATTTCTTATTTGAGCTATTCTGACAGGTGTAAGGTAAAGTAAACATACTTTAGGCTGTTATTTCAACACACTGTGATAGGTTTTGCCATCAAGTGTGAATGGGCACCTGAGTAGAATCATGGTATATTACAGTTTTTACATTCATTAGAAATTATCCAATCTAATCCATTATTCTATTGATAAGAATACCAATAAGAATATGAAGAAAAGGAAAACATAGTTATGTTATTTTGAACTGATGGTAACTTCATTGTGGATATTAGTTGTTTAGGGTAAATATTCTTAATTGCTATAAAAAACAGAATTTTGAATTCAAAGTATGCTAACTCATTTTCTAACACACTTGTTTACCATCTTTGTGACCATATATAAGTTAATTAACATCTCTGAGCATTAGTTTCTTCATATGAAAAATGAGAATACTAGTAGCTAGTATGGGAGTTGTAATTAAGAGAAAATAAAATATGTGAAAACCAATAAATGTTATTCAATGCTCATAAATATTACTTTTATCATTAGTATTATTACTAACCAAAATTAAAGCAAAATATTTCAATTTGTAAGCAACTCATAAAATGAGTTTCCTTAAAACATTGAATCATTATGTGAATTGAGAAATGAATTTCAGCATTTTCTTTTTTATTTCATTTCTGAGAAGGCTATCTTTGAAGCATATAGCTATAAACTCCCGGAATTAATTTTCAAAAGTCAGCATAGACCCAAATAAGAACACATGATATAATTAAAAAGGAAAGCATCATGCTGCTACATCAGAAGCAGAGTATGAAAAAAGAAGTAAGAATGTCATTTCATGGTGGGAAGCAAGAGGACGCAAGTTAAACTTTTTTTTTTTTTTTAAGAAAAAAAATAAAGACATGTTGAAATAGCACTCAGCCTGCAAAGTCAGAGAAGGTTAAAAATATGTTATTGCTGAAACAGCAGAGAGGAAGAGTCACCACAAGGTATCTATAGGCTTTCATGACAATATTTTCCATAGTTCACATTTGAAAAGCATATATTTCCTAATATCTAGAATTTAAATTTATCTCTGCAATAATTAACAGGAGCAGAAATAACCAGAGTAATTTTATGACGCTTAACTCAAGATTTGTACCACTACCTTTGGAAGTGGGAGAATCGGTAGTAAATACTCCAATAAACAATATTTATATCATTTTATGTGCATTTGTAGATAAATACATAGATGCATTAGTTAGCTTTTGCTGCATAACAAATCATCCCAAAATGCAGTGGCTTAAAACAACAATCTGGTATCTCACAGTTTCTGTTGTTCAGGAATTCAGCCACATCTTGGCTAGGTTCTCTGGTTCAGGATCTTTTACAAGACTGCAGTCAAGATAATGGCCAAGAACGTGATCTTAATTGAAGGCTCAACAGGCCAGATGGCTTGGAGGCAGGGAAGGATCTGCTTCCCAGCTCAGTCATTAACATTCACAGGATTCATCTCCTTAGGGGTAGTTGAGGTGAGGGACTCAATTTCTCATTGGCTGTTGGCCAGAGGCCTTGCCCAATTACTTACCACATGAGTCTCTCTACAGGGCAGTTCACAATATGAAAACTGGCTTCCATCAAAACAAGTGAGAGAGCAAGAGAAGGTGAGCAAGAAAGAAGCCAAGGTCTTCTTGTTGCCTAATCTTTGAGCTTTTCACCATATTCTATTCGTTAGAAGTAAGTTACTAGGTCCAGCCCACACTAAGGAGTATGGATTATGTATAATACTAAAATACTAGAAGGTGAAGATCATTGGGAGCCATCTTAGAAGCTGACTGCCAAGGGGCTCCTGGGTGGCTCAGTGTGTTGAATCTCAGACTTCGGCTCAGGTCCCAATCTCATGGTTGTAGGATCGAGTGTAGGGCTCCACACTCAGTGTGAATGGGCTTCAGATTCTTTTTCCCTCTCCCTCTCCCTCTGTCCCTTCCTGCTTGCACTCTCTCTCTCCCCAAAATAAATAAAATCTTAAAAAAAAAAAAGCTGATTGGCACAACAGACTATATATAGGTACATAAATAGGTATATTATAATATTGATTATGTATATTTATATATAATCATACTACATACATATTTGTACATAAACACATATTTACATAAAACATAAAATGCAATATATAACTATGATGCATAAATATAGTAAATATATAATATACACATTTATATATAAATACACATATGCAAGAATATACAAATAGAAATATTTGTTTATATTAAATATTTAGTAAACAATACATTTTTAAATTTAGGTTTAATCCTTTTGTTTGCACTTAAAATGTTCAGAGTATAGATAACTTCAAATATTGCTAGAGTGTTCTTGAAAATGTATAGTTTCAAATTTCACTTCTAATCAAGAATTTAAGCATAGAATTTGTACAGCAAATGAAGAATAGTGCTTTTTTCAATAATGCTGGCTAGTGTAACCCAATTTTGGTTGGCTACAAATTATCATATCTTTGACACGTTTATTTGCAGTTATTTATGTTCTCCTGAAGAGATTATTTTCATTTTTTTGAAATATTTTTGACAAAGTAAAATCTTTCAAGATACTAATTTCTTCACATTTTCTCCAAACATTATTTTCACATTATGAAGCTAGTGACATATTACGTGGCAACTAATTAATGATAACTAGTTAATTTCTAAATAAGTATGTGTAGGACTCTTTGTTTCATATAAATATGAAAATAGGAAAGAATCAGTAACAAGTTAAAGTTAAATTATTATCAAAGGCAATAGAGAAAGAAAAATATTAATAAAATGGGTATATTGGCTATCTTACAAAAAAAACCTAAGATAAACATTAATGTGATTAATATATCTCAAAAAAATCTTATATTTTAATATTAAAAATACCTTGCTGCCAGAAAAATGTTGAATTATCTCATACTCCTCTGGGGGAGTTCTAGTAGCAACGGTATTATATGTTCTTCTAGTAAGGGAATTCACATTTTTTGGCTCATGGCTAATGCTACCTATAATAACAGCAACTTTCAAATGAATGTCAAGCCTGCTCCATTTACAGAGGCATTTTGGAAGAGCAAGCTAGGGAGGCTCAGATCAGTTCATTTCAGAAATTCTCTTCTGGGTTCTGATTAGTCAACTATTAAATAAACTAATTATTCAAAACCTGAGGTGAAATTCAAAATGCAGTATTTAGCAAGCACTATTGCACTGTCAGTCATCAGGGAGAATAGAGTTGACTCTTAAGTATAACCAGAAGATACTGTTTGAATGACAGCTTAGGATAATAGAGCAGACGATAGCAGTTATAGGTGTTCTACAAATTACCTTTCAATCAATAGCTGCATGGGCATACTAATTTTTATACTGTAATTCATATGGAAATGTACTGTGGTAGAGAAAGAAGTTTGTAAAAAATAAATGCAACTTAGAGATAAAACTTGATAAATGTGAAAAAATGTTTGCTAGCCCTATTTTCTATATTTTATGATCGATACAACACACATTAGAAAGTAACTTCAAGTTACTATCACTTAGGAAATGGAACTTCAGAAACACAAAATAGAGTTCTTTCACAATGAAGGTCTCTCTCTTTGCTTCTGAATAAGGCCACTAAAGTCTTTTTCATTTATTATCATTTATTTACTAAAATTTTTAGAGCTGTAAGTCATCATCATAACTAAATCCAGAGTAACAGCACTATTTTTTAGCCCTTGATTTACCAACTTTGATCAGATTCCCACATGTGATCTTGCTACCATAGGGATTACAAAGACATGGGATAAATAGCACTTGATACAAAAAGTGTACAAAATATTACAAAAATATGCAATAATAATTCTGTAATGAAAAACTTGTTTATTTTCTGTCATTTGCAATCCTGGGCGCCCTCTTTGTAATACAGGGCAAAAGACTTTTAGCCTATGTCTGAGACTAATAGTTCCACTTTTGTAAATCCCATTCTACCTAGAACTTCTATCATGTATTCTCTCCTTTCTAAAATATGTTTTCCATTTCTCTCATTATACCCTTGACTTCAACGGAATTCTCTTCTCCTTAAAACTAACGAACCAAATTAAAAACCTTAACCTTCCATAACAACTTCCTCAATATTACCTATTCTTTCCTAGGCAAGATTTCTGACATGGTAACCTACACAGGTGATATTCTCCATTCCCTTACCTCCCATTTATCTGTTTTACCTACTGAAATTCGGTGTCAATCCTCCCCACTCTGGGAAATCCTATGGAAATTCCCCAGTCTTTCACACGGAATTGCTTCTCAAAGGGATTACATGTTTATTCTGAGCAAGGTTCTACTGTCTCTTCCCCTTTCCTTCTGGGTATGCCCTAGTCCCTTAATGATTATAATGAGAGAGTTGGTGACAGGTGTTTGAAAAGTGGGGGGGAAAAAGCAAATTTCCTCAGGAAATAGCACTTAAGCAACTGGAGAGTAATGATGGTAGTAGCTGCTCAGGATTCTAATTAGAATGGCTTTAAATATCAAATGTAGAAACAGAGAGTAGTGGGCTATTTCTTTTTTTGTTTTGTTTTGTTTTGTTTGTTTAAAGATTTTATTATTTATTTATTTATTTGACAGAGAGAGACAGCGAGAGAGGGAACACAAGCAGGGGGAGAGGGAGAGGGAGAAGCAGGCTTCCCGCCAAGCAGGGAGCCCGATATGGGGCTCCATCCCAGGACCCTGAGATCATGACCTGAGCCGAAGGCAGATGCTTAAGGACTGAGCCACCCAGGCACCCCAGTGGGCTATTTCTTCTGATTTACTTCCTGTTGTGGGTTGAATTTTGTCTTTCAAAAATATGCTGAATTCTAGCCATCAGTGCCTATAAATGTAACTTTATTTGGAAATAGAGTATTTGCAGTTGACAAAGTTCAGCTGAGGTCATTAGGGCAGCCCTAATCCAATACGAATATGCCTTATAAAAAGGGGAAATTTGGACACAGAGACCATCACGTGAAGTTGAAGGCAGACCAGGGTGATGCACCCTTTGCCAAGAAATGCCAAAGATTGTCCACAAACAACCAAAAAATAGGAGAGAGTCATGGAACAGATTCTCCCTCACAGCTTTTGATACCAGCCCACTGATACCTTGACCTTGGACTTCCAGCCTGCAGAGCTGTGGGATAATACATTCCTGTGGGTTAAGCCACCCAATTTAGTGGTACTTTGTAACAGCAGCTCTTACAAACTAATTGTGAAAATAAAGGAAACCTCATTAAAAATGGAGTTGGAAAAAACTGGAGTTGGGCATCCCTGAAGGGGGAGCTCTCATGCACTACCACCCACCCTAAGAAGCGTATCTCAAATTCCCCAACTGGAAGAAGTACACACCTCAGTCGTAGGAAGAAACAACTTCTCCTTGCCCAGCAGGAGCCCAGCCAATGAGACACTGTCACACCCAGCCAGTAAGAAGCTGCAGCAACCCCTCCAGCTTCCTTTTTGCCTGTATAAAAGCAATTCCCTCTCCTCTGTTCCCCAGGCTTGCCTATGGTTCACCGTAGCTCACTCTTCCCGAATTGTGATTCTCTGCTGTTCCTGAATAAACTCATTTTTCCAGTAAAATAGCTAGTTCTTTTGTGTTTTAGAGGTCAACAAAATAGGCTCAAATTGGTCATGCATTCCGTTTCAGAAAACAAAGTGTTAAGAGATCATTGTATTCTGCTTCGGTCAGTTTTATTAGACATGCACTTGTAGGAAAGTTCTTCTTTTTTGTTTAAAGGGTATATTTTGTTTCCTATGATGAAAAATTTCCTGGAATTATGAACATTCATGACTTTTTAAAATGAGAAAATCAAAGGGACTTTATCAGGTGAGCAAGAATGTTATCATTTTAGACCACAAATCTAAAAATATCAGATGTTTAAATAGCATTGATTTTAAGTTATTACTATAAAAACAGCACAAGTTCTCTGTAAAAACTTGAAATAAAATGAGGATGTATATGTCAGCGCGAAAAGCACTGTGGTCCAGCTCTTGTCACGGATGCAATAAAGAATTAGAGATCCGGGCCCCAAGGGAGAGCAGAAAATAGTATGATTAAAGCCATCAGTACACTCTCTAGGGGCGAGCCGGCGGGTTCCCTGAGCTGGAACCTGCCCCTTGGTTGTTTCGGAATTGGATTTTTATTTGGTCTTTCTGGGCTGGGAGGAGCTGTGATGTCCAGTAGGGTGGTCTCTAATGGAGGCTGCTTCCAATCTTCGGGGGACTCCTCCCACAGGTTGGGAGGAGGAGTTTTTGACCCTACAAGTTTTGTACCAGACTGGTCATGGCAGGCTTTCCCCCATGCGGGGGTGGGGAGGGTGGCTGTAACTGCGCTGTGGATGCATCATGATGAATCCAGGGGTTACCCTGGGTCACAGGTGCAGGAGGAGAGCGCATGCTCTGCACCTGTGGCTCTTGGTCTGTTAGCCCCAGGGTCTCGGAAGCCACAAGGTCAGGATGTCCTGTCCCTGGGCTTCTAATGTGTAACCTATTTATCACCATCCTTGCCTTCAGCTCCTGTCTAACCGCCTACTCTATCTCCCCCCGTCAAGAACTGGGGACTCTAAAATCTTTCAGGTCAAGGGATGAATGCTCCTTAGGGGTTCCTTCCACTGCTTACATCTATCTTCTACCTAACATATATATGAAGGCACAATAAAAAATGTCTCATGGTATCAGTTCCCAGAGATAAATATTATTCCCATCCAGCCATTTTTTCCCCTATTTTTAGGTATACTTCTATAATCTTATTTGAAATGCATTATCAACATTTCATAAATAATAATAGCAAAAAAATGTTAACCATTATAAGCAATATTAATTGGGCACCCATTCTCTGCCAGAATATTATGGATTCAGCCTAGACTTTGATTGATATAAGCATTATATTTGTTTTCATTTTTAGCTGTTAGAACTGAAAACTTAGAGGTTTTGATTATATAAACATTTTTATGCTTCTCTGAATATTGCTTTTTTGTAAATTCCTGGTTCTCTTTATACAACCATTTAAAATGCTTTTGGCAAATATTACAAAGTTGCACTGCAACAATATCATATTAAATTACAGTGCATTTAGAAAATTATGAGAGTTCATTTGGCCCAACCCTACCAATACTGGATCTTCTATAAAAAACAAAACATAAAACAAAACTAGCAATTTGGCAGTTATATTGTTAGTTAAATCTAGCAGTTAATTTACATTTCTTTAAACATTAAATAAATTTATGGGTCATTAATATTTACTCTTTTTTAATTAGCTTTTGCAATATGCATTGAGCTGTTTCTTTCTGAGATTGTTCCCAATGAAGGATCATATCCTGGTTATATTTATATTATATAATCTACCTGTTCCTTTGCTTCAATTGATTAGATAAAATTCAGCTACTAGACCCAGCTGGAGCCATCAAATTACCTTCCTCAGCAATTTAGAATTGGAAAACCATACAATTCAGTCTCCATTAGTACCTATAACTAGGAACTGCTATAAAGTTTGGTTTGAGGGGCACCTGGGTGGCTCAGTCGTTAAGTATCTCTGCCTTCAGCTCAGGTCATGATCCCAGAGTCCTGGGATCGAGCCCCGCATCGGGCTCCCTGCTCGGCGGGAAGCCTGCTTCTCCCTCTCCCACTTCCCCTGCTTGTGTTCCCTCTCTTACTGTGTCTCTCTCTGTCAAATAAATAAATAAAATCTTAAAAAAAAAAAAAGTTTGGTTTGAGCAGCCACTTTTGGATACATTCATGAAGTAGATGATGGAGTGTTACATATGTAACATATTCAAAATGTGCTACATCTTCATTGTCTAGTATGATAGCTGCTATCCACACGTGGCTCTTGATTATTTGAAATGTGACTAGTGTAACGGAGGAATTGAATATCTAATTACGTTTCATTTTAATTAATTCAAATTGAAATAAATAACCACATACTAAAGACTATTGTACTGAACAGTGTGACTATAGACAGAAAAGCGTGAAGCTTGTGTTCAGAGAAAAGAGAAATGAAAGAGTCTGTGGCACTGGAGAAATGGAGAGAATAGTGGACAATCTCTGAGAGCTTTTGAGCTTCATGGTTTTTTTGTTCCAGTTCCTGATGAGGCTAAGCTCTATATTTCCTGCTCTGAATTTAGTGATACCAAATGCTGGCATTATAAATAATATCCCAGGTCTTTTCTCAGGTTATTTTTCTACTCCTGTTTTCTACTTGACTCAAATTACGAAACATACATTTTCCTAGAAGATTATTTATTTAATTGGGAATTTAACAATTGTAAGAAATCACTATTTTCTTAAAAAACATTTTCTTCATATGTGATGGTACACCTTTGTTTTCTTGGTAAGAATTAGTGTGAATTCCTTAATTATTTTTTCTGTTTGCTAGCTAAATGATTTCTGCTTTTTTGTTTGTTTGTTTTTTGCTGCCTGCTTTTTATTTATTGTAATTTGAACAATGTCTTAATACCATATAAAGAAATAATTCTTATAAACATCAGGCCAGGTATTTTCTATCAGAAGAATTCTACCTAAATTAAAAACAAAAACAAAATATTTCAAACTTACTTAAACTCTTTCAGGAAAAATAGAAACCTAATCAAATCACAATTCATATTTACATCATAATACTTATCCTTGATATCAAAACTAGAAAAAAAATATGAGAAAAAAATTGTAGGCCAATCTCATTCCTAAATACATAAAATCTTAAGCAAAATATTAGCAGATCTCAGTAAAGTATAAAGAATATATCATGATATAATTGGATTAATCTCAGATGAACAATTCAAAATTTATTGAAAACATTTTTTTAGATGTTAAATAATTAGAAATATATACCAAAGCCACAGAGAAGAGTGTTTTACAGGACAACACTGTCAATAGTCCAAAAATTGATGGAAAGATACAATGTAATGATGAGAAACCTCCAAAAATCCTCACAGCAGTGGATAAAATTTGGTTACTTTATCTAAAATTTCTGGGTCAGCAGAAGGCCAATTAAAGCAAAGATACTCTTGAAACAGACTAATAAGCTTATAGGACATATTCTATCAACTGTCAAGAATTATTATAAAGCAATGTTATTTAGGCCTCCACAATACTGGTGTTAAAATAGTTGAATTAGCTGTAGGAACAGATTAAGAACCCAGATGTAGTCCCATGCACATATAAAAACTGTAATTCTGAGATATGTGGATAAGTATGATAAAGTTTATACATATACATATATATACACACATTTTATCTATAAAAGAGTGTTAAGTAGATCCTTTAAATATAAGTAATAAGACAAACATAATAAAATTTATGTAAACGCAAATGACTTAATGTGATTATCTCATATTAACTGAGATTCAGATTTAACATTTTACGAAAGCATGATATATTAGTTTCCTGTGGCTTTTGTAACACATTACCACAACCTTAGTGGCTTAAGCCAACAGAAATTTATTCTCACAATTCTCCAGGCTAGATGTCCTAGATCTGTCAGGGCCTCACACTCTCTGCGGGGATAGAGGAGAATCCAATCTTGGCCTCTTCCAGCTTCTGGTTGGTGCAGTATTCTTGGGTCTTCCTTGGCATTTGGCTGCATCACTCCAGTCTCTGCCTTGGTCTTCATACTGCCTTCTGCCCCTCTTCTTTCTATCTCCAGTCTCCCTCTGCCTATTATAAGGACATTTGTCACTGTATTTAGAGCCCACCCTGATAATCCATGATTATGTCTTCATTTCAAAATCCTTAATCACATCCACAAAGACCCTTTTTCTAAATAAGATGAACAATCACAGATTCCAGGGATTTGTTTGCATATCTTTTGTGGGGACCTTCTTCATCTGATCACAAATAATTATGATATTCAATGATTATTATTTGATTATTAAATCAAGTTAACAAATTGAGACTAAGGCTTTTACAATTCATTAGAGTACATTCCTTAAATGTACTATATAAGTTAGGCAATTTTCATAAATTTCTAACTGAAGGTGTGAAGGTCCACACTACTCTGAAATCCTGCACACCCATTTCATAAATCATAGAGCTTAAAAGTATCTCCAGAGGTCAGTTACTGTCTTCCCTTGCCTCTAGGCACAGCTACATTTAAACTAACACAGGCGGAGAGGTGTCTGTTCTGTTTTTAAGATCTCCAGCAAAAGAGATTATATATCCTCTTCCAGCAACACGTTTTGGCATTTCAAGCATTGAATATTTAAAATCTAACTTTTACATTCCAGAGGTATGGGAAATAGTAAAACCTTTACAACTTGCACATTTACTAAGAAGTTCCAACAGTTGTTGCAGGAGACGGTAAATATGAGGCAAATAAGAAAAACTAGAACAATGGACAGACTTCATTTTTATATTACTGCTGATATTATGAAACTCAAATGCAGTTTGACATGGGGTAAATTTTTATTTTGCTTTTTCTAGTCTTTTGAGAGAAAAAAATAAGTTTTCTCTTAACCCCCCCCCCCAAAAAAAATTTTAGCCTGGATTGCAAATATGTGAAGAAAGGCTTTCAAGTTCATTTCACTCCCCAAAACTTTTCTCTCTAATACCAATTCACACTGAGACAGGGAAGAAAGCATAACACTAGGGTAAGGGAGAGGCAGGAATCAAAAGTAAATATGGAAATGAAGACTAAATACAAAATAATCTGGCTGTTCTAACTCTTAAACAGAAAGTTTGACTATTTCTCTTGATAAGATATAAAATGGACATACATACGTTCCAAATCTCTGTTATTTTACAAAAGAGATTTAATACAGAGGAAGTAGCAAAGTAAGCTTTGCTCATGAAATATTTTGATTATCTCCTTTACATTTTCAGATACAGTTTTCTAGACAGCATTTCCACTGATACATGGTTCAAACAGCATTCCACGTTTTACAGATGCAAGGAGAGCATCTGATTCATTGTCCTTGGAAATCAGTAATTTGGCAAGTAACTGCATTGCTATGCCATTCTAGAGATTATGCAGGATGTGGTGTGGGTATTCTATGCTCAGATAAAAAGGCGAAAGAGTGATGGTCTAGGTGGATCTGGGCCACCACCTAAGTGTGGTATAAGTAAAAAACAGCTCTTGTGCATTTCCATAGTATTGAGATTCCAAAACCTACTGTGTAAATAAGAGTAATACAATTTACTTCTCTGTAAAGCAGGGAGCTAAGGGTTGATTCTTAAAAGTTTCCCGGAGGGGAACCTGGGTGGTTCAGTTGGGTCCTGAGAGCGAACCCCACATCAGGCTCTGTGCTCAGCATGGAATCTGCTGGAGATTCTCTCTCTCTCCCTCTGCCTCTCCCCCCTACTCACTCTCCCTCTCTCTAAAAATAAAAACAAATAAAATCTTAAAAAAAAGTTTCTCTGAGACTTTCTTTTGGGAAAGAATTGCTTTAATCCCAAGTGGTTCTTGATTATTACTATAAATTGTCTAGTATTTTATATATACATCTTGCTTATAATCACTGTATTCAATGCAACAACTCTAGATTTTTTTTTAAATGATAGTAATTTGGCAATGTGCCTAATCTTTGGTGATACTGCGCAATCACTGTACTTTAAAGAATGGTTTATAGGTGACATGCATAATATCCCCCAGGAATTGGTTAGCATCTGATTTAGGATTTAGTCAAATGTAAGTTTAAATTCTGAGATAATAAATTACCATGTGGAAAAATGATGTCAAACAAAGGGACTGCTGCAATCTAGCAGCTGCTAGAAAAGACTGATCTGCAGGAAAAGGAATCAGGAATAGATACAGTATTTTAAAATGTGGGCATTCTGGTAAAGGTCACATTGTATTTTGATCTCCTTGAAAGTATTTCAGGATGAAGAATAATATCTCAAGAGGGTTGAGTGGTATGTGATTCTTAGGAAACAGTTTCTTCCCTGATACACAATTGTTAGATGATTACAAGTGTTTCTTTCTTCAACTTTGAATTTATAAGAGCAACTGACAATTCATTCTCTGTGAGAGGTTTTGTCTTTTCTCCTTATCTCTAGGGATTTCATGAACTTATGTTTGCCAGAACTGGGAAATTTTCTCCAATCAGGTAGTGGTGAATAATGTCTTATTGATTAGTATGGATGTAGAGGGATAAGAAAGGAGTGAGGAGGGTAACAAACTGAACAATGGAATAGCTTTTTTCATGATAATAATCTTAGGAAAATTGTACATTTCTACGTTAATGTTAGATATAGATTAAAATGTTTTGGATTGCCAACATGAAGGAAATGCACTCAACTCTTCAGTTGCAAAGTCTTTGCTTTAAAAGTTCTTCTATAAATTGTTAGTTTAGGATGATAAAGGAGTACTTTAAATTATGGCAAAATTTCTGGCAACATAGAAAAACTTATTTTAAGTGGAGGAAAATTGTTATTACTTAATAAAGTCTCTGAATACAGAATGTAGTCAGGACAAATCTTTAGCCATAGTTCACTGTTTAACATCTTTCTTTTTTTAAGTCTTAATCTTGAGAATCCAAAGGATTGGTCAACCTGTACCTCTTTTATTTTCCTTGTTATGTTTGACTAGGGATATTTTCTTGAGTCAGGTGTGTAGATAGAAGTAAAATAGTAAACACAGTCAAGGAGACTTAAACATTTACTTTGAGGGGAGCCTGGGTGGCTTAGTCAGTTAAGCATCCAACTCTTGATTTTGGCTCAGATCATGATCTCAGGGTCCTGAGGTCAAGCCCCCAGTGGCCTCTGTGCTGGGTATGGAGCTTGCTTAAGATTCTCTCTCTCCCTCTCCCTCTGCCCCTCCCCCCACTCATGTGCACTCTATCTTGAAAAAAAGAAAGAGGAAGGAAAGAAAAAGAAAGAAAGAAGAAAGAAAGAAAAAGAAAAAAAGAAAGAAAGAAAGAAAGAAAGAAAGAAAGAAAGAAAGAAAGAAAGAAAGAAGAAAGAAAGAAAGAAAGAAAGAAAGAAAGAAAGAGAGAAAAGAAAGAAAGAGAGAAAAGAAAGAAGAAAGAAAGAAACTTACATTGAGGAGTTGTATTTGGGGAGGAATGACCATGAGTGACTGGGAAGGTTTTCCTGTCTGTCTTCCCTTTATTTCCTTTCCAACACCACTGCTGTGCACTGGACAACACAACTTCAGGCCATTTTTTAAATGTTGTTTTGCAAATAGGGTTATCTGTATTAGCAGAAAAAAAGGAAAATTAAAAGAAAATCCCAAACGGTGTTTATGGGGAATAAGCAAAATGCTTGAAGATGTAGATCCTAGCTTAACTAGACACATCACTTAGGAAGTCATGCCTCAGAGCCATTTACATGCAAGGACTATTTTCTTGGAGCAAAACTCCACAAACATAGCATAAACAGTTCAGGGTCTTGAATGCTAAGTTTTTGGTCCAAAATAAGTTACTCTGTGTACAAGATGTTACTATGTAGAGTGATAATAAATTACATGAATATGTGAAGTTTTTATTATTACATAGATTGTGATTTCTTTTTAAAATGAATGGAGCCCTTGTTTGGAGTCACTGTTACAGACCATTAGAGAAAATTATACTATAATGGCATTTAAATGCAGGTAATACTGGATAAAATATCTGTCATTGGGGCGCCTGGGTGGCTCAGTCATTAAGCATCTGCCTTCGGCTCAGGTCATGATCCCGGGGTCCTGGGATCGAGCCCCGTATTGGGCTCCCTGCTCTGCAGGAAGCGTGCTTCTCCCTCTCCCACTCCTCCTGCTTGTGTTCTCTCTCTTGCTGTGTCTCTCTCTGTCAAATAAATAAATAAAATCTTTAAAAAAAAATATGTCATTACTGGGAGAATAGAAGTGCTTCACATGTTTGGATCCTGTAATTAGGAGCCAGGAATGATTTATATAAAGAATGAGTTCCTTAACTCAGAGGAAAAACTGATTGTACAGGAAGAATGTTTTTCACCTAGGGCAATTTCACAAACTGATGAAAATGGCAAATGGTAGAAGTATTAGAAGGAAATATTTAAGGAACCAAACTACCTCTATTATATTCAGTCTTGGTTCCAGGACTCAAATATACACATTATTGAACACATACCAATCTCATCTGGACAGTTCAAATGTCTCTGTACAGGTTCCAGATTGTTATGTTTTGCAGTCATGGTAATTCACATGTTGAAATTATTTTCACTTTGGTGTATTATTTTATTAAGGTTTGTCTTAGGAAATAGGATTCACCCAAAAATGGAGGAGGCAACATGACAGATACGGCAATCACTTTGGTCCCTTCATTCCTAGATTAGAGGTTAAGATTCAGCTAATTGCCTTTTCCTACAACCGATGGAATAGCAAGTATAAAATTCTTATGACATACATTAATTTAAGGTTTAAGATTTCATTTTAATGCCTCTTCTACTTGATCACTTTCTGGAGAACTGAGGATGTGGGGATGAATCCAGGACTATAGGGTTGAGTTAGTAGATAGTATTCTAGGGGGCAAAGGAATTAGATTTATTCATGGAGAAAATATTTAAATACATATGCAATGCTTACAAAAAGGCATAGTAAATGAAATGTTAGTCTGTTCTCCCAGACCCAAGGAAGAAACTATTTGTTTGAATGGATCTTTGCTTACCTCTTTTGATCAGCAAGAATGAGGTGTGGGCATGAAGAGAAGGCCTATGTTGAACGTAGGCCTATGTCAGATGAATAAAAAGGTATTTTCAAGCTGATATGGGAGTAAATGAATTAGCTCAACATGTCTAGAGTTTTTGCATTGGAGATGGGCTGAAGACTTACGAATATATTGAGGAATCATATGTAGCATTATCTCTCTGCATTTTTTCTTATTAAGCAACGGAGGCAGTAAATGCCTGAAAAAGATCTAATATTCTCACAACTGAAGGAAACAAACAAAACAGAAAGAACTTTGTACATGACATATGATGAGAATACCTCCAGTCACAAGGTTGAAATAATGCTAAGTCATGAAGCTCCTGACAGTTTTCCTACTTAGACACTGCATTGTGCTAAGTGCTGAGGAAAAGTTCACCTTGCAGAGGGAAAAGAAATAGCACACAAGATAGCAGATTCATCATGGCCAGTTTCACTAATTAAATTCAGATCAAAATGTAAAAGTGAATCCCAAGCAAATTCGTAGTATTCTGAAATATTTTATCTTATTCGGGGAAATCAATCAATCTGAAGGTAAGTAGACAGTGCCATTGAAGTAAGAAGGCTGCAAATTCTTTTTAAAATACCTAACTACAATTTACATGAACAGTTCTCCAAAAATATTTAAAATTTTGTTTTCTGGATTTAACATTTAATGGTTCATCCTGAAGAAAATGCCTAGATGCTTCACCAGGAAAAATAAGGGACAGGTATCAATAAAGAAAATGTGTTTTCATCTTTGAGATACTTTGGAATATTTTAGTCATGTCTAAAAAATCTTTTGCCAGTCTTTTTTTTTTTTTTTTTGCTCTAAAACGTAAAGTAAGGACGCAGAATAGTAATTCAGTAAGATCTAAGTTGGTTATAAAATTATATAGTATGGGATGTTAAGACCAGATCATTCAAATGGAAAAAAAAATCACACAGTTTCTTAGCAGGATCCAGAGTGGCCATGCAAGTTACAATGAAGAAATCATAGCCCTTTGGAATGCGGAAGAAATATGTCAACAACAGAAGAGCAAACTGGTGGAATAACCTGGCAAAAATGGTATTTGACATTACCATCACAAAGCCTAATAAGGACTTGCATGATTAAAGCAATAACCATTTATTCTCTAGTGGCATGTTAAAGGTGATACTGCATTATAGGAAAATTGATAAATTTTAGAGATGCAATATTTGTAAGGGAAATAAATTTATAAATGTATTTTTTTGTTTTAGTTAAAAATGTTTTTAGAAAGTAATACTGCCCCAAATTCATTGCACTTCAGATCTATCATTTTTAAAAAATACCTACTCTGGAGTTCCACCACTGGCCTAATGACTCAGAGTTTTCCTGGGTGAAAGTCTCATTTTAAAAGTCTGTGATTTAAAACCAAACAATGAGCAAACAAATAAATAAACAATAAAAGAACTCTCTAAGGACCACTGTTCTTAAGCTTCATTTCTTCTGTAGTTCTTTCTCTGTGTTCTCTTAAGTTTTATGTCTGTATATAGTTAGATTACCATAGTTTCTTGAAATGTTCTGCATCTGATAAATTTGCTTTCACAATACTAGAAACTTAATATCATCTCAGAAAGTATACTGCTGCTACCCAAGCCAAAAAAACCCTCCCAGAAAACAAAACAAACAAATAAAAAAAACGAAAGGATAATTTGGTGTTGGAGACACTTTGTTTCAGTGTATCTTGTATTTGTGACAAAGGATCAAGAGTGTAGTTGCCATGGAAAGTGGTTTGGAAATATTTCACACCCTTCAGGAATGTATTGTTTCAATTAATGTATTCATTTATTTATTCTACAAGATACATTGATCTTCTGCATGATGACAGGTGCTGTTGTATGTGTCGGGAATAGGGTAATGGACACTCCCTTCCCTTGCAGAGTTTTCAATGCAGCTCAGTGGTGGGAGTATCTTGTATGGAGATATGCTAAGATTTCTTTACAGATCTTAAGAATGCCAGGGTGTTGGGTTTTTTTTGTTTTGTTTTGTTTTGTTTTGTTTTTCGCTTTTTGTTTTCCTAAACTGGAGGCTTCTTGAAGGAGCAATAGGTAGCCAGCAGTGTCTATAAGGTATATTAGTTATGAGGTCTGGCTGACAGCAAAAGCAGATCACACCAGTGTTTGCTGCTTTGTGTCACAGTTAGCAAAATTCGGATTCCAGAGCAAGAAGACAACTCTCACAACTTCGGGCCAGCGTTACTTATTTAGGCAGTATTTTCTAGCAGTTATGATGTTATGCAGCTTCCAGTGTAAGCATATACACGCTATAGACTGTGCACTAGGTATATAATCTCTTCTGTATATGGTTTGCTTTTTCTTTTTCTGCACCTGGCTGTTCTTTTGTTTGTTTGTTTTACTTTCTTCATGATCAGTTCAGTGGACTGCGTGTGATAAGTTAGCTTTGGAGATTTGCTCTGATGGAAGACTGCAACATCAAGACCACAGGATATGGTATTTCTGCAATGGAATATTACTCAGCATTAAAAAAAATGAAATCCTGTCATTTGCAATAACATGGATGGACCTACAGCGTTTAATACTAAGTGAAATAAGTCAGCCAAGAGAGACAAATACTATATGATTTCACTCATATGTGGAATTTAAGAAACAAAACAAACGAACAAAAGAAAAAAAAAAAAGTGACAAACAAAAAAAAACCCAAACAGACTCAAATACAAAGAACAAACTTGTGCTTGCCAGAGGGGAGGTCAGTGAGGGGGAATGGATGAACTAGAGAAAGGGAAGTGAGAGGACATTAATATTGAGGAACACTGAGAAATTTATAGAATTGTTGAATCACTATATCATACACCTGAACCTAACATAACACTTGAATATACTATATACTCTATACTGTCCCGGGGTCTGGAGCTGACTTACACAGAAATTCTATTGCAGAAGATACTTGGGCTTCTTTTGGATAGAACAACATGGCTTGGTGTTGGTTTAGGTTGCTGTTTCAAACTTGGACTGTTTGGCCATAACCTGACCTCGCCTCTGCGAAGGGTGAGATGCGGTGATGTGCACGTAAGCTACACTGTGGACTACCTCATACCATGGTTTTGGCCCCTGTGTTCTTTTCTTTTTCTTTTTTTTTTTTTTTAAGATTTTGAATTATACTTGAATAATAGATTATACTTGAATAATGAAGAAAGCTATTATACTTGAATAATAATAAAAAGCTATTTAAGACACTACAACATTAGATTGAAATATCTGTCTGTAGTGGTGATGTTAGGGTCACTGGAGAAATATAATCAAGGAGGTGACAGGATCAGATTGGGTTGGAGAATCAGTTTGGCAGCAATATAAAAAACTGGAGTAGAGAAGTAGGAAACTAAACTCAGGCGGATCACCTAGTCTCCTTTTGATTGTCCAGGTGAGAAATAATGAAAATTTGTGGAGTTGGAGAGAAGGTTATCCAGAATATATTTATAAGGCAGATTTAACAGTTGTTAGGAAATAAAAGTATGGGGTAGGTGAAGTTTTACAGAGAGAAATTGTTAATATCAAGGAGGGTTTCAATTGTTTTCCTCTTCAGTAAATAGGCAGGTGGAGAAGCCACTCAATGGGTAGAAGGGAAAGAGTTGGTCTTGGGGAGAAACTGTCAAATTCAATGTTGAGTTTGCAAAGTCTCTGACTTTATATGGCAACAATAGGATATCTTCAGTAAGCAGTTAATTAAAATGAATCTCTGTCTCAGAAGATAAGTCCGAGTAAGACATGCACATTTGGGAATTACCAGTGCACAGTAGAAATTAAAATCATAGGTGCAGCGGAAGGCAATAGGGAAAATTATGTATGCTAAAAATAAACAAAGGCAAGGACAGTACCTTGGAGAATGAGAACACGAACAAAGAGGAACCTGTGAGAAGTAATTGTCAGGGATGGAAGCAGAAAACAAGAAAACCAGAAGAAAGAGAAACTTGAGGTCCTAACAAAAAGGATTTTTACCTCACACATTTATATGTAATCTCTATGCAAGGATCCCTAAGCAGAAGATGTACTTTGAAGTAACAATCAGATCAGAGGGTACAATTGATAATTTTGCGGTTAATTTGTTATGACAATGTGATTTCTACTGGAGATCTTAAAAAGACATAGGCAATCTCTTAAGAAAAAAGACCAGAAAAAAAAAGTAGGAGAAACAGGTTTTTCCCCCCCATTTCTCATTCCTTCTTTTCTTGCTCCACGAGCATCTGCTTCACTCTTCTGACTCTGATTTGTTTGACTTCCAATTCCCTTAGTGATAAATTGCAACTGGCAGCTCTAGAGTTAATAGCTTTTTTTGTTTAAGGGCATCAAACCGATTGAGAAAAGTTTGTCCAAATATAACAATGGATGGGCTCACTAATTCACCTGACGGCAGGTGCCTGCCAAAACCTCATCAAAAATGCCAAAGGGAGGTCATCCTTGTGGATGAACACAGATACTCATTCCAAACAGGCCTCCCAATAGAACTGAATTGCAAAGCAATATTCTTGGAGAACTTGAGTGCCTGGGCAGACAAAACTATAGATGACCATGATCTTAAAGTAGTGAAAGGATAATAGGCAATGCAGTGTTTTAAGACACAATTACTTTTTTTTTTTTTTTAAAGATTTTATTTATTTATCTGACTGAGAGAGACGCAGCAAGAGAGGGAACACATGCAGGGGGAGTGGGAGAGGGAGAAGCAGGCTTCCTGAGGAGCAGGGAGCCCGACGTGGGGCTCGATCCCAGGACCCTGGGATCATGACCTGAGCCGAAGGCAGCTGCTTAACTACTGAGCCACCCAGGTGCCCCGCGACACAACTACTTTTAATCACCAATCTGTTTTGTTCTTTATATCAGATAGCAAGGATTTGAAGACTGAGTATGGAGAGATAAGATGACTTTGTCATCCGGGGCGCCTGGGTGGCTCAGTCGTTAAGTGTCTGCCTTTGGCTCAGGTCATGATCCCAGGGTCCTGGGATCGAGCCCTGCATCGGGCTCCCTGCTCTGCGGGAAGCCTGCTTCTCTCTCTCCCACTCCCCCTGCTTGTGTTCCCTCTCTCGCTGTGTCTCTCTCTGTCAAATAAATAAATAAAATCTTTAAAAAAAAAAAAAAGATGACTTTGTCATCCAAATATATATGACTTTTGAGTTTTAGGTAAGAAATAGGAACAATGTAGATAGCAAGGGATTTTGGAATTTATGCAAATTTAACCAGGTAGCATTTGGAGAGCAAGGGATTCCTATATATAAATATTGACACTAACATGGAAACCAGCACAAATCTATGTCCTTTGAAAAAATAATCTGTCATGGGATATTTTCAAACTTATTGGTCAGGATCCAATTAGAACCTCAAAATTATTGCTTAGCATATAACAGAAGTGTTTTATAGGTGCTATTAGAAGTGTTTTATAGATGCTATTTCATCACATAGCATTTTGAAAAGACATATACAGAGTGGTGGAGCTTTAATACAATTAATTTTTACTGCTTTGAAGAGCTCTTTTTGTTTTGTTTTGTTTTTGGTACTCTCTACTTATATTAACCATATTAAATATTAAAACAATAATTTTAAATATATTTCTTAATTCATTTAAAGTGACACAATAAACCTATGATATGGTAACATAAATAATATTTTTATAATACAACTATTTTGGAAAATAGAAACAAATAGTAAAGACACTGGAATTGTTTCGTATTTTTTTTTAATTTCTTTAATGTTTAGCTTTTAGAAGATATCTGGCTTGTCATAGCTCTGTCTACATTCAATATGTGACTCTATGTTGTGTTGGTTGAAGTTAATGAAGAAATATGTAGTTGAAAAAGACTTACATTGTTGGAAAAAGATTGACAGGGTACTTGAATATTGTTGAGAAAGTGAGAAATATATCAATAGCCTTTTCAGATAAGTATGAATATTTCTTATTTGATATCATACCAACAAGTTATAGTAGAGTCTCGTGTATCATATCAAGGGAGTCTTATAATAAATCCTGTGGTCTTTCTTGCACTCTCACTGCATAATTTACTCTGGGTTGATTTTGTTACATCATCACTGATCATTTGGAAAGCAAAGGTTCATTGTTATGCATATCTTCCAAATGTTGTCACATTTTACTATGGAATGTGGAAAATTATTTTTGTTGATATCACTACACATTTTACCAGAAAATAATTTAAGTATTAGCAAGTCTCAGAGTGGCAAACTCTTTCACTTAAAAGATCAAATTCTATCATTAGCCATAAATTCTGTCAGTTGCTTTCCTTAAAATGACAGGCTTACTTTGTTCTTTTGGGAGAAAAGGCTGCCAAATACCCCAGTCTGAATAACCATTGATTGCTGGTCATTCTTTCAAGTAAGAATGATTTACCATTACAAAAGAAGCAGCTAGTTCAGCTAGCAACTCAATTGCACAGGTGCTTTTCCTCAAGACAACTCTTACATTTTAGTACATGACGGAAACACTTTATATGTACTTTCCATTTCATTACAAAAAATTTTAAAAAGCACATAGGCAGGGAGAGAGATTTAGTATAATTAATGTTTTACTGCTTTATCAGGACATTCCTAAGTAAAACGTGTTTTCATGTGAGTGTGTAGAAGTAAAAAATAAAAGGACTACTGTAGTTTAGTAACATAATTTCAATTCATGCTTTTTCCTCACCAATTCATTTTCCACCATCAGTACAACCAGTGAAAAAAAGGCAATAACGTTTTAGTATTGTGAGGAAAACAGTTTTAACCTTATGGATCCCTGAATGTATCTCAGAGACACACAGGAATCCACTGACTACACTATGGAAACCACTGAAATATAATCTCGACAAGATGAGAATATTAAACACAGACAGAAGGAACCAAAGAAACATGTGAATGTCGTTTGCTCTTTATAGACAGAATAAAATAAAGAGATTCTATCTAGGTGAAAACTTATCTGAAGGCACAATAATAGAAAACATGACTTCACTAGGTGCCTTTCAAGACTAAGATTGTTGTTTAAATGTAAAGGTAAAAGCTAATAGCTTTTTGAAAATGAAAATAAAACAGTTCAATGATGATATACTCTGTGTGTTCTTTATTCTATTATCTTGCTTTTATGACACTTAGTAATTCCAAATGTTTCCATGCTTCTCTGACTTCTCCATTCTTTTGAATGTACTGAGCATTCCTTACCTGGAACTGATATTATGTACCATTCATTACTGTCAAAGATATATGGAAAACCTATTTGTGTGTCTTAGCTACGGCTCCCTTATCATCTCTTCAATACTATCATTCTCTCCAGTCCTGTCAAAACGTGTCAGCTGTTGATTCTTCTCAACTCTATTCCTTATATTGACCAAAATACTTAGACATTAACGTGTGTTCAGAGAGCTCGCAATGACCACTAACATTAAGTAGAGTCTAGCTTTACAAGGCAATTTGGCTGTGTACTCAGCACACACACACATATGTGCGTGTGTGTGGAGAGTAGTACACTAGGTTTTCTGCCCACGTTATAACTGTTTTGCTGTTATTTGTATCTATAGTGCTTAGTTTACTTATAGAAGTAAGAAAGAAGATGTTTAGTGATTTTTTTGAACATCTGCTTTTTTCTGGTTACCATATATAATTATTTGACATTTTAAGTAGCTACTTATATGAGTCCTGGTTTTCCAGAGAAACATAACCAATACTCTGTTGCACACATAGGTATACTCATACATTTACACGTACATACACAGAGAGAGAAGAAAAGAGAGATTTAAAAAATTGGTTCACATGATTGTGGCGGTCGGCAAGTCTGAGATTTATTGGGCATATCAGGAGATCGGAAACGCCGCCAGTATTTGAGACTGCACTGTGGCAGCATTTCTTCTCTGGAAAAAAAATCAGCTTTTTGCTTTTAAGGCCTTCGACTGATTGTTTGAGGCCCACCTGTGTTATTGAGGGTAATCTTAACTTAAAATTAACTGATTGCAAATGTTAACCACATCCACAAAATTCTTTCACAGCCACACTTAGATTAGTGTTTAATTAAATAACCAATACTATTGCGTTTTCAAATTGACACATAAGACTAATCATTATATCATGAGTGGGATCCATGCTACCCAGGAGCTTCTCCTTCAGCTCTATTTCCTGATTGTTAGATATACAATCCAATTTCACTTTTTTTCCCTTCAATTTCACTTTTTAATCAAGGACTAAAACTGGACTTTGTGATAATTGCACCTCAAAGGGAATAATAGGGAAAACTTTGGTTCCTGGATTGTTTGGATTATTTTGAGAAAGAGGGTTTGAGCTGTCAAAATTCTATCTCACATGAGGCTATGGAGACTACTCTAAAGATTAAATCATAAATTGTAGTCCTCACAGTACCTTGCACTGGACAGATACAGTTATAATGATCCCACCCCCGCCCCAGGGTATTGGCATAATTTCGCTGAACAACTGTTTTATTTTAGTAAATAGAGCCCAGCTGGAGACATTCCTGGATAGGAAGCATGAGGAGCCAAGCAAAATAGAACAGCAAAGAGCTTTATGTTGTGTTACTAATAATCATTTACTCTCTATCCTTTTTCACTCTTGTAGGAGTGCTCTGCCTAGTTTCTTTTTATTCTTAATCCCTGAAAGCGTCCCATTTCCGGCTGACACACTTTTCTTCCTCTGGGAAACAAAATACCTCTTAAAAATCTGTCTGGAAAACTCACGCTTGCTTTCCTGGCTAGCCTTGGCTTTGTTTTGTGTTCAGCTCTCTCCACTGACACTCAAACCTCATGAAGATCACAACTGCTGTATTTGGAGCCACAAAGAGTTTAGGGTTTTTTTTTTATTATTATTAGAAAGTGAATGATTTATGATGTGCAATATTAAAACATTTTTTTTTTTTTTTGGTTACCAAGTAACAGAGAAAAACATTAATGACCCAGTGCAAATTTCACATTAATTTGGACAAACCACTCAGAAGTCATAAATCAGTACTTTGAATACACTATATTATAACGAAGTGTCTGGATAGCACTCCTAACAACATAAATGAAGTTATTCTAATTATATAAATTATTAAATCATGCATACTAAATTGATTGTACCTGTAAAGATATTGAATTTTAATATAATAATATTGCTAAATTATGTTCTAAAAGTAGTAATTGTGGTTCAAGGCCATAAGATACTATAATGTAAACCAATTGCAGTACAACCAGATAGTTTTTATAAAATAGAAAGTGGAGCATGTTAGTAACACAAAATTTGCAATAACTTGGGGTTCTGTATTTTTAGGTTGAAAATAATGTCATGATTTTATCTCTTCCAAATGTACTAAGGGACAAGGTTTTCTTTTTTCTTTTTTTTCCCTTCTATTTTCACCTTTTATTGGGAATACAAGGCAACTTACAGCTTCAGATCATTAAGTAAACAAATGTGGGGATACCTTACTGACAACAATCATGACCTGGATTCTGTGAGTAAGTAGTTTTCCAGTTCAGCGGGTAGGGGAGAACCACATTACTCAGCCACCAGAGGGTTCTGGCTTCCACTCTGGCTAGAAGGAATGCCAGTCCTGGTCAACCATTCATGATCTTCACCACAGCAAACTGGAATCTCCAATTTTTCAAACTAATTGTAGGAAGAAAGAGTAACTCTAGACTGACATATAAATTAATCTGGATGACTACTAAAGTGTCCTCCACTCCTAAGGTGGCAAAATCCTCAGAGCGACTGTTGGAGTCAGGAGCCTTTCACGTGCTCCCGGTTATTATATAGTGCATAGAGGCTGGTAAGCGTTAGTCCTGTTAGACCACCTCGTGCTACCCCTCGACGACCACCTGGACATTGATACAACATACCTGTCATGGTTCTAGCTGCTATCGTGTTAAGGTCATCTTCTGCACCTCGTGTTTTCTCAGTGATGACACCAAATGCACCATAGAGCAAAGCCGGAGAACCTAGAGTATTAGCCCAAAGTGCCCCTTGCCTAGTCACCATGTTCAACATTTGTACGCTTCTTGGTTTGGACCAGGACATGTACTGGGTTTCCTTCAATCCTAGCCGTAGACCGTTCATTGCTCCAAATGCAGCCCCTGTCATACAACATCCGCCGATGGTAAAGACGGCCAGGTCAAATCTGGCCCGGGTTTTATTAGCTCCACTGGTAAGATAAACTCATCTCTAACCTGAACGAGATATCGTGGATCCACATTTAAATACGGAGACAGAGGGTTCATACCAGTCAGCGGGACGCCGGCCAAATCCGCGGGCGAGAAACCTGCCCCGCCGGCTCCGAAAAAGCTGGCCAACTCCCGGGTTGGTTTTCCGGCCGGGTTCATCTGCTCCGCCGTTGCTCCCCAGAAACAGTGGGGAGACCCGCGTTACCCCTGCCTCTTTCACACGGCGACCTTCCGGGAAGGAACAATGTTTTCTCAACTCATGCAGATAACCATAAGGATTCTTTTACTTGGTATGACAGTGGTCTTAACTGAAGAAGAATTAAATTGTCAGCACAGATGTATTTAGATTTTCACCAGTAGAATGCACAAAAATCAGCCACAGTACTTGATATGAATGCGGACACCACAGCTCCACACAAGACATGCAGAATCAGAATCTCTGTTCAAACACCAGATTCATATTTTTTCCCAGGATGACGCGTTGAGAAACAATGTGCCTAGATTTCACACCAATAATTATTTGCTGAGGTTTGTTAATATCGCTTAATCTATGCCATCAAACAGTAGTTACTGCTAGTTTGCTTATAAACTAAATGTCATAGTTTTCATCTCATTGTGTAAAATATTTTAGGGGTGCCTGGGTATCTCTGTCCGTTTAGCCTCTGCCTTCAGCTCAGGTCATGATACCAGGGTCCTGGGATCCAGCCCTATGTGGGGCTTCCTGCTCAGCGGGGAGTCTGCTTCTCTCTTTGCCTCTGCCCCTTCCCCTTGCTTGTGTGCTCTCTCTCTCAAGTAAATAAGTAAAATCTTTAAAAATAAAATATTTTATGTCTCATTCAATTCCATTCCATATTAAAACTACCTGAATATTTATCAAACCAATTTACATATACAAATCATTTTGTATTTTAAATAAATATAAATCAATAATAAGTATTAAAATAAATTAATATAAATTATATATGATCATTTAAAGCAACATTAGGGAAAATAAAACTAAGTGGACAGGTTGGACATATTTACCCTTATTTTCACTGCTTCTTGCCTAAGTTTCATGTATTTTCCATTGTTGTTTATAACCTCATTATCCTGCATGAAAATCAGAAAGGATATCTACTGCTTTGGAATCTAGGAGTTCATATTGAAGAATTGCAAAAACTTCTTTATGATTTCTTTCCCCATTTTCAAGTTTGAAGGATCATTAATTACATACTTGGAATTATCAAATTAAGGAACAAATTTAGTTGTTTTAAAACTTAAAAATTACTTTTGTCTATATTTACTAACAATCTTTAAGTTACATTTTTTCAAGAAATATGCTAAATGTGTTGGATAAAGCCTCTTAACTGTTAACTATAGTTACAAGCTACAAGGAATGAATGCTCTGTGGACTTAAATTTCAGTAAGTAACACAGTAAAGAACTTATAGAGAGAGCTTCTAAATTCAGTTCATTTCACTGTCTTAGAAGCAGATACTGAGACAAGGATTTGTATGTATATGATTTATTAAAGAAGTATTCTCAGGAGCAAATCTAGAAATGAACAAAAGGAGGCAGGAAAAGGAAGGGGTAAAACCCAAGCAAGAACAAGATTTTGGACAAAGTCCTAGCCACAGACTAATCCCTCAGGAGAGCTCCAGAGTAAAATTTTGCTTCCACAGTTGTCCCAACTCATGGTGTGGAAGCCTGGCTTTCATTTTTCTGTACCAGTCAGTCATTAGCTAATGACCCGGCATCTTTCTTTTACCAAAATGCATTCAAGATTCATTCATGTCCTTGCATGAGTAAATAATTATTCCTTTTTATTGCTGAGTATTATTCCAAGGTATGGATGTATCACTGTTTGTTTTTCCATTACCTTCTTTAAGTATTTCTTGGTTGTTTCTGGTTTTTGACAATTATAATTAAAGCAGTTAGGACCATTTGCATACAGGCTTTTTTGTGAACATAAAATTTCAGTTCATTTGAATAAATACAAGGAATTTGATGGCTGGGTCATACAATCACTGCATGTTTAATTTTATAATAACTTACTGTTTCCAAAATGGCTTTACCATTTTGCATTTCTGCCATTGATGAATGAGAATTTTTATTGCTCTGTATCTTCATCAGTAGGACATATTGTCACTTTTAAAATTTTTTTAATGATTTTATCTTTATGGTCTTAATTAGGATTTACCTACTGACATTTACCTAATATTGAGTATCTTTTCATATGTTTTTTTTACTATCTCTATATTTTTGGTAAAAGATCTTTTAGATTTTTCGTACTTTCTTTTTAAAATATATTATTTGTGTTCTTGCTGTTGAGTTTTAAGTGTTATTTTTTATATTTATTCTGGATAAAAAACTCTTTTATAGAATATATGAGTTGTAAATATTTTCTCCCAGTCTGTGCATTATCTTTTCATTTTCTTAACAGTAATTTTAAACACCAAAAGTCTTACATTTTTATAATGTAATGTTTTATCATTTTTTGTCTTTTATGGATCACATGTTTGATGTTGCATCTAAAATTCACTGCAAAATCTAACTTCATAGAGATTTTTCTTCCATGTTTTATTCTAAAAATTAAGAAGTTCTACATTTTATATTTAGGTTTATGATCCTTTATGAGTTAATTTTTTGTATAAGGTATATGTTGAAGTTCTACCCTCTCAAGTGATTGTCCAATTTTTCTACCACCCTTTATGGTAAAGATAATTTTTTCTACATTGAATTGCCTTTACACCTCTGTCAAAATCAGCTGGCTATATTTGTATCAGTCAGTTGTGGACTTCAAAGTAACACAAAGAGTATTAAAATTATTTATAATTAGGAGTAAATATAAAACCTAGCTTTTCTTTTTTCTCCCACTATTTTTCAGCAAATTCATGTTGCTCATTGAATACATTGGCTTTGTTCATCCAGGTAACTGAGTTCTGTGGGACACCATTTCTAAGAATATTAAGTGCTATACACACATACATGAATTCTATGGTCAAGTAAAATCTTAAAACATCATGTTAAGCAAGCAGAAATAGTTCTGATTAAAGGGAAGTCTCATTAAATATGCAACTTGCAAGATTTCAACAATTTAAAGTAGATAAACAAGAAAGTAAAACAACAACCATAAAAACAAATATAAGAAAAAAGAAGACATAAATATTGTAGGTGATTCTGCCTACTGATCCTCTCCATTTATCCAGAATAAAATTGAGGTAGGAGATAGGAATTTGCTTTTGGCTGAACTGGTTTAAATTGCTACTCATTTTTCATGAGAGCATCTGGCCATGTTGCATATGAAACTAATGTTTAAAGATACACATTTTCAACACAATTTGGCTTCTAAATTCAAGCCAAACGTTTCATGTGATCCTCTACCAAGAAAACAATGAAATAGAGTTAGACTATATATTTTCCTCCAACATGAGCTATAAATTTAGCCATGTATGTTGTATCCTCTAGAAGATTTATGGGACTTTTAAGGATCATTTTGAGTATTCTTATTTTTGCTTTTTAAAACTTAACTCCTAAAGAAGATGCTAATTGACATATCAGAAAATACACAAGAGAGGGAGTGAAAGCAATAATTCCAAATTTATTTGATGATGGAACACTATATTCTCAAAATATTTGTCATTAATTTTTCTCAGAATTAGTTCTATGTAGAACACAGGTTTTGAAATGCGCTATTAAACTATAATCTTCTTGCAGATGGGGTGTAGTCTTTTCCATTATTTTATCTCTAGTGCCTGGTAGAGTCCTTTTAACATATCTCATTATGTATTTCTTTACATAATGAATAAATAAATGCATTCATAGCCAGATAATTTTCAGCTCCAACTATAACAAAAAACAAATGATATGTCAATATGGGAGGATATTTGGAAATTCTTTATTTCAGATTAAGGTTATTATTCCTTCTTGTATTATTTCAGTTTTAGATTTAATTGGTTTTAGCCTATCATTTGAATTTATTTAGTTATAAGAAAATAACTTATGCCTTTTTCTTTGATTAAAGAAAATTTATTTCTGTCTCTGTCTTCAGCTTTAATATCGACATTTAATACTCCCTAATTTTGTTCACTGTGGGGTATGACATTTTTTTTGCACATGACTACTGTCTTTTTTTCACTTATTCATTCCAACAGACATATTTATATTTCCCCTCAGAATAGTGTTTTAATTAAATCTGATTTTCAAGTTACAAATAGTTGGAACGAATTTCTAAATTGTATTGGTTGCCAACACCAAAACTTCTGTTCTTCTGTTTCTTTCCATTGAATACCCATGAAAATATATAAATATTGATTTTATCTGCCCATTATGATATAGTCTCTGGCCACTTTACCGTCTTGTACATACCATGTATTACTTAGGGGCAGTAATATTTTGAATATGAGCCTTGCCTTCTAAAATAATAACTGTGTACACATCTACATCCCTTCTACATTTTCAATGGGTATTGAAAAAATAGTCAGCTGTGATATTTAACAGATTCTAGACATGAAGATTTGTTATCTAAGAAGTGAATATATATAGGTAACAGTAACTTAGCTTTGTCTCTTAAAGTTGGCAAATGAAAATCAACATTTCCTAGTTCACTACTCTTAGATTTATTGGTCATTCTTTCAATTGTTTCTCTTAAGCAATTATTTGAATGAAACAGACTCTCTCCTATGAACAATTATATAGTCAGGAGAAAGACTTCAGTTAATAGTGCCCATATGATTTTTTAATTTTTTTTGATGTAGTGTTCCATGATTCATTGTTTGCATATAACACCCAGTGCTCCATTCAATATGTGCCCTCTTTAATACCCATCACCAGGCTAACCCATCCCCCTACCCCCTCCCCTCTAGAACCCTCAACAGTCTCTCATGGTTCATCTCCCCCTCCGATTACCCCCCCTTCATTTTTCCCTTCCTACTATCTTCTTCTTCTTTATTTTATTTTTTTAACATATAATGTATTATTTGTTTCAGAGGTACAGGTCTGTGATTCATCAGTCTTACACAATTCACAGTCTTACACAATTCACATATGATATTTTATTGACAAATATTTATACTTAAAAGTATGCAACTGTGGTTTTCAGCTTGTATATCTCCCTGAATTAAAAGTTGGGATTGTTGACTAGTCCAAGGCTAATTATAGGAAGAAGGAAATTATGCGCCTTAGGGAAGTAATAATATGTGTATTTTTTATTTGCTCTGTCATTTCTTTTAACAAAACTGCTCTTCTGTTCTGAGATCTAATGTCTTCCATCCACGCCGTTTCTACTAATTAAGCATCTCTCTTGTTCCCTGTCTAATATCCGAAATCACGTAGCTATCAACCCTGTCTCCTAGGTGACAATTTCCCCTCACTTGTGACTGATATAAAGCCTCCTATCTGTTCTCAGAGCTACAGGTCTTTGTCATGAGGACAGAGTAACCTACTGTTATTCAATTATCCTCCTGCATTTTCCCTATGTTACCTACTCTTGCTGGGACTTTTTGTATTGGGCAGCAGATAGTAGGGTAATATATCATGATAGTTAAAGCTTTCAGTCAGCAATAGGACTGATTGGATTTAAATCCAGGATCTATCAGTTAAACATTGGATGATTTGGGGAGTTCCTTTTTTTAGCTTTAGTTTCCTCATCTGTACACCACCACCTCTTTAGAGTGGTAACCAAAATGGTATCTTCCCAATGGAGTTGTGAAGATTAATTTTTTAGCACGTATAAAGTACTTTGGATGGCAACTGACACATCATAAATACTACTACTACTACTAATTCCTTTGAGTAGTTTCCTAGATGCTGCCTATTTGGGTAGATAAATCCCTAGTCATTCTTACTGTTTTATTCAATCAAAATGCTAGTTTGCCAACCTGATCATCCTCAGAGTACTTGGAGCTTGGTTGTTCCATCAAAGTTGGCATGCTCTAAGTTTTTCTTAAATTTAAAACTGAGTTTTTTGTTTCATGGATAGAAAGTTGGTGACAACTTTAAAAATACATATTCAACGTGTGTGTGTGTGTTTCTACAGATAACATAACTTTAATTAGATTTTCATTAATCAAAAACTTTTAGGACCATTGATCGAGAGACCTTAATTGAAGGCATTAAATAGGTCTCATTCCTGATTCCTGCCCACCCTATACTCCTAAGTTGACTCCATCTCATTTATTTTAACTGTACCATAATTAGAACTATTCTGAGCTATTAATTAGTATATGCACACACATTAATGAAAATCAAATACACTATCAGAAAATGTGAAATACACAATTTATATCAACAAAAATTAGAGAACAAAATTTAAATAATCAACTAATTGCTTGTCACAGCATATTCAATAATGTTACACTCTTCCACATGCCTCTCTAATTTTTAAAAAAAATAATTCCAGTATAGTTAACATACAGTGTTAATTTCAGGTGTACAATAAAGTGATTCAACGATTACCATATGATCCAGTATACATTACTCTGCTCATTGTAAGTGTGCTCTTAATCCCCTTCACCTATCTCATCCATCGCCATTCACCTTCCCTCTGGTAACCATCTGTTTGTTCTCTATAGTAAGAGTCTGTTTTTTTGGTTTGTCTCTCTACCTTTTTTCCCTTTGCTCATTTGTTGTTTCTTAAATTTCACATACAAGTAAAATCATATGGTATTTGTCTTTCTCTGATTGACTTATTTCACTTGGCATTATAGATCCATCCATGTTGTCGTAAAAGGTAAGATTTCATTCTTTTTTATGATTGAATAATATTCCATTGTGTGTATATATATATATATATATATATATGTATATACCATCTTCTTTATCCATTCACCTATTGATGGACACTTAGGCTGCCTCCATACTTGGCTATTGTAAATAATGCTGCCATAAATATAGGGGGTATATATATCTTTTTGAATTAGTGTGTTCATATTCTTTGTGTAAACTTTCAGTAGTAGAATTGCTGAATCATATAGTAATTTAATTTTTAAGTTTTTGAGGAACCTCCATACTGTTTTCCATATTGGCTGCAGCTGTTCTCCTTTTTTTGATGTTATGTTATCAAGAGCAAGCAGAACAAAAGTTTGAAGAATTGACTTTATTACATGCACCTGATTAAGAATGTCACAATAATAGCTGAAAATAAGCTTATGCTTTTACCTATTTTAATTTGAATCAGTTGAATGAAATTACACATTCTGGTGAAATAATTATTTAATATTTCATTAATTAAAAATCTAAAAATTACATTTCTGAAATGAAAGAGAAGCATACTAATTGAAGGAAATTTCTGTGGATGAGTAGGTATTCTTTTATGGTAAATGATGTATTTCCAGAGATGATTCTACTTTTAGATGAATTCACTACTTAGAAATGGTAACTAATGCTACCTTGTGTTTGAAAAGAGTACTTCTTTCAACATACACATACACAATAAGTGCCGAATATAATTTTGCTGCAGAGGTCCTTCTGGGACCTTCAAAATATGAAATAGTCCCAAATAAAAATGTCATAAAGTTCAAACAACGTTTTCTTTTTAAGGAAATAAGACTAAGCTAAATGTGAGTGATATATAGGCATTACAAAATACAAAAGAGTGTAGGAGCAGATGACTGTAGAGAGCCATGTTTACATAAACCCTTAGGCTCATCATGTCCAATCGCCTTGCTTTACGTGTCATGAACCTTAACCTGAAACTTGTTTAATATTGTCATTCAGAGAAACATTATGTCTCATCGGAGTCTGTTGGCTTAAGAAGCTAAGAAGAAACAAGTTACAATGTTGGGTAGATAAGCTTGACCTTGTCATAAAGCATTTATTATTGTAATGGACAGATGCTGCTGGGCGAGGTGGGCTTCACTCGGACTTGTTTCTTGGCTTAGTATCCCAGGTACTCATATCTTAAGAGAATGATGAGAAAGGAAGAAAGGCAATCATAAAATTTTTGCATGGGGTTAAAATGGTGGTTTCCCCTACATGTCCGTAGTTATTAGAGAACAAGATATGCAGCCTTAGAACCACTTTGAAAGAACATCTGAAGAACAAATGGAGAAAGTAACTGATCGCTTTGCCGGAGGGCATTCTATCATAAGGGCTCCTCAAGATCAGAGTAGGATTAGCGGTGGTGTTCAACAGGAGATGGTGATACCTGCTAGAAAGCAAAGATAATCGGATAAAGATAGTTCTTGGTAGAAAATCACGAGAGGTGACAGGGAAAGGCAGAAGACAGAAGCAGCTTCCAGAAGTATGGTGGCAGTAACCTCAAGACAGTGCACTTCTCAGTGTGTGATGAGAGTATATAAATGGTATAAAACAACAGGGGACCCAGAAGTGGGAGAAAAAAAAACCCTGGAGTAGTACATCATCAGACTTTTTTATGAAGTCATATGAGAATTCTTTAGAAGCGTCTTCAAAATGAGAACTTTGCAGGAGTTTGAGGTCCGGCAATTGTAGAGATAAAATTCCAAAAGAGATATGGGTTATATACATATGACATAATAGAGCTTCAGAAAATATCATATTGCTTTAAAAAAGGTAGAAACACAGACCAGGTGTCTTGAGTCATTGGGGCCTTTTCCAAGGGTTTGTATGTTTAAGGTAATCTTCTGAGTTCTAGCATTGATGTTAAAATTCATAGTAAAATGACTTTTTCAGGTTGCTCATTAATTTGTTAAAAAGTTTCAATTTATAAGGTAAATTTAATGAGTATCAACAGAGGGATATTACCATTACAATAGGAAGCTTGCCACCTGCCTCTTCAAACCCTTTCCCAATTTGTAAAAATGATAAAGAAGAGAAGTACAAATATTCAAAGTCAAAGCTGAGGATATTATTGTATCATGATGCTGGGATGTGTTAAGGAACAACCTGGCAGGGTTAAGAGTTAGTTAAGAGTTCGTTTTCAACCATGTAAGAGAAGCTGAAGATTTTTGCATCCATTTGCCAAAGTCTTGGGATTTCTTCAAGACGTTTATTTTTTGAAGTCAGTTCTTTGGACTCCTCTTAAATCAATTTTTCTTTAAGCAGATTGGCTTCAAACTTGAGAGGCCAAACAAGAGGTGGAGGGGAGCCAGCAGGAAAAGGATGCCAGAGACCTAGGCTCATAGTTTATGAAAAAGGAGCTGTTGCAGTTCACACATATACTATTTCAGGTGATCAGAAAGGGCTAACTGAGGAACTCTAATGCAGCTGTTGGTCTTGTCTGATTTGCATGTATCTTTCTTGAGTGTCTGGAATGGGAAATCTGTGGCAATAATGGATTCAGAGTTTTGATCTTGGTTATGCTTGTCATAGCTAGTAAATAACTAAGAGGTGACAGTATGCCAAGCACTTTAATGTACATCCAAAGATTGACTCTGACCTGCCCTCGTACCAACCGACATGAAGCAGCCTGGATTAGTTTC
Organism: Phoca vitulina; assembly: GCF_004348235.1. Lineage (NCBI taxonomy): Eukaryota > Metazoa > Chordata > Mammalia > Carnivora > Phocidae > Phoca > Phoca vitulina. The sequence continues at coordinate 11,396,108 of NW_022589721.1, read as the reverse complement.
TTTCTGCTTCCGTTGCAATACATATCTGAACATTTTAAAGATTAGCTAAGAAGACATTCTGCAATACAATGAAATGAGAATATAAAGCGTTAATTTAGTCAGTCATTCTATGCAACAAAATACAAATAACATACTCTGGTCTATCAGTTGTCATCTGTTAATAGGGACTATTTATTTTTTTAACCCTTTCTGTCTCAGTTTGAATGTTTTCTACCTCTTAGTATTTTGTCATAAAACTTTTCTTCATGCTAAATTGAAATATATGGTTTATAACTGGCTCCTTCGAAGAGGAAGAATGACATATACTTAATCTTAAATTATACTTAATACTTAAATTATTTCCAAACTGGGTATATTCACAAGGGTGCATTAGGCTTTCTGTGTAACTGTGTCTTCAAGTTCCTGTGACTGAAAATCTCTGAGATTTCATTGCTTTGCCATTTTGTGCCCATTGTGGTAGGTTAGTCTCTCATTTTGGAAGAAGTAACAAGAAGGTGGTAACAACTTACAAGCTGCTTTATGTTTTTCTTCCAACATAATTATTACTGATCATATTGACTGAAATGTATTTCTCAGACTTTGTAAATTTTCTCTAAACCAGTTTGTCTTCCCATATTTCCTGTATCAATTATTAGTTTAACACCTCCTCCAAATCCCTGAGTTAAAATCCTTCTCATCTCTTTTGCTTCAAACTCTACCTTCAAGAAATCACAATACCTCATCAATTTCCATCCTCTTGATTTCAGGATTTCAGCAGTTTTTAACTCGGGTACTGTAGGAAAAGTAATTTTTTAAACCATTATCCACGATTCTAGACTTTTTGCCCTCCTGCCCATTCATCACTTTGTTATCACATGATCTTGCTAAAGTTAGACCTGATCATATTATCTCCTACCCAACACTTTCTCAATGCTCCATCCACAATCAAAACACACAAAAGCCTGAATAATGCTATTGTATCACCTGTGGGACAAATCCAAGCTTCTTGAAAAGGCATTTAAAGCTCTCAACAGATTCTGATCATCTTTTCCATCCTGTGCATCACACTTAACTGATAGAGTTAAACTTCACCTGTTCACTTGAGCATACTTTGCCAGGTGTTCTCTGGCATTTTTTTTTTTTTTTTGTGAGAAAATATATACTTTAATATCCATTAAGTAGGCTTTAAAAACAAGAAAATTTTAACAGAAAGAAACACGTGTTGGATTAGAACAGAGTTTTAATGTGACATATTTCTGAAGTGGTTTGCCAAAGGGTGAGATTTTATGAATAAAAACAACACAAAAACAGGAGTTTGTTTTATAGAACATAGTCTACTTTAAAATTAAATATGGGGGTATACAAAGAAATTTCATGAAAGGATAATGAGTATATGCATCTCTTCCTGATTTCAATAAATTGCAACTATCCACAAAGTACATTTTAGTTCCACTTAGAGAGATTGAACATTTTGCAATCCAAGCTATTCCTTGGATTTCAATAAACATTCTGGTTGTCCTTGGCGTCTTTCGCTTTGTGAATGAAGAACTTTGTTCTCGCTGGTCTGGGAATACTTTTTACTGGTGATGTTTTCCTTTGGCTGGGAAACAGATTAAGGGCCTCTCTTCCTGGCAGATCCTGCTTTCTATTGGATGTAACTATTAAACTTACTTAAAAGAATACTTTTATTTATCTGGCTGCTCAAATTCATCTTGTAGATGTCTATAAATTTGAAAATTAGAGGAAATAAAAAATAGAGTTTTTCAATGTACACCTGCAATTGGGTTACCTTAAATATACCCTCGAGAGAATAAGAAAAAAAAAATAATGACGATATTTTAATGGTGAGACCTCACACAGGAGTAGTTTATAACTACAAAAGCTCTATTTTATCAAAGAAATATGTATGTAAACTTATTTTTAGTCATCAGCTTTTCTGGTTTTTCACTCTGAAATGCTTTCATCATCAGAAGAAACAAAGTCATGTGGTTTACCATAACTGTTTGCTGATTTTCCTTGAATGTATGGACTATCTTTCAACTAGAGCTGTTTGAAATAATTACGAGAAAAATGAAGCGTAGTTTTTTTCTAACCCTGAAGTGTTTTAAATTTGCCTGTTGAGAAGATCAGTTTTTCTGCCCCTGGAAAATAAGTTTTTAGACACTATAAACTTTTTTATTGTGGTGGATATTTCCTGTTGTCCTGCTGGCAGCCAGGGCTTTGGAGACTGCCATATTTTGTAATGCTGATGAGCTGCAAAAGTTTGCCAAAGAAAAATGCAGTAGACCAAAATGGAACATCTTTGCACAAGAATTTTCTAAGGTTTTCTTAGACTCTATAACTGAAAAGACAGGTAACTTCTTGTGTAAACTAAGAAAAGGAAAATGCATCCCATCCCTACAAAACTTTGAAAGCATGATGATAAAAATCTTTTAAAACATACGTCAAGTGCTATACGAAAGGTTTGGAAGCTGTCTTTTCTGGCTTTATTTCCCATCTGTGCTTCGGTTTTGAAGCATCAATGTTTATTTTGTCTCTAACCCAAAAATGATTTACCAAATATGCGTACAATCAATCACTATTAATTGGAAGCAAATTCAAAAGCACAATTTCAGGGTATTCCATTTTCCACAGGAATGATAACAGTATATCTCAAGTTTTTCGTCAAAAGACTTTTTTGGGAAAGGCCAAGAAAAAGCTGTGTCTCTTTTTTTTTCTCCATAAATGACATAATGAAAAATTATTGGTAACACAGTAGTTCCTTTTGGTCTTTAAAACAACATAATTCATGGACAGATTATCAGACTGAGAATTGTGGCTTCTATATTTTTATTTATGTGGCAAAATTTGTGTTTATTTTTAAACTGCTCTTTCTTTTCTTTTTTCCATTTGATATTCTTGATCAGGAGATGTTGAGGGGCGCCTGGGTGGTTCAGTTGGTTAAGCGTCTTACTCTTGGTTTCAGCTCAGGTCATGATCTCATAGGTCTTGGGATCTAGCCCCCGAGGGGCCCTTCCTCCCCGCCAGCCCCCATGTCAGTCAGGCTCATGCTCAGTGGGGAGTCAGCTTGAAGAGTCTCTCTGCCCCTCCCCGCCATGCATACTCCTTCCCTCCCTCTCTCTCTCTCAAATAAATAAATAAATCTTAAGAAAAGATGTTTTGCTGATATCATTGTCTAGTAACATAAAATATATATATATTAATTAGGCACATCCAATATTGTAATGCTTTCTGTGATCATATAATAATCAAGTTTCTTTCCTTCATAATATTGGATTTCTGCTAAAAATTACTGATTATCAGAAGTCTTTTTCTGAGGGGGGACATCAATCACCCCCTCCCTTAAGTAAAAAAAAAAAAAAAAATTAGCAGTAATTTTGAACTTCTAAAGAAAAAAAAAAAGACTTCATCCCTATTTAAGCCAAACTATATCTTACTTCCTGAATTTGTGCACTTTCACAGGAAATTGTTAGGGCAGGAACTCTGTCTTTTCTAATAGCTTGATTAAGCCAAGTACCTGTCATCACCTCACAAATAAATAAATGATAATAATGGTGGAAAAATGAAATATTAAAACCAAACATTTTCACTAATTCACTCGTCATTTTCCTAATACATGGTATAATTTTAGTCAGGCTATTTATGACTAAAATAGCAAAGTCTTCATATGGGAGAAATTGCTTTTCTGTTTAGCATGTCCACTGCCCCCATTTATCATTCCTTCAATCTAGTGCCAAAAATGGCTTTCATAATTCTGGCTATAAACGGCTGACTGAGAATATCAAACCCTGCTCCACCCAACACATCACTAAAGAAAGAACTATATTTTGCAGTGTCTTATTACATTTTTAGTTTATGGGGGAATTAAGGCAGTTATAAACATTAGTTGAAAATGTTGGCAAGCAAAGTGGGGAGTGAGGAAAGGCAAAGGAGATGGAAGCATAAGGAGGTAGACATACTCTTAGCTAGGTTTTGGCATAACATATGGGAAAGCTAGTAAGTGCTTCTAGTATAAGAAATTGATATTCATTTGAGGGCCTGAATTATTCACTTTAGCTACCTTTGTTGCATATAAAGCCAAGTTAATTAACTTCATCTTTTGCTGAGCATTTGCAGCTTCTAGATGAATTGTCTGTTAGTGTTTGTGTTTCAAATAGATACTATTTTGATTCAGGTGGAATTCTCTCCTTCAAAATTTTAGGGGAATTCATCAATTGCAATTATAATAGCCTTTGTCATTGAGAGTGCTGTCGATCTGATAGAGTTACATGGTGTTAGGGATCTGATCAATGAGGTGTGAGGAAATTATTGTGCTATGCTACTCACAAATATCCACTCCCTAATCAACCTCCAAACCCAGAGGGCGCTGAACGCATCCAGGTTGTTGTAAGTCACACACTCAGTCTCCACAGCCATGTTTATGTATTATATTTAAGAAAATCTCCCTCTGGGATGCCTGGTTGTCTCAGTCAGTTAAGTGTCTGCCTTTGGCTCAGGTCATGATCCCAGGATCCTGGAATTGAGTCCCGCATCTGGCTCCTTGCTCAGGGAACCTGTTTTTCCCTCTGCCTGAAGCTCCCCCTGCTTGTGCTCTCTCTCTCTCTCAAATAAATAAATAAAATCTTAAAAAAGAAAAGAAAAGAAAAGAAAATCTCTCTCTGCTGCCTTCATTTTATCCCTTCCCTAAAGAAGGAAGAAGAATTGTTATGTGGGGCTGCAGTTTCTGCTCTATTATTAATGTCTTTTTCTGATGCACAGACATGGGACCCCAGTGCCTATGTTTGTGCTAGGTGAGCCTGCTACTTTTCAACATCTGCTTGACTTAAAAGTGGTTATCTCTTAGAAAATCAGAGTATGAGGCTGACAACTTTCAAACTTTAAACAATCAATCAGAGCATCTGTCACTCTAATAGCAAAGCCAAGAGATATAAACCTGTGCAGGTTGTCACATTTCCAATCACACAGAAAAAGTTGATCTGAGAAAATCAGGCAGAAGGAAGTGATGAAGGATGGAGAGAGCAGAGTGTTAGAAGTTCCAGTTAGCTCAGACACCCAACTAAGCAGTAAAGCAGTTATGGGACATTCCCAAGTCCTACCAGTACACTTTCCCTCATACCTGAACTACTTTACATTGGGTCTCACTTGTTTGAAATACAGTCTTGACTATTTCAACTTCCTTGACTTTATGTGACAAAGATATATCTCCCAGTTACCTGAAAATATTAGTGCTTGTTTCTCAAATTGTATTCTTCTTTTCTTCCCTTAAATAAAGACCTCCTTCAAAACAAGAATCTACTTTGCTAGAATTTAGCTATCTAGATATTTCATATTCTCTATATGTGGATAAATATATAGAATCAATATTTTGCTTATGCACAATCAATAGTCCACCTCATGGCAATTCATCCTATCTCTTGGTCAGCAGAAATGCCTTAGTATGTAAAAATGAGGCCTCCCTGCTGGCTCTCTACTACCACATAAACACTTCAATGAGAGTGCTTAATATCATGACTATATTTAAAATATTAAGAAATAGTGAAGAAAATAACAGACTCTTAAGTCTGAAGGCCTGGCTTTGTATGTCAACTGTGTACCCACATGATGCTTTGAGAAAGTCACTTAGCCCCTCTGGGAATGAACTTCCTCCTTCGTATGGAAGGGACAGAAATATGATGCATATGGATATATGGAGATACATAATATTCCATTTGTGTAAGAATTGTTTATAAAGAGAGGCCCACTTCTTCTGAGAAGCTGTCATGATAACACTATGTCAGGTTCAAGTACAAATGTTTGAGGCTAAGCCATCTTGCTTGGAGGCTTCAGAGAGGATATGGACAGTGCTGGTATGAGGGGGAAGAGGGATGCTTTGATGTTGGAAATGGAGAGGAAGGGAGCTGAAGAGGACAAATATTATGGATAATAACACCTGGGACAGCCTGAAATGGAAGAAATGTGGACAAGTAAAATGTTGATAGGCAATTTTGGAGACAAAGGATAAAGATAATATTCTTCCTGAGAAATGCCACTACATAATGAGTATGATTGATTTTATCGTGTCCCAAAAAGATGCAATAAAAATGGCACCAAGCTGTGTCATTCCCCCACCCTACCATTTCTAAGGAGAGAAAAAAAATCCAAGTCAGGACATTTTTCTCTGGCATAAATGAGTTTTAATTAGATGTTATTATTGATGGCTCAACCCTGCAGGTCCATACTTTCTTTATGGGTAGAAACAGGGTCATAGTTTGGGTCTCAAGATATCAATTGACTTAATGTTTCGTCAGAATCAGGGCCTTATCCCTCACTGGCTGGCTCACTATCAGTGGATATATAACTTCTTTTAGCTCGACTATTTTAAAGTGTCAGGAAATAAAAAAAAATGAGGTCATATTTCAAATCTTAATACATTATTATTTCCTTTGATCCATTTTAATGGGAGAGTTATAACAATTTGTTTCAAGAGAAGCATCAATGCTTTAGTTATTTTATATCAGCTCCATATTTCCATAATCTCAAACAAAACTTTAAGAAGTATTCTATGCACAAAATATGAGTTCCATGAATTTTTAACTTTTTTTTTTTTTGGTCATTACAATGTTCTGAATTATAGAAATCTTCCAGGTTTTGTTAGAGATAAAAATGTGGACCACTCATCCTCACTTGCTGGTTGTACTAGTAATTCTTAGATAAAGATAACATAACAAAACTAGTTCTTATCTAGACATGACAAGAGTAAATCCCTGGACTCTTTAACATTATAGACTATAAAAATATTTGAATCGATGTTTAACTTCTATTTCGTTGTTGATGCATTGTGATTAAGAGAATGGGCCATGGATCCAGTCTACCATGGCACAAAATCTGGATTTTGTTCAAGTCACTTAAATTCTATGGGCCTTCGATTTCTCATCTGTAAAAGGAACTTATTTAATAGTATCTACTATTATGATTGTTTGGAGCATTACCGAAATTATACTCATGGAGCAGTAGAACAGTGTCTGGTACACAGCAACCACTCTATTAACATTGGCAATTATTTTTGCTACTGCTACACCACTACTGAGATATTAAACAATGTTTAACAGATCACACAGATACCTCGTGTTCTGCCCGGGACTCCTAGAAAATTCTGCATGCTGACAGTTGATGAATCTAAAGCTACTCGAAGATTTGCTTAGGATGAGCTCAGGAATAAGAATATACTGAAATGAGCAGGAAATAATCAAAACAGAAGCTACCAAAATAAATTTTTAACTCAGATAAAGTTTGTTTTATAATGAAGAATGCTTGTTTCCTCTTACTCATCATTACTCTCTTCCTTTAAGATGGGATCAACTGTGTAATTTCAGGGATCATCTCCATGTGGGTGATGACACAGTCCTTTTCCTGCCCCTCTCTGAGCTCTGTCCCTCAAGCTCCTGGTCTCCATCAGCAACAGTGTCCCAGACACTGTCCCTCATATATCCAGTTGTCATCTGAAGCCTTTTTTTCCAACTCAACATTTCCTTGCCACCAAAACTGCCTCCCACCATTGAATTCAGTGTCACCACCCACTATTCTCTTAGGATGTAAAGTATAGATCCATAATCGACTCATTCATAGCGATACCTATTCTTTGTATCCATCATGGAGAAGTCTTTCTTGAAAGAAGCCTTTTTCTGCTCACATTTCTTTACAATGCATTGCCCTGCCTCTACATAGCTTTGGAATTTATGGTTTGTGTCACAAAGTTGACACTAATATGCTATCTTTTCATCTGCATTTCAAATGCATATGAAATAGAAAAGTCCCTTCAGGACCAGAACTATACGTAGTATAAATATGTATGTACATGTATCTGTACACACATACTTTTAATAAGCATAGTATAAACGTAAAAATAAGTATAGTATGAATGTAAAAATACATACAGATACATATATATTTTTTAATCAGAGTAGAATTTCAGTTTTGCATACAGAAATACCTTACTATATTGACTATGTTGATTAATTTGTTAAACCTTGCTTCAGAATTTTATGGACTCATTTAAGTGCTGCACTCATTAGTAGACAAGGAAATTTAATTATCCAAGGAAGTGAACATCATTAATTTTTGTTTAAATGTAATTTTTGTTTTAAATGTAAAATCTATTTAAGAATGGATTTTTGGAAAACTAGTAGGCATTATAAAAAGGTATGCACATGTTTCATAAAATATACCAGCCAATGTACTATGGTATAATTTTACACACAGAAAATTACTGCAACATAAGAACAAGATAGACAGTCTTAATATAAATATTGTTTAAAGTGCCTTCAAAACCTCCTTTTTCTTCTTATATTTTCCCCACCTTACCGGGTTTCTTACCACCATCCAGTGCTCCTACTTCTCTTGTTAGGAAGGAAATCATTAGGCTAAATTTACGTCGCACTAAAATGTTAGTTACAATGTTTTATCTTTCCCAGAACTATTTGTTTTCCAAAAAGAAGACTTTAGGGATGGCATAATATTTTTCACAAGGGCTAAAATGCAAGGTAGCACTTCAGGTATTAGCTATGAATAAAGGGAGAAATATTTCTGCAGCAAGACCCACCATCTTCTTAAATTGCACTTTAGAGGCAATCACACATTCTACCTTTTCGACAGAAAAACAATGAAAATATGCAAGACATTTCTCACATTAAAAAAATGCTGGTTCTTTCTTCTTTGCTTTCTTTTTAATGTTGAAAGGTAAGTCCCTATTGTTCTCTCTTGTTTCCACACATCTTGTGAGGGAGACACCGATTCCCTTTGTTTTGGACTATCTTTTCAAGGATGTTTATATAGCAAACAGCTTAAGAAGACATAGTTTCTCATCTGGTGCAAAGGTCAGGTGGGCTTGCATCCAGAGAAGACATAGAGTCTTCTAGGGCAAAGGGGGAGCATATTTACTGGCCATTAAAAATGATTTCAATTCCCTAGTCTCAGATTTCTTTTTCTGCACTGTGAACCACTGCATGTTCGTTTGTCGTCTGGCCTTCTTTATGATGCCTTCTAGGAACTAGGGCTCAGGGAAACTGGAAAAAAAGTGCTGAGAATCTGGCTACTGCTATTGCTGTGAGTAACAAAGTATCCCTCTTCTCTGAGCCAGTCAGAATCTCATGTATTCTTTGAGCAACCCCTAAACCGTAACCTGCCAATTTGTTAACTTGTAAGTAGGTGAAATAACAGAGTCTTCAGGTTTTTGACATGTAAATGCTCCCATGTATTGATGAAGATTATGTTATTCTTGTTCCTTCTGTCTGAAGGCTCATTCTTTATATAATAAATAAACTAGATTTCAAGTTTTCAAATATGCTTATTACTTGTATTAGTCTGCTGGCTACCCTAACAAAATACCACAGCCTGGGTGGCTTCAACAACAGAAATTTTTTCACAGTCTGGAGCCTGGATGTCCACAACCAAGGCCTTTGGCAAGCCCTGTGGCTCCTAAGGCCTCTATTCTTGGCTTGAAGATGGCTGTCTTCTTTCTGTGTTCCCACATGGTCCTTTTTTCTGGGCATGTACATCCTTGGTGTCTCATCCCCTTCTTACGAGGACACCACTCATGATGGATTAGGGTGAACCCACATGGCATCATTCACCTTTAATCACCTCTTTAAATGCCCTATCTCCAAATACAGTCACACTGGGGTTTAGGACCTCAACAATTCAGGGGACACAACTCAGCCCATAATCCTATTCCCATATGTTCTAAGACAATTCTCCACAAATTTCTCTCATTTCTGCATGTGTTACATGCAGAGGCACCAACTAATGTTCCCTACTATCTTTTAAAGGATGTTTACATGGCCAACAGCCTTGGTTAGTCCAGGTTTGCTTACAGTTCACCCTTATAATGACAATGTTTTCCACTGGGGCAAAGGTAAGGTAGACATGTTTATTGCCATTAGAAGAGATTTGGGTCTCCTAAATTTGGGTCCTTCTCTTGTTATGTAATGCACTTCAGTCCCTGATACCTTGCCCTTGTTGTGTGACCCTGTGGGAACTGGGGTTCTGGAACTTAGTACAAGAAAATGGATAATTTGAGCCTATTATTGTTATAAAATTCATTATATCTCTACCTTAAAAATAAAGCCTTCTAAGCAAAGGTTTGTCTGGGTTGCACAGGTAGATTTAGGTGTCTTTTAATGTAAAAGATATTGACATTTTATTAACCTGCTCACACAGATAGTTCTTTGTCATTTTTCAAATCTCAGTTCCAGAGCCACCTTTGCAAGAAGTATTCCCTAACATATTACTTGAATTTGGTCTCCTCTGTCACTTAGTATATCATCCCATTTAGTACTTTTAAATCATGTAGAAGAATCAATAGTGATCCAATTTATTCATTTCTATATATTTGCTGTTTGTTTTCCTTACCTGATGCAGGTCAGGGACCTGATTTGTCTTATCCACAGTTTTGTCGACGGCAATAATTCTCAACAGAGTATCATTTTGTCCCCCAGGAGACATTTGGCAATGTCTAGAACCAATCTTGTTTGTCAAACCTGGGAACAGGGTCCTACTGGCATCTAGTTGGTAGAGGCCAGGGATGCCGCTAAATATCCTAAAATGCATAAGACATGCCCCTGAAAAAAATAATTATTCACCGCACAATGTCTATAGTGTCAAGGTAGAGAATCTCTGATTTACTGGGTCCCAACACGGTGTCTGAGAATAAGAAGTGAGTGAAGCTGTGTTGATTAATTTGAAAGACTACCTCTGTTACAGTATTTCATAAATTATAATTTGATTACACTACTCTGGTTTCCACTGTTAGTTGCTTGAGTAAAGGCAATGTCCTCTAAACCTCAATACTCTTAAATTCAAGATAGGATATGATACATGGAAATTTGACTGAGTATAAGACATCTAAAAATAATTTATGGAGAAGTATAAAATGTACTAGAGTTACAGTCTAGACAATGCTCTGCAACTGTCATGTGGCATGACTCTCTAGATAAATTTATTTCCCATTTTATTTTGACTTCCATCTTATAAAGAAAAAAAAAAATTGCTACTCATAGCTTCTTAGAAAGGATGCTGTGGAAATTAATAAGAAAATTAAGATAAAAAAACAAATTATATGCTACTTAATATAACCTATAATTATTACTGTAATATTTATACAATCTTTGTACATATGACTTACATAATGGTGACAGATTTCAAACACTTATTTTGGTAACAAATTACTCATGTTAAAAAATGTAATGAGGTTAGTGCATTAGATGAGAATTTTAATCAGTATTGGAATTATAAATATAAAACCTGGAAAGCTTAAAGTATGTCTGAATAAGTCAAAGCTTTGAACAAACATGTCTATTAGAAAGCAAATAATCTCTTTTCTTACAATCTGACTGATTCAACATAATTCACCTTCAGTTGAAACCTTACAATTTGACTAAAACCTAATGGTCCAAATCATATAAACTTATTTCGTGAGTTTGGTCCAGCTCCTATTTAGAATCATTTCTACTTCTTGTTAGTGTCAAATATTAAATTCACCTCTTTTTTTCTCTTAAAGATTTTATTTATTCTTTTGACAGAGAGAGAGGGGGAGAGCACAAGCAGGGGGAGCAGCAGGCAGAGGAGAGGGAGAAGCAGGCTCCCCGCTGAGTAGGAAGCTCCATGTGGGGCTCCATCCCAGGACCCCAGGATCATGACCTGAGCTGAAGGCAGACACTTAACCGACTGAGCCACTCAGGTGCCCCTTAAGTTCACCTCTTTTTGGCAAAACATTGATATAGAGGTTTGGGAAAAGAAAGATATTGAACAAGAAAGATGTATAACACACAGCCCCTAGCCTAATTTAGTCAACAAAATATGATACTAAAATATATCATATTTATTCATGTTTTCCCTATCTCTAATTTAAAATCTAATATATCTTGGCCCTGTCATAATTGCATATATATGTTACCTTATTTAATCTGTTTAACAGCTTGAAAGAGTATGACATTAATATAATAGTTTGACTTTTAAAGAAATAATATATTTGAACAAAATCTCATAGCATATAATTAAAGGCTAATAATCAAACTTACATTTGTTTGCGATCAATACCTGTTGAGACTGTGACCCAACAGTACACAGACTTTAGCTGAGACCTACTGGGTGCTACAAGTTAAGAGTGAGACTGAACTAAAAATAGAAATGCATTCAAATATATGAAGCTGAATTACAAATCAGTTCAATTCTGAATTGAATTATGGTGATCTGATTCTAGCAATTCTAGTTTAACTACCTTCAGGGGCAAAATTATATGAACACTGATAGAAAACAATATGATTCAAATCTGCAAATAATGTGTATATTTTTCCATAAAAATGTCCATAATTAAAATTAAAAAGAAAAAAAAGACTAGGTATCTTAGGGGAGAAGAATGTAAATTAAAAAACAATGGAAAAATTTTTGAAATAGCCCCAAAGAAAAATCAGATACAATTGGACCATAGAAATGGAAATTTTCAAATGGAAATTCTAAAGCTTAAAAGTAAAATCACTGAAATAGGGGGACCCAATATTTAATTCGAGGTGGCAGAAGAAAGAATCCATGAATTTGAACATAGCTCAAGAAAGATTATGCAATCTGGAAAATAGAAAGAAATAAAATAATGAAGAAATATGAACAGAGTCCAAGAGATCTGTGGGTAAACCCTCAAGCATGCCAACATATACACAGTAAGAATATCAAAAGAGGAGAATAAAACTGGAAACACACTTGAAGTAATAATTGCCAAAATCTTCCCAAATTTGATGAAAACCATCAATATATACGTCCAAGAAGACTAACAGATTCCAAGTAGAATAAACACAAAGATACCCTCATCTAGACACATCGTAGTAAAACTCTAAATGACTAAGACAAACAGAAAATCTTGAGAGACTAGACTAGTCTTTTCTTCCTTATTTCTAGAGAGTATATGAAAAACTAAGCTCATGTTCACCATATTTGCAAATGTTCTTAGTGGAGAAAGCTGATTATAGCACTCTCATTGCATGTGTGGGTCCCTGTCTTCCCTCAATTTCTTGCCTGATATTTTCCTACATTCCTACCATTCATATTTTTTTTAAATATGTGTTTAATAATGTTTTAAGTTTTTTTGGCAGACTGCTTTCTGTAGCTACTAAGACTTAGTCTTAGTCATAGGTCAGTCTAATGACAATTATTACTTTTTCCCTCTGAAGATAACAGTTCACCTTTCTATTCTCTAGTGATTTATAGGATTTGCTCTTTTCTCCACTTACAGATTTCCTCTCTAGACACATCCCTACCTCTACTTTATCTGTGCTTCCACATAACAATTACGGTTTGAAAAATAATTTGGTTCTTTCTTTGTTTTCAAGAGCTATGTGGATTACACTTGACTCTTTGGAAGACTCATGGGAGACTTCCTTCTTATATGACCTCTCTCAGGTAGTCCACATACAGTCTGCATAGGCAATGGATATATTACATAAAATTGTCTAATATAATTTTTCAAAATAATAGATCTGGAATTCTGGCTATTTCTATTCTATAATTTTTCTATGTTATTCATCAGTTTGAAAAATTTAGGTTTAGCATCTTCCTTAATGCTTTTCTGTAGTTCCTTGAATTTAATAAACTTCTTCCTATACTGCAGTCTTTGCACACACAGCTTCCTCTGCAAGAAACCCTCCTCTATCTCAGTGCTAGGTAACTCTTACCCACTTTAATCTTTTTGTGTGCATATAGATGTGTCTCAGTTCAATGTTTGTGTTGAGAATCTATAACACACTTAAATACTGCATTACTGTTAAAACTGATCAAGTTGAAAAGTTCTCCCCAAAATGTTAATTGCGAAATTATATTTTCTCATACATTTCTTACACTCATATATATGACACAATACAGTTTCTAAATTTAACTAGAATATTCTTACCCAATATATGTGATTCCATATACTTCAGAAGAGACCATGTGGAGAGTGAAAAACACCAGGTGTGTTCCTGGACCATTTCTTGCAACATATTTGATAGCTTCTTTTATTGAGTAAATTATCTGACTAGAATTTTATCTTGAGTATATCTTGGGATTTTCACTAAAGGTAAGTCAATGAAAGGAAAAGAAGATGCATGGGAAATAAAGTAAAAATCAAACCTGCTAGTTGCTGAAAATCTTAAAGAAAACATTTTTATATGATATGGACTCAATATTTGCTACTTTTCTTACAATGCAGTGTTCAATAAAATGTATTTAATTATTAATTAATATGTCATATAGAATAAATGACAAGAGCACTGTCTATCATTTTCTATCAATGAGTGCACTTTAGTTTTACAAATATTTTCTCAATCACCAAGATGTTTAATGAACGTTAGCTAGCTTATTTTGTAATATTTTCTATTTCTCTATTGACACATGACACATTTTCTTGGGGGCTGTGAATATTGAAATTTAAATTTAAAAAAGCATTTGGCTTTGCTTCCTTCTCTTCTGACAAGAGGTGAAAACACATTTTTAAATATGTTTTTATGCTCTCAAAATGTTCTTATTTTTAGGCTGTAATATACCCTATGTGAACTTAGCTCTTTATAAAGTACTGCTGTTTGAAGACAACAATTTTCTTTTAGTCCATAATTGAGACTGGCATTTATTCAAGGTCATTGATAGATTGATAGCTTTCTGGAAGGTGTATTAAACCTTGGAAAGGGTAGAAGTGTACAAATAAAGGTTATTATATAATCTATGAAGACAGAGCTAAGCATTTTGTGCCATCTATTTATCATTTTCCTAAAATTGAAGTTGCAGCTATCTCAAGGGTTTCAATGAATACTGGAGGCGAACTTGAATACATTTCATTACTGTAGACAATATTGATGCCTGCTGGCTCTATGTTTAGTAGGATCTGGCAATGCAGGGCAGGAGTTGGACAGGCTCTTCAGAGAAGGAACTGTTCTGCTACATAAGTAGCGCTATTAGTCATATCAGCATATTGGACCCTTAGCTAAGGAAAACATTCTATTTTACTATAATTCTTAATGGCTTTGAACTCTGTAGTTTCTACATAGCATTTCTGTATTCCCATTGCCCAAGGGGTGACTTAAATTTCTATGAAAATGCTTTTATGTACATAACTATCATAACTTTTTTTGAGAGCAGATACCTTTAGACAATGTCACTTGACTTACCTCATATAGAAACTTCAGCCAACTTTTGCCTCACATGCGATTTGTGAATTGTTTTTAATAAATTATTGATTAATAGTTGGTTATTATATGTGAAAATAAAATACATTTTATTAATATGTTTACATTGGCAAAGATTATTCTTCTGCTAGACAAAGTTATGGTAGAATTGCGAATCAAGCTTATTGCATCAGAACCAGTCCAAGTGACAAATGAAATATTGATATAATGAAACGGCTAAATGAACTGTTTTGGGAAAACAAAACTACCATCACTACTTTGGGAAAATTTCCTCATTGGACAAATATGTGACCTTTCTGATACTTGTCTATATGGTAAGAAAGTCTATAATACCCTTAGTCAGGGACTCAATGACTTTACCTGATTTTCTAAATGTAGGCAGTATTTGTAAAATATTGATAATCATCTACACGATTATAACATGGCCAGAGGCAGCTTCCTTGCTGTAAAAAGGAAAATTTGGTGTGTTTCAATGACTAAATACTCTTCAGTGAAACTGATCTCTTCCCTCACTGTCTGCCTTCATCACCTGGAATAACGAATAGCACAATTAATTCTTTATTGCAAAAATTCTGGGTAAGTACAAGATGGATCTTTATTTTCATTTTATAAATGAAGAAGTCAAGACTCAATGAGGTGAGGTAGTTAACCCAAGATGATATAAGAAGTCTCAAGAATCCAGTTCTTTTTATATATATATAAATGAGATATATATATATGAGATATATATATATGAGAGAGGGAGAGAAAGTTTCTGTGAGCCCTACCTTTCCTAGAAACATTAACTAAATTAAATTTGTATCAATTAGGGGTGCCTGGATGGCTCAGTCTTTAAACGTCTGCCTTCGGCTCAGGTCATGATCCCAGGGTCCTAGGATCGAACCCCCACATGGGGCTTCCTACTCCGCGGGAAGTCCGCTTCTCCCTCTCCCACTCCCCCTGCTTGTGTGTGTGTTCCCTCTCTCCCTGTGTCTCTCTCTGTTAAATAAATAAATAAATAAATAAGATCTTTTAAAAAATTAAAAAATAATAAATTTGTATCAATTAGAGAACATAGCCCAAACAACAAGTGTTGTCTATAATTATGAAAGATGCCATATATTTGCACATAGGGTTGCCTTCTAAGGTGAATGTGTACTGTGTGAGAGAATTTCAATCTGAAATGGAACCGGAGGATTTAAAATGGAAAATCTCATGCGTGTGCCATCAGGAAAACAAAATGTAAAGACAGAGATTGCTTCTCCACAAATGCCTGATTTACAGAAAACTGATAATATTGGAATTTTCTTAAATGATAGACAATTGAGCAGGAGTTGCCTCAGGGCAACTTGGGGAAGTTGTGCTTATGGTTTCCAGAGGCGTGAACAAGAAATAACCCAGGTCAGGATGGTCTCAGAAAATAAGCTAAACTGAGTTTTGTTTGTATGACTAGACTGGTTCTGCTCAGGGAATTTTCAAAGCTGGTCTCCATTTGCTTTTGATTTTAGTGGACTAACTGAACTTTCCCCTCTTTACATTCCTTCCCCATAAATACAGCCTACCCCAAACTCAATGGACTCACCCGTAGTTTGTCCGAGTTTGCATGTCCTGAACTGTAGTTCCTCTGCTACTCCCAAATAATCTCATCTTTTTGACAATTTTGAGCTTTTCTTAGTTTACCTTTTTATTTAGGTCGACAAGTGTTTGCTGGTGATGTGAAAAGTACACATTTCTTTCAATAAAGCTGCATTTTTTTTCTTGGAAGTAATGTTACAGTGTGGCTTCTCGGAAAAGGTACAATTGTAATATGATTTTTGTGTTAATCTTGCCTTCCGTGAGTTATATTGCTTCTGTTCCCATCATGGTTGGGACTGAATACAGACCTATATGGCGTCCAAACCTTGGGGTTTAAAGAAATCATGGCAGATAGGGCTTCTGAGAAAAATGCATCTGTCTCCTTGCTTAGGTAATTGAATGTAAAAAGGTTCAGTATTGTTGACAAGGAACAGAAACTCATCAGCAATGGGGAAATCAACCCGGGGGATACGGCTGTTTAAAGGCCAAAATAGCCCTTTGACCCCGGCAAAAAAACTGGCATATTTGAGAAGTTATTATTATTTTGAGAGGCCTTTGTAGAAGATTCAGGAAGGAAAACACAATCATTCTAAGTGAAAGAAAAATCATCAGAGGCAGAAAAAAAGTTTTAGATGGCATTAAAATGTACTGGAAAAGCAATGATTTAACCATCTATAACCTGATCTAATAGGAATATGTAAACGATCTTATAGAAAAAGCAATTATTTGCACTGACATTACAATAGCATTATTTCACTTTCTCAGAAAACATTTTATATCATGTCAAGAATGCATTCATTGTTCTTTCATCTCATTAAACACTAGTTTTATCACAAATAGCGTAAGAGGTAACATCTAGTGTGTATTCTTTTTAAGTCACGGGTTAAAGAGATTTACATAGGATGACACATTTAATCACTGCAAAGCAACCCTGTGAGACAGGTACAAAGTTATTATGCCCATTTTATAGGTAAGAAAACTGAGTTGGGGTGAGGTTAAGTAATTTGCCCATTATGGGAGTGGGTTTCAAACCCAGGTAGTCTGGCTCTCTCAACTCTGCTCTTAACCTACAATGCTGTTAGTTTCCTGAAGTAACAATACCAATATCACTTTGCAGTGTTTCGAAATAAAACCCCAGCAAGACATGGATTTCTACTAAAAAAAAACAAACTAATTGAAGATAATTTGGTGAAGAAAGTTACAGAAATATGTGCAGGGTTAAAGAAATCATGAAATCATGAAAGAGATACTGAGACAACTGGAAACTAACCAAAAGCAGGAAACCGTCACCACTCAAGTGTGAAGTAGCAAAGATAGTAAGGATGCACTGTGATAAGTCAGTGCCAGAGCCTTTTTCCTAGAGGGACTCAGCACCTTGCAAAAATGGGGTAACATGACAAGAAGGGAATATGCTGATGTCTCTCTGCTCCTATTTAGCAATCTTCTGCCAGTGCATCCCACCCTCTGATCATAATTAAGAACAAGAGGTCAAAAGGTTCAGGTTGACCTAGCCCACAGTGTCAGCCCATAACAAAGATAAGAAGGGCAGAGAAAAGTTCTGGAGGTAGAATTATGGTGGTGGCAAATGGAATCAGTAACACATGAAATAAAATCACTGTATGCTTGGGGCGCCTGGGTGGCTCAGTCGTTAAGCATCTGCCTTCGGCTCAGGTCATGCTCCCAGGGTCCTGGGATCAAGCCCGGCATTGGGCTCCCTGCTCCGCGGGAAGCCTGCTTCTCCCTCTCCCACTCCCCCTGCATGTGTTCCCTCTCTCGCTGTGTCTCTCTCTGTCAAATAAATAAATAAAATCTTAAAAAAAAAATCAGTGTATACTTGCTTCCAGTATAACCAGCAGGGTTAATCAATCACTCAATTAATTAATTATTAGATGTTATTCTAATGTAGGTTGTTTCAATAGATATTCTCTTATTCCAATTTCTCAAAGTGGATCACTACGGCAAAAGTCATTGTAAAATTAATATATCCCTATTATTGTAAGTGGCATGTAAGTCATGAAAAATTAAAACTAGCTTATTAAACAATGGTATTTTAACATCAATAGTCACAGCATTTTTAAACTAATCAATCATACTACCATAATCCAAATATTAATTTTCAAGGAGCAAGAGCTTTATTAATTTAGAAAGCATATGTGTAAGTTACATTTAATTTATCATTCATATTATCAAAAATTGATTTGGGCATTAAAATTTCACTAATAAATTATTTTAAAACCAAAATGTAGGGTGGTTAAGCATCTGCCCTCGGCTGGGGTCATGATCCCGGGGTTGTGGGATAGGTTCCGCATCAGGCTCCCTGCTAAGCGGGGAGCCTGCTTCTTCCTCTCCCTCTACTGTTCCCCCTGCTTGTGCTCTCTCACTCTGTCAAATAAATAAATAAAATCTTAAAAAAAAGGAAAAAAGAAAAAGGAAAATCTGGACTTAAAAAAAAATGTAAAGCCAACAACTCTTGTATGTTTGAATAACATAGCTACCAGATTTAATTGTGGCAAGAACACAACATGTTGGTCTTTGGGTCACACTGTGGAGGTTAGAAGAAGTTTAATAGTCAGAAACCATAATTCTTTTTCAAACCCATCATAACTGACAATGCCTGGAGCATGCAATGCTTCTGAAGGAAAGATGCAATAATCACTAATTCATGATAATGTCCAGGAAAATGAGCTCAAGAAAGTGAAACAGATCATTGCCATGTTTAATATATTTTAAAAACACAGTAGGGTTTCCTAAGGACTTCATTTTCAGCACTGAAAACATTACCAACAATTGCACATTGTGAAATGTACGAAAATGAAAAGAATAAAAGAATAAAAAGTGATTTTTCTTCTACTGCTGCTATGGTTTATGTAAAAACATTAGGTAATACATGATCCATAGCAGGGAAAATAGCTAACATTTATTAATAATCACCATAATATTATATGATTTTTGCCTACTATTTACTTGATATTTTGATAAACATTTTATATGCGTTATTTCATGTATTCTCATAATAACTTTATGAGTTAGGACTATTATTATCCATGGTTTTCAGAAAAGGGGACTGAAATTCAGAGCAGTTAATGAATTGACCCAAGTCTCACATGTCATAAGAATTTGAGCAGAGAATAATCTCAAGGAGTATATTTACCCTAAATTTTGTTTTTAGTATATACTAGAATATAAGCTCCCCCAAAGGGCACGGACTTTAGTATGTAGCTAGATCCCTAGTGCCTGGGGCATATTAGACATTGAAATATTAATTGAAGAAATGAGTGTGAAACTAAATCTACCTAATTCTGGGTATCATACTGTCAACATCTACACTAGGCTGCATAGTAATAAAAATGGCTTGAAAAGAGGCCATTGGAATGCTTGACATATTTAAATATTTGCCTTGACAAACAAAAACTTATTTAGCTGTATAAACATTATAGGACAGTATGGTTATCTGAAACAAACATTTATCAGAAAACTAGCAAAAACTTTTGATGTGCATAAAACCTTACATATTTTATTTAAAATATTTTTTAAAATCATGAATGAAATATTAATTTTGTACATATTGAAAAAATAAGCCAACAGGAATTTTAGGAAAGTATAAAAAGTAAAAGCAATGTACAGTAAGATTGAAAGCAAAAAAACCATAAAAAACAAACTTGGGGAATATAAAGTGATCTCCCTTTCATTCTGCTGGAAAGATTTCAAATAGGACCCTACAGAGTGAAAGAAAATAAATTCAGAATTGTAATTTCAATGTGATGACTCACCTGCATGCTTTTAAGAATAATAAATTAAAAATTCATAAACATTTTTCAGCATTCTTCAATACATTCAACTGAAATTTATCAAAAATTCAGTAAGTTGATAGTGTAATAAATCTTTTCTAAAACAGACTACATTATTTCATGTCAAACCCTCTTTAGGGGCTATTTTTTTTCTTTTTTAGTGTGTTGTCTACAAAATACTCAAAAGATTGAGATAAAACCAGAAATAAACAATTAACAGATCATGAGGATCATTACTTTTAAACTAGCTAGCTCAGTTATATAAAGCAAATATTTCAGTCCTGAACTTATTAAACAATTAATTCCTATAAGATGAAAATTATTCATATGATATGAATCATATAACAATATGCCCTAATTATTCTTTCAAATATTTTGTTTGCTGTCATGTAGCAATAGCCCGAAAAAAATATCTTTTATTTTGTGCTTGTGTGTGTGCTTACGTTTGCCTCAACCTGCATTTCACTTTAACTTCTAAATGTACAGTGATTTACCATATCTGGAATTCATTTTATTTAAAATGAAATTGTAACCCACATGAAACATTTTTCTTTAACTTGAAAAATCTTTAAAAAATATTTTAAAAATTAATGTTGGTCCTGTCTTTAATATTGCATCTGATTAAAACCATCACTTTTGCAGAATGTTGATTTAGAAAAGTAAAGTCTACTTAAATGAAGATAATACTGTCTCTAAAAGAAAATCTTCACATATGAAAAAGATTAAGCCATAACATGTAATGATGAATGATCAAAAGGAACCTTGAAATTTAATTTTATTTTAAGGTAAAAGAGAAAAATTAAAGTATGAATCGATTTCCCTTAATCACTCTGAAATATTTTGGGCCGTTAGCATAATCACCATTTGAAGATCCCTGGAGCTTCTGAGGAGTTATATACATACCAAAAATAAAAAAAACAAACAAACCAAAACTCAAGGAAAAAAATGAAATAATTCAGTGTGACTAAATGAAGTAAAATCATTAGTTTAATATTGTGTTTCCAAGAAACACAATGACTGCAATCAATGTAGACAGGTGCAAAAGGTCTTTTTACCCCAGTTCATGCTGAGCAATTGCATTCTTTGCATCTGAAATCCAGAAGGTGGAAAGACTGTAAGTGACTTATGGGATAGATTACTTCTATCTCTTAAGGTTGACTTGGTTCTTGTTTTTTATATCTTGACACAGTTTTGGTTTTGGAATAGGTGAGGAAATGTCAATAGAAGTAACAGAATCTCATTTTCCCCTTTATTTGTAAATGAAATATAGCAGGTGCTCAGTAAGTAAATTAAATGCAGGCATTCTGGATGGTTCTGGGGGAGCAGGGGGCAGGTGTGGGGGGAGACACAATCTCTGCCCTTAAGAAGCTATGGAAAGACAGAAAAGTAAAATGAAGGTGTATAACCCTTCTTGTGAGTATGATAATAAAGGATGATTTGTAAGCATATAGGAGGTTTGCTGGGTAATGGGATATGATGCTGGAGATGGAAAAGTAGGAAGAATGAGTCAGCCAAGAGATGAACAGAGAGCAAGTCACTGTCCTCAGAGAGAAATGTTCTAAGATTAGTTTATTGTTAAGTATTGTAAGAAAGTAAGTTGTGTATGTTTTATATATTTATAAAAAGTTATATATATATATTACGATATTGGTATATAGTCATAAAATATAGGATATTTATGTTATATATGTTAAGTTATATATATTATTATATAAGTAAATATTATAATATATAAGATATTATTAAGTTTTATATGTGTGTGTGTGTGTGTGTGCATGTGTGTTAAGGAAGAAAGGAGACAAAGAATGTTTTAATGTTTGTATGGCATTCTAAGGATTTTCAACTGGAATGTTATGGAAGGTACCAAAGAGATTGGGGAAAAAAAAAGGTAAGAAGATGAGATTTGTTTTAGAAGACCCAGTGGTAACTCTCTCAGAATTGACTGAAGGGGACACAGTATGAAATAAGGAGATGAGAAGGATTTTACTGTAATGCAGATAAGTGATGAAGCAAGATAAGATCTTTATTTGTTAAAAAACATAGACACTGGGGTTAGACTTTTCAGATTCATGCCCTCCAAATGCCCATCCTCTGACCTAGGATAACTACTAAAACTTTCTAAACCTCAATATAGATGTGATAGTAATATAAGTCTCAGAGAATATGCTTAGCTTACTTTGAGCATATTAGCTATTATTTTAATAAGACAAAAGTTATATCTCTACTGAAGTATAATTGATATACAATAAATTTCACATACTTTAAGTGTACATATTGCTCAGGTTTGACATGTCTATACACCCATGATACCAACACTACAATCACCATAAAGATTTATTTCTTTATTTTAGAGAAAGAGAGAGAGAGAGAGTACAGGGAGGAGAGAGGGAGAGGGAGAGAGAATGTCAAGCAGACTCTGTGCTGAGCATAGAGCCCTACATGGGGCTCGATCCCACAACCCGGAGATCATGACCAGAGACAAAACCAAGAGTCGGACGCCCAACTGACTGAGCCACTCAGGCGCCCAATGCTACACTCACTATAATGAACATATCCATCACTGCTGAGTTTCTTCATGCTTCTCTGTAATCCACCTTATTTAATTCTCTTTAAAGATAACTGCCTTTTATTTTTTAAAATTTTTATTTTAAAGCAATTATAAATTCATACAAGGTTGCAAAGATATTAAAGACACCTACTCAGTAGCATTTACTCAGTTTCCCTGAATGGAAACATCTTATATAATTATTGCACCATATCAAAACTAGAGATTGACTTTGGTCCAATGCGTGTGTATATTTCATTTTATCACATGTGTAGATTCATGTAACCACAACTACAATCAAAGTACAGAATATTTCTAACACCACAGAGATCTCTCTTGTGCTGACCCATTAGGGTCCCACCAATTTCTTCCCTTCACCATACCTCACTCTTGGTAACCATTATTTTGTTTTCATCTCTATAGTTTTATCATTTTAAAATATGCTCTATAAATGGAATCATACAGTATGTGACTTTTGATATTGGCTTTTTTTTTAGTAGAATAATATTCCTATTATCCATCTAAGTCGCCACATGTATCAATAGTTCATTATTTTATTGTTGAATAATATTCCATGATATAGTTGTGCCACATTGCTATGAACAATTATGTGTAGATTTTTAGGTGGACATTTTTATATCTGTGGGAAAATATTCAGGACTGGAATTGATGGAGCATATGTACAATGTACATTGATCTTAGTTTCATTTTTTTTTTTTTTAAGTGGCAAATCTTTTTCCAGGTTGGTTAGATCATTTGCAGTCCTACCAGCCAATGTGTATGACTGATCCATTTTCTCTGCATCATCACCAGCATTTACTATTGTCATTTTTCAAAATTTACATGTTCTAAGATGAGTGTAGTCATATCTCATCATGGTCTTAATTTGACTATTCTTGATGACTAGTGATGTTGAACCTCTCCATGTGTTTACTTTCCATCTGAATATATACTAGTATCTGTTTCATGTATCTAGCCCATTTCTAATTGGATTATCTTTGTTTTTCACTATTGAATTTTGAGAGTTCTTTATTTTTTTTAAAGATTTTATTTATTTGTCAGAGAGAGAGAGAGCACAAGCAGGGGGAGCAGCAGGCAGAGGGAGAAGCAGACTCCCCGCTAAGCAAGAAGCCCCATGCGGGACTTGATCCCAGGACCCTGGGATCATGACCTGCCGGAAATGGCCAGCAATCCCTATACCAATGGATGAAAGATGACTCCAAACTTTGCTGTGAAAGAGAGGAGAAGGCAAGGGGGTCAACGCTCAGAGACGAAGACCCTTAGCTCTTCTTTGCTCCCACTTTTATTGGTCCTTCAGGATAATCACAAATCCTTATCACTGGTTCTCAAGCACGTGATGTGTGAGCCATAATTGATGACAAGCTAGGGGCTCAGGGTGGACAATGACAAGAGAGTCAAAACTCCAAGGGGACCCAGTCCCTGAAGAGCCCCCACACTTTTGTGAATTCTACCTCCTGAAGCTCCACAAGACTCTCACGGCGAATATATATTTTTAGAAAAATCCCCTCACACTTCCAGCAGTGGGAGAGGAAAAGGAGCCATTAGGAAATATTCCAGAGCACTCTGTTCTTAACCAGCTCTGCCCTCAGCAGAAACTATTTACCCTGAGCCTGGGCTTTTATCACAGCCTGACTGACCTAGAGGAAAGGAAATACCCAATTCCAGTCCACTCTAGCCATCCTGCCCCACCGAAGCGGGAGTTAAAAATAAAACTGAGAAGCACTTGTGAAGTCTACAATCCAGAGGTTTGTAGGACTGTAGAAAGCTTCCGCGAAGGCAACTCCCCGTGGCATTCCAAGGGCAGAGCGGTCGCGGAGGCCTCGGCTTTCCGAAGGTCCACGCCCTTCTCCGAAACCTTCCCTCGCCTCCCCCGGCGGCCTCTGCGTTACATCTCAGCAAGCCAGGTATTATGGCTGATTTCATGCTCTAGATTAACCCCAACAAGACCTGAGCTGAAGGCAGATGCTTAACCAACTGAGCCGTACAGGTGTCCCGAGAGAGTTAAATATTATAAATAAAAGTCTTTTGTAAGATATTTGGTTTAAAATATTTCTTCCCACTCTGTAGCTCCTCTTTTTGTCCTCTTAACGGTCTTTTCCAGAGAAAAAATTTAATTTTAATGAGCCAAATTTATCAATTTTTTTCTTCTATGAAACGTACTTGTGTCTGGTTTAAGAACTCTCCATGAAGCCCTCAATTCCACAGATTTTTAAGTATATTTTCTATTTTTTTTAAAGTTTTACAGTTTTATGTCTTACATAAATCTATAATCCATTTTGAGAAGTTTTTATGTGAGGATAGTGTTCATTTTTGCACTGTGTTGTACACACACACACACGCACATACTTGCATATGCATGCATGCTTTCATATACTTATTCATGTGTCTATCCAAAATCTTTAGCTGTTTTTAATGAGAGGATTATGGAAAAGTATATCTATTCCACCTTTTCAGAATGGAAGTCCTCCCCAAATTGATCTTTGAAAACACAGTAATGGCAGTGGATTCTGTGGTTATTAAATATGTAAAGTTAAAATGAATGTCAACACCACCGCAGAGGGCAGAACAGGAATGGGGGCACTGTTGTGAAGTTCTTTTATTTAATGTGGTTTTATAAGATTATTTGAATATAAACTGAGATAAGTTAAAAATGTATATTATAAACACAAACACAACCAATACAAATAAACAAAATAAAAATATATGGTTAATAAGACAAAAAAGATTATAAAATAGAATCACAAAATATACTCAATTCATAAAAATGCATTTATGAAAACAAATAACAAAATGGTAAATTTAAACCAAAACAAATAACAAATATTTATAAAAAAATTAGCAGAATGGTAAATTTAAACCAAACATATCACTCATTAAAGTAAATATAACAGGTTAAAATATACTAATCAAAAGTCGTCAATTGTTAGAATGGATTCCTAGAAGCATGGTATAACTATAGGCTGCCATTTAAAAAAATGACTAAAAATGAAGCAATATATTTTAATATAAATGGATGAAAAAAGATATACCATCCCAACACTAATCAAACAGAAGCTGGAGTTACTATATCAATGTCACACAAATTATTTAGTAGGAATAAAGAGAGTCATTAAGAATGCCAGTTGAGTCAATTCATCAGGAGGATATAAACACGTATGTGTCTAAGAACACTGATCCATGAATCATTAGGTTATAAAATTGAAAGGATGAATAGAACAATCCACAATTATGGCTATAAATTTTAAGGTCACTCTTTTAACATCAAAAGGAAAATAGAAAATTATTAAGGACATAATAAACTTAAACATTGCCAACCAACTTCATCTAATTGATATTTATAGAACACTCACACCAACAACAGCAGAGTACACATTGTTCTTAAGTGAACACAAATCATTTATCAAGATAGACCATATTTTGATGGTGATTAAGGAGTCCGTGTGTTGTATGGAAGTGTTGAATCACTGTATTGTACACCTGAAACTAATATTACACTGTATGTAACAAACTGGCATTTAAATAAAAGCTTTAAAAAAAGACCATATTTGAGTAATAAAAAATACCTCAATAAATTCAAAAGGTTCAGATAAAACTAATATTTTCTCTGGCCATAATGCATTTGAATTAAAAATAAATAACAGAAAAATACCTGGATTATTTCCAAGTGTTTTCAAAGCTAAATAACACTGATCTCAACAATGCATGGATAAAAGAGGAAATCAAAAGGGAAAATAGAAAGTATTTTGAACAAAATGAAATAAAAACATAATGTATCAAAATCTCATTCAACCAAAGCAGAGCTGAAAGGGAAATTTATTAAACTAGAATTCCTAAAACAGAAAAGAAGACTGGTATCACATCAATGATTTAAGCTTCTATCTTTTTTTAAAAAATTTTTTTAAATTAATTAATTAATTAATTTTTTAAGCTTCTATCTTAAAAAATTGTAAAGAAACAGTAACTTACATGCAGTGTAAGCAGAACAAAGGAAATAATAGAGATAAAATCAGAAATCAAAGAAATAGAGAATAGAAAAACAATAGAAAAAAATAAAACCAGAAGCTGCTTCCTTAAGATCAATAGAATTGATAAACCTTTAATCATAATAAATAAAAATCAAATAAATTACCAGTATCAGGAATAAGAAAGATGACCCCCGATGTTATAGAAATTAGGATTATGAGAGAATATTATCAACAACTTTATGTCTATTATTTCAACAACAGATAAAATGGACATTATTTATAGACAATTTCTAAATTACTGATGCTCACTGAAAAAGAAATAGGTAAGCTGAATAGCTCAGTCTACTAAAAAAATTTAATTTTTAGCTAAAAACCTACTCATAGAGAATATTTCAGGCTCAGATGACTTCCTTGGTGAATTCTATGAAACATTTAGGAAGCAATAATAACAACTCTACACAAAATCTTCAGGAAAACTGAAGAAGAGGGAAGATTTCCCAATTCATTCTATGAGGCAAGTATTACATGATAAGAAAACTGGAAAAGTCATTATAAAGAAACCACAGACTCATATTCCTCATTAATAGAGATAAATATTTCTTAAAATTTTAGTGAATTGAATCTGATAATATATAAAAAGGATAATGCATCATGACCAATTGGACTTATCCCAGTTATACAAGAGTAATTTAACATTTAAAAATTAATCAATATTTTTCACCATATTTTCAAACTTTAAAAAACCACCTGTGATCATCTCAAGATATACAGCAAAAAGCATTTGACAAAATTCAACATTTATACATAATAAAACCCTCAGTAAACTAGAAATATATGGAAACTCCCTAAACCCAGTAAAGATATTTATGAAAAACCTACAGCTGACATCATTTTTATCTGTGAAAGAAAAGTTTCCCTCCATTTGGAACAAGGCAAGAAGAATCCTCTCAAAATATATTGTAAACACTGTATTGGAGCTTGTTAGCAGAGCAAGTAGGTGAGAGAAAGAATTTTCAGGCACACAGATTGAAAAGGAAGTAAACTCTATTTTTAGATATCATTGTCACCTGTGTAGGAAGTCCTTAGAAATCTAAAAGCTCCAAAGACTTAAAAAAAAAAAAAATTTAGTAAGGTTGCAGGTTAAAATTTCACCATACAAAAATTATTTGTATATCTAAATACTAGGAACAAGGGGTGCCTGGGTGGCTTAGTCGGTTAGGGGGTCCCGACTCTTGATTTCAGCTCAGGTCACCATCTCAGGATCGTGCGATCAAGCCCCACATGGGCTCTGTGCTCAGCGTGGAGTCTGCTTGTCCCTCTCCCTCTGCTCCTCCCCCATCCTCTCTCTAAAATAAATGAATAAATAAAATTTAAAAAAAATAAATACTCGGAACAAAAAATCAAAATTCAAAATAAAATAATGTCATTGACAATAACAGCAAATGTGTAATGCTTAGAAATAAATTTAGCAAAAAATATTTGAGATTTCTGCTCTGAAAACTATTACAATGTTGAGAGAAATAAAAAAAGACTTTTGAGAAATTTAAAGGACATAAAGCAACTTTCTATGAAGCAACTACTATTCCAAGCATCTTATCCTTTAAATCTCCCAATTAACTCCATGTGTCAGGAAACGGAGGCTCAAAAAGTTTATGAAAGTTGCCCAAAGTTAGGCAGTTTTTAGGTGGTAGAATGAGATTAAAATCAAGGTAGGTTGACTCCAGACCTATTTTCTATCTTCTTTTTTTTAAACCTATGTTCTTAAAGGTTCTTTTTAGAAGTTATTTATAAACTAAATGAGAATAGATTTAGTGAATAAGTAGTGCTATCACTTGCATTGAGAAGTTAAAAAATGAATGCGACATTTATTCATTTATCCATTCACTTATTTATTCATTGTATATCCATGTTATAGATTCAATATTTACTATATATATTATATATTTACTATAAGCTTGGTCCTTTGTTAGGTATTGGAAATAAAAAAAAAATGTTGAGATCTGTATGCTGGAGAAGACTATAATGTAGTAATGGAGTACATTTACACTAAAAATTTGGTCTAGGGGCCCCTGAGTGGCTCAGTCGGTTAAGCATCTGCCTTCAGTTCAGGTCATGATCCCAGGGTCCTGGGATCAAGCCCCATGTCCGGCTCCCTGCTCAGCGGGGAGCCTGCTTCTTCCTCTCCCTCTGCCACTTCCCCTGCTTGTGCACTCTCTCTTCTCTCTCTCTGTGTCAAATAAATAAATAAAATCTTATAAATAAATAAATAAAAATTTGGCTTAAGAAAAGAGTATCACTTAGCAGTTAGAAAAGAACATATCTTTTTCAAGGTGGTAAAACAGATAAACATTATCACATACTGATGCAAAACAGACCTTTAGAGAAGGAAACACTGAAGATGTAAAGCAGAGACAATGACGAGGGGATGGTCGTAGACCAAGGTTTCAGAGACATGAAGTGTGTTTACAGTTATGGACAAAACAGTTCCTGAAAGTTGTTGAAACGATACCCATGTAACCCCATCTATCACAAACTGAATGTTTGTGCCCCTGTCCCAAAGTCATATTTTAAAGCCCTAACCCCCAATGTTATGGTGATTAGAGGTAGGGCCTTTGGGAGGTAATTAGGTTTAGATGATGTCGTGAGGATTGGGTGCCCATAATGGGATTAGTGTTATAAGAAGAGAAAGAAATACCAGAGCTCGCTCACTCTCTGTCTCTCTCTGTGTCTCTCTCTGTGTGTGTCTCTCTCTCTTCCTCCTCTCTCTCTCACTCTCTCTCTCTTCCCTCCTCTACCATTTAAGGACAGAGCAAAAAGGCAGCAATCCTCAAGCCTGCAAGAGGGCTCTCATCAGAAACCAAATATGCCAGCACCTTGATCTTGGACTTACCTCATCCTCCGTAACTTTGAGACATCAGTGTTTCGTGTTCAAGCCGTCCAGTCTATAGTATTTTGCTACGGCCGGCAGAGCTAAGACAACTTCCTTCCTTGCTTCCATTTTGAATTAATGAGAAAAAATATAAAAATACTGTACAGTTATTAAAAAAATACAAATATCTGGTTCATTTGGGGAAGATTATCTCAGCAAGAAATGTTATGAGTTTTAACGTTTTGAAATTTATAGTTGCCTTTTCTAAGTATCTATGTTTTGTCCCTGGAGAATTCCTTATGTCAAAATTAAGCTGTATTGCAAAAAATAGAAATGAGAAATTTGAGAAACAAGCTACTATTTCTTACTCCTCAAAAAAGCTTGTTAGTTCAGAATATCTAGGATAATTGGTATCTCTAGAAAGGGAGATTCTCCAAAAACTCTTTATACTTTGTGTCTCTGCGTCAGAAAATTGTTGATTTTTTTCTAACATAAATCCTTCCTTCTACAAGTTGAGTTTATTGGATGCCCTTCTTCCATTTGCTTAAAAGTACTGAAATTAAATAAAGGTTTAAAAACCTTTGTTATTGGGGCACCTGGGTAACTCAGTCGGTTAAGAGTCTGCCTTTGGCTCAGGTCATGAGCTCAGGGTTCTGGGAACCAGCCTAGCATTGGGCTCCCTGCTCAGCGGGTAGTCTTCCTCTCCCTCTGCTCTCCCCCTGCTCATGCTTTTGCGCTCTCTCTCACTCTCTCTCTCAAATAAATAAATTCTTTAAAAAACCTTTGTTATTAATATTTTAATATGAATACATCAATATTATCTTGGTTTTAAGATACTAAAAATTAGGTTAAATGGAGAAAGATGGGCATCTACTTTTTAAAGTTACAGAAAATAGCCAAATTAAGAACAAATAAAAAATAAGTTATAGAGAATATTTATAATAAACTAGAAAAGATAGAAAAGGTATTGTTAGTGAATAAAATAATGTATTCACCATTTTCATTTATCTCTGCATACACTACCATTACTGATTATTTCTCAAATAAATTGGAGATAGTTTAGTGTGTCAATTGCCTAGTAATTATTTGCCCAACAAACTGTTTTATAGAAATTTCTGAAGTAAATACATAAGTTATTGATTTCCAGGCTCACCATCTTGGGCAAGAATTTCCTACAGCAAATATTTAAGAAATATTAAATATTTAAGAAATATTAAAAAATTTAAGAAAAATTTTCAATCTTCATAGTTAATTAAGACAGATAGGGGTGATCTCAATTTTCAAGGGATTGTTACAAATAATCAATGAAAAGTCCCAAATCCTGAACGGGCTGGACTTTCCTTGGAAAAGCTCATTGGGAATACAGGCTCTTCTTTCATTTGCAAATAAGTTGTGGGGTGTTGCACCTTAAGTCACTAGACTGTCTATTGGCTTAAGGCTATAGGACATAAGGATAAAATAGGTATATGGAATTTGTTTATACATAGGAGTTTGAATTAGATATAATCGCCATATTTGAAATGTAAGAGCCCAATTGTTTTTTTGGCAATTCATTTTATTTTATTATTTTTTAGTTTTTTTTATTATGTTCAGTAAGCCAACATATAGTACATCATTAGTTGCTTATAACACCCAGTGCTCATCACAACACCTGCCCTCCTTAATACCCATTTTAAATGGAAAGTTAAACTTCACAAGGAAGCATCATGGTTTCTGAATACTTGGGTTTGTTCAGTAAATACATAGACTTCACTTAGTCAAAGCTATTAAAATTCACACCCATTGATCATCTAACATTATTTCAGGAAGCAAGAAATTCATCTAGTTTGTGCTATGGGACCTTCTCTGCTATAATAAAATTCTTGGTAAAATTATTGTTCATCCTTTGAATAGGCAGGGCACGATCCAACCCTGGGGGATCTATAAGCTTTCAAAATTAAGCCTAACTCTCTTCCCTATCTTCAGTTTGTGGCCCACCCTTGCTAGTGGTGAGAAGCTAAAATTTTTGCTGTGATTTGGGTTGGAGTTCTATTATTTTTTCCCTCCACAAGGTCAGAGAAGCAAATCAGGCAGCAGTAAAGCTTTCCTGTATTCTATTTATTTGTGTGACAGTGAGTTCACTACCCAAAGCCTGATTATTAATAGGATAAAATAAAACCCACTCTTGGTTCCGCTCTTGGAAATCAAAAATTTGTCTTTAAAATAATACATGCTACCAACTCTCTATAGGAAATCCAGTGTGGTATTTAACCCAGAGGTCTGCCAGAACTGTATTCTAATGGCCTAATTCTGGTTCATATTGTTGACAAAGAATACACAGACTTTGGTCCTTACAATTTCTTCCCCATAACTTCTAACCACATTCTAATGACATCCAGCTCTTTGTGACTTTTTCTTTTAGGTTCCACTGAAGATTTTATAAGGGATGTTTGCGGAAGTTCATGTCATAGACCACAGAACATGCAACTTCTTAGATCCACTTCCAGTGTCTCTGCTTCCCATAGCTTCCTCTCCGTTCTCTACCACTAATAATTACCTACCCTTCCTTCTTTCCTCACTTAAGATTTTCCTCTAGCCTCTGTAACGTAGAGGGATTTAGCTCTGCTCCAAGTTTATATACCACATTCATGTTGTTCCTCAGAAATCCCACCCTGTCATCAATGGAGGTTCTACTTAAGACTTACCATAGTCTATAGAGAAAGTTTATTTCTCATTTATTTTTACTTAGGCACATAAAAATCCCTTTGAATTCCATCCCCATTGGGTTAGGAGTAAAAAGAAGGCTGTCCTGAGTTCCCCCTATGGGTTTAGCATTTTATTCTTATGGCTTAAAAAAAAAAAAAAATTGTATTCAAAAGACAAGTAGGTGTTCCAAGGGGGCACCACTGCTTTTCTCAAGTAAGGGAACTAAGTTTTTTCTTTTTACTCATGGAGGAAAAGAAACAAAGACATGACAATGACAGATATGCTTTTCTAATCCTATGAAAGATTTTTTTTTTTTTTAATAACACTTTCTCCCTGGAAGGTTGGATACTAGAGATTAAATGGCCCTTTGTGAAGTCATTGGTATGTAAATATGAATGCAAATGCTGGAGAGGATCAGATAGTTTTCTTAAAAATAAATTGGATCCTATGAGGTTGGATGAAAAGAACTAAAAGATTTTTAAAAGTCCATGGACAAAATAGAGGGTAGCCCGGACCGTAGAAAACAAATATATTCAATGCTATAAACTCTTTCGATCACTTGTTTTCCAACATGTATAGTAAGATATACGCAGCTTACAATCCTTTGGATCCATTGAAACCTCTGGGCACACTGTATATGTGCTAAAGTCAATTCATAGGTTACATTTGCTGTTTTTCATATACATCTACCTTCTCAGCCTCAACTGAAACCTTCAGTTTTCTCTATGAAACTCTCTTACCTAAGACTACAAAACCCAAAGATCACTTCCTAGTCCATTTCCCATCTTGTATATTATTCAAATGTATGGTTCCACCAAATTCACTAGACAAAGTGGTACATGGTAAAATGTATAATTAATATCCAAGTAATACAATGCCAGAAAAATAAGATTCTTAAATTTTATAGGATAGGAAAAATTTGATCACTATAAATTTCTGCCATTACAAAATTCTATACCCCTCAGAACTAAGAAAATTAATTTCTTCTATCATGTTCATACTGAGAATTTAATATTTTATTTTGATTCTCCATTCATGCCAAATGTGGCTTATCCAGAAGGGCCTTTCTAGAGTAGATTTCTTCATCATCAGAAATAGTCTGCACTATTTTTCCTAGAACCATTCCTTAAGCAATTTCTAACTGGGGTATTTCTACTTCATGTGTTCTTTATTTTAAATTTTTTGGAAGACAAATAGCACACCAAAAAAACAAATAATACAATTGAAAAATGAGCAGAGGACCTGAATAGACATGTTTCCAAAGAAGACATACAGATGGCCAACAGACACATGAAAAGATGCTCAACATCACTCATCATCAGGGAAACACAAATCAAAACCACAATGAAATATCACCTCACACCTGCCAGAATGAATAAAATAAAAAAACACAAGAAACATCAAATGTTGGCAAGGATGTGGAGAAAAAAGAACACTTGTGCACTGTTGGTGGGGATGTAAACTGGTGCAACCACTGTGAAAAACAAAATAGAGGTTTATCAAATGATTAAAAATAGAATTATCATATGATCCAGTAATTCCACTACTGAATATTTATCTAAAGAAAATGAAAACACTAATTTAAAAATATATATGTATTCCCATATTTATTGCACTATTATTTACAATAGCCAAGGTATGGAAGCAACCCAACTATCCACTGATAAAGCAATGGATAAAGAAGATGTGGTATATTATATATATAATATTTTATATATAAATATAATATGTAAATATATATTTATAAAAATAAAATATATAATGTATAAAATATAAAATATTTATATATAAAATATATAAATATAAATGTAAATACAAATAAATATATTATATATAAAATATATAATATATATGAATACATATTTATATAAATATATATGATATATAAGATACATAAAAATTATATATAGTACATATTATAAATAAATATAAAATACAAAAATATTTTAAATAAAATATATAAAGGTATATATAAAGGTATATTTATACATATGTATACACAATAGAATATTAC
Source organism: Phoca vitulina (assembly GCF_004348235.1). Taxonomy (NCBI): domain Eukaryota; kingdom Metazoa; phylum Chordata; class Mammalia; order Carnivora; family Phocidae; genus Phoca; species Phoca vitulina. The sequence continues at coordinate 11,361,509 of NW_022589721.1, read as the reverse complement.
TCAGCCATAAAAAGAATGAGATCTTGAGGTCTTGCCATTTGCAACAATATGGATGGATCTAGAGAATATTATGGTAACTGAAATAAGTCAGATAGAGAAAGACAAATACCATATGATTTCATTCATATGTGGAATTTAAGAAACAAACCAAATAAAGAAAAAAGAGACAAACAAAAAAACAGTCTCTTAAATACAAAGCACAAACCGGAGGTTGGCCTGGGCATAGGAGCAGTGGGTGGGGGATGGGTGGAATAGATTAAGGGGATTAAGAGTATACTTGTGATGAGCATTAAGCAATGTATAGAATTGTTAAATCACTGTATTGTATATCTGAAACTACTATAACACTATATGTTAATTATACTTCAATAAAAATAAATGCAAAAAGTGGGGCACCTCGGGGGCTCAGTCATTAAGCGTCTGTCTTCGGCTCAAGTCATGATCCCAGGGTCTTGGGATGGAGCCCCACATCGGGCTCCCTGCTCAGCAGGAAGCCTGCTTCTCCCTCTCCCACTCCCCCTGCTTGTGTTCCCCCTCTCGCTGTGTCTCTTCTGTCAAATAAATAAATAAAATCTTCTAAAAAAATGCAAAATTAAAAGAATATAAAGAACCACTTTCATCAAATTGAGAAAACATAAGCAAGTTCTCAAACCAAACCTGGGCATTGCATAATCATTTCATCTATTGTCTTATTTAACAGTATTTCATTAACAAAAGAGGTACTCTCAAAATTAAATGCATAAATTGTATTCTGGGTCCAAATTACTGTTAAAAAGATGGCAGTCAACATCTATTAGGGAGAAATGGATAAAAGAGAATAAAAAGTATAAGACATATAGCAAAAGAGGAGAGAAGGTAATTATCTCACTAGATAGATTACCATACTTTAGGCAACAAAAATCTCACATACAATTGAACTCTTCTTAGAGGCTAACATAAAATAATTTTACTTTATGGTATTTTTTCTAATTATAAACTTGCAAATAGTAGATAAATTAGTTCATGAGCTCTAATGCACAGAATAGTTGTTATAATCAACATTATATTATATATATTTCAAAACTGCTAAGAGACTAGATCTTAACTGTTCTCATTACAAAAAAAGATGATAATTATGAGACATGTTAGAGGCATTAGCTGAAGCTATAGTGGTAATCACCCTGCAATATATAAATGTATCAAATCAACATATTATATACCTTAGACTTACACAGTGATGTATGTCAATAATGTCAAAAATTCAGAAACGGCAGAAGTAAAACCACCAGATCGCTGAAACAGCAATTAGTAAGAGTTTATTGTGCACATAAAAACAATTTGCAAACTGGGACCTCTCAAACCAACAGTGAAATGAGGCTCAGAGGTATATTGTTATAAGATAGCTTATATAGTGAGAATGCAGAGGCTGCTTATTTTTTACAGTGAGTGTTTATAACATTTGAGCTTCCCTAGTGATAGAGGACTGGTTAAATGTGGTTACCTCCTGTCAATTTTGGAGAACAGTTTGAGTTTTGTCTATAGTTTTCAGTGATATTTACAAGAAGCAGTGCAAGTTAAGTTTTGATTGTTTTGCAGAATAAGGTAGATTAAACTTTGCTTATATGGCTTAGTTAGTTTTGTCCTCTTAGTAAATTTTCAAGTCCAGTAGCTATTTTGTGCTTGATTTTAACAATTATATCTCAATTTTAAAAATGCTTGTTAGTATAATACCCTCTAGCTCCATCCACATCTTTGCAAGTGGCAAGATTTCATTCTTTTTTATGGCTGAGTAATATTTTATATATATATCCACCACATCTTCTTTTTCCATTCATCAGTTGTAAGTGGAGCTAGAGAGTATTACGCTAAGTGATGAAAGTCAGTCAGAGAAGGACAAATACCATATGATTTCACTCATATGTGGAATTTAAGAAACAAAACAAATGAGCAAAGAGAAAAACAAAGAGCAAGGGAGGAAAACCAAGAAAGAGACTCTTAACTATAGAGCTCAGACTGATGGCTACCAGAAGGGAAGTGGGTGGGGGGTGGGTTAAATAGGTGATGGGGATTAAGGAGTGCCCTTGCTGTGATGAGCACAGGGTGATGAGCACAGGGTGATGTATGGAAGTGTTGAATTACTATACTGTACACCTGAAACTAATATAATAGTGTATGTTAACTAACTGGAATTAAAATAAAAAAAATTAAAATGTGATATCTTCAAGCCTTGGATTTTTATAGAGGTCCCTTCTTTTTCATATCCATTCTGTATATTTACTATGTATTAATTTACCTTTATTATGGGTAAGTCATAGTACTCTAGGCATCCCAATGGCTAGGCTGAATTCTAGACGTGCTTAGAAGCACAGTCTATATGGTCTCTAAAAATGCAAATATATTTAAAATAAGATGCATATATAGAGACATACATATCATATATGATATAGTATATCCATGTATATATTATCATATATGATACAACAGATCTATGTATATATAATGTGTGTGTGTGTGTGTATTTAAATTCACAGGTGTTGCTGTTTGTAGTATCAAAGCTACTATTCCAAAGTCCTAAACCAAATGGATATATTAACTACTTAGTGATCCCTCATGAATCCTTTTCCTTTGCTAGATTTGGAATTACTCTGAAAACTTTGAACAAACTTGATAGCGACAACACTAAAATCCTTTTTTATTACCTCTTTTTACACAGCAGTTATTCCTGTCAGTACTTGTTCTGATGTTTCAAGTCACTGTACTTCTCTGATTCGTATTCCTTTCTCATATTCTATGTTTACTTCCCTCTAGAAATTTTCTGTAACTTCAATTTAGCATCATATAGCTTGTTAGGTGGGTTTTTGCTCTTCTTTGCCATGTGTATGGATAATCTGTTAATTAGATTCTAGTGTCTTCCTCTGATTTTTCTCTCATTGTTTTTGTCTTAACTAAGAGCGTCATAAAATTCTTAATTTTTTTCACAATTTATGATATGCTCTTTCCAAGGCCAAAACAATAATATTGTTTACATTCTAATAACTGAAAACATTTCACCCACTATGGTTTTTCCTCTGCCTTTGAGGAAACGTGATACCTAAAGTTTTAAAGTTATAAACATAGATTGGTTTTATTTTTTAATTAGGCAGTGAATTTGTGATAATGCTGTTAGGTGTGTTCTTTATTTCAGGTCAAGAGTTCCAAAGATCTTCGTAATACCAAGGCCCCTCATTCCTTTTATCTTTTTCATTTACTTCTTTACTTTAAATACTATCATTTTTTAAAAATACTATCATTTTTACTATTTTTCATGTGCTAAAGAATGTGTATGAACTACGTAAGGTTCATGACATCAAGTGGGCAAGCTTTTCATTAACAGAAATCTAATTATGGATCCTGAATAAGAAGCACTTATTATCAGTGATTTTTGTTCTGGGATCACCACTAAAAACATTGAACAAAGTAGTTAGGTCCTTGTATTAATGGTGTGTATATAGGGAGTGAAATGGCTAAAAGAATATAACCCCATTCATTCATTTATTTTATTTTCTTAACAAAAATTGCAAAGTAGCTTAAACCACCAAAAATTCACAAAGAGTAGTATAACGAACATCTGTGTTAATTATGACCTAGTATAAGAAAAAGAAATGAAAAATGTAGAATCTATGTATGCTTCTCTCCTCAATACAAAATATAGTTTCCTGCCCACCTGAAATAACAACTTGTATGTATTTATTATGTTGAATTTGGTGTTTTCCATAGCTTAAAACTTTTATGTACATTATATATATATATATACATAATGTAAACCATATGTATTATACAAACTATATATATACATTCATCTATGTGATATACATGTATATATGTATACGTATTTGTAATCTTCACTTTGCACAATAGCATGGGATCATAATAATAACTACACAGGCTGAAACCATGACTATTGATCTTAATAATCAATGGAAAAAATTACAATTTTCCAAAACTTTTGAAAAATTGTCAAGTGTTAAAAATCTTTCTTACTGTCGGTGACAAATGTATAGGGAAATAAAGAAAGCTAGTAAAACCAATATTTATTTGGTACCCTGTAATCTAAAATTTAGAAATTTTGATAATTAAAGTATCTTATTTCTTTGAAAAAAAATAGTATGTTTTGAACAGCACTTGCCTTCTCATCATCTGGATTATGATACAGATTGAGCATATTTTCTGTCTTCAGAATTGTCATACTTTTTTCTAAGTTTTTGTGAGCTCCCAACATTTATCTTTTGTGCTCTTTCAATGTTGTGAAATATCTCTAACAATTCCTTTAATATGAACATTTTTGCTGATGTCGCTCCCTCTAGGACATCATCTTTCTTTTCCCCACAATCATTTTTTTCTCATTTATTGCAATAAATGCAGTAACTAACAAATGATTGAAAAAACTTAACTAAGTTCCTCTAGCCGCATACCTAGAGCCTCTTGAAAAGCAAGTGTCAACATTCCAATGGTCAAGTTATTTCTTCTATATTTACATTTAGTTTGAATTTTACTTCCAGCACCATCCCATGTTATTTCTTTGCTGTACTTTTATCTTTGCTGGCCACTTTCCCTTTTCAATTACCCATTTAAAAATATAGATAATGTGGGTTTATCACCGGGAGACAAAAAGACAACTCAACTATGTGATTTGCTGTCTGCATGAACAGAATTAACAGATGTGCAGTGACCTACAACAGATAGGCTTTGAAAGAAGGGATGTGGTTGGTCACTGATCATGATGCACATCTGTTATTTACAGAGTGAACTGCAGACAGAAGAGCTGGCAGCAAAGTTTGTACTTTATATAATTATTCACAGATATTATATCATGGTAACTGAAATTTGAATTGTGTTGTTGTGTGACTGATGTATTTTTAACTATGCTAAGTGAATTTCATGCATATTAAAACCATGCAAAGTGAGTAATATTCTACATATTTTTATACTTTTTATAAATGATATCATACTCAGTTTTCGTGTACAAGTTACTTTATCCTCATGAATATGTTTGTACGATGTTTTTGCGCTTATATGTGTACTTTTAGTTCATTAATTTTCATGGCTCTATTTAATGCAATTAAAAAGACAAAACACACTTCTATGCTTAGTCTTATATTGATAGCCATTTATATTTCCTCAAATATTTTGTCATTACATACAGTACTACTATGAATATTTTCCTCTATCATTGGTTCTTTAGATTTTATGTGCATAAGAATCATCTGGGTAGATATCAGGATATAGAAAAAGCCAATTTCCGTGCCTAGAAATTCTAATTCAAATAATTTGATTTGGGGCCCTGAACATTGGTTATTATTAATTAATTTCTAGAAACTTCTCCTTATCATTAGTGTACAGTATGGATTGCTAACAATTATTCTGAGATGTATTAATTAGAGTGAAATTGCTAAACTGTGGTTTATATGCATCTTTAGTTTTATAATATGCCCCCCAAAGTTGTCATAACAATTTCTACTTTCACCAGAAAAATATTAGATGTGTTCCCACATTCTTGAAGGAAATTTGAGTTTTTTGACATATAGTGGTTATAAATTTTGCTACTATATGGTTTGATCATAGGTCCATATGGCAGACCATGGAATTTCTTGGCTTCCACAACCATGTAAGCCAATTCCTCTAATAAATTTCTGCTTAGGTATATCTATGTATCTCCTATTGTTTCTCTGGGAAACCCTGTCTAATACAGATTAAAAGAGCATTTCAGTAAATAGAGTGTTAATTATTCTCTTAGAAAGATATGGGTCCAGGGGCACCTGGGTGGCTCAGTCGGTTAAGCGGCTGCCTTCGGCTCAGGTCATGATCCCAGGGTCCTGGGATTGAGCCCCGCATCGGACTCCCTGATCAGCAGAGAGCCTGCTTCTCCCTTTCCCTCTGCCTGCCGCTCTGCCTACTTGTGCTATCTCTCTGTCAAATAAATAAATTAAAAATATCTTTAAAAAAAAAAAAAAAAGAAAGCTATGGATCCAAGGACTAACTGTGAGATTTTATTGGTGTGCTAGGTGTGAGTCATGCCTGGTTATTTTTTTTTATAGACTGTTCAGAAACTTTAATTTTTTTTTCATCATGATAAGTGCACTCTTTAATCCCCATCACCTATTTCATCCATCCCCCCACTCACCTTCCATCTGGTAACCATCGTGCTTTTAAAATTAAAATGTGAAGCCTGTCTTTTCTTTTCTTTCTTTCTTTTTTTCCTTTTTTTTTAAAGCCTATTTTTTTCCTTGATTTTTCTTCTAGGAGACTAGAATTTACTTCTCTAGGTACAACATAAAAGTATTGATTTGGAGGATACTGAGAAAAGACTATTCATAGTTTGTACTTTGGATGATAAGACTGGGTTTGTTAGAGAAGTCCCTTGCAATGTTTGTCATATCTATTTGCAATAGGGCAGTACCTAAGGAGAAAGTAATACTGGTAGATATGTGGTTTTGTCTGTATCTCGATAAGGGGAGAGTTGATGAACACTGTCAGGGATCAATTCCATCTTTACAGCCGGTGGCATATCCCAAGTAATGGAAGCTCAAGTGTCTCAGAGAATATCACTAGTATTAGTTTTAGTATTCTGCCTTTTTTACCTTTCCTAAATATTAAAGGTGATATGGTAGTGAAATTTCTTATTAAGTGGAAAAGTTTCCAAAGCTGTTTAATGAAAGTATCAGCAAAATGTGCCTCCTGATTACTGAGTGAGTTGGAATTCTTAAGATTTGGAGACACCATATCAAAAAATTATTTTTGTGACCTTCAGAGTTGTAACTCTCTGGCAAGGCAAATCATCAGTTCATTGTGCAAATAAGTAAGTAGAGAGTAGCTCATTTGCAAAACCTATGAAGGAGATGGAGTAGAGTTTAGATCTATTTGGAGATGATCAAGGATCTTAAAGCTTGGGGTCTTGCTCATGTCCAATATTGTCACTTTTACCAGGATTATGCTTGTGATAAGTGAAACATGTACCAGAAGCTACATCAGCAATTCATGTGGTTCCCCTACAAAATATTAAATATACAGCAATTTTTCTTGCTGCAATGGATAATTTCATACAACTTTATAAGGTTCCATTTGAGGCCATCCTTTTGGGTGATTTATAATCAGATTTTCCAACCTTTTTTTGCTCTATTTTTGGAGCCAATCACTGTCATTCCATAATAGGTTTTTTTTTTTTTTTTTTTTTTTGGTACCTCTCCAAAGATTTGGCCTTTGAGTGTTATTACGGATTCAAAAATCTTAGTAAAGTCTATCTGTATGGTATAATTATCAGTTAGGGTACTTTCCTTTAGTCTTCTCCTCATCTCTTTTTGCATGGCTTGTACTATTATAGTAGTCAAATCCTCAGAAAACACTGAGAGTTCTTTAATCTCTTTAATTTTTAAAATTGGAGTGCCTGTTGGGGTCAAGACCTCAATTTTTGAAGCATTCCAAAATCATGGGTATATCATCATTACACATATTAACTCATTTATCTCTTGCTAATTGGCAAGCTCTGTTCAGTGCAATGAGTGAAGTATTATCACCCAGGTTGATTTTGCTTCAAGCAAGGTGTATTGTTATAGTGAAGCAAATTAAAATCTGTAAAGGTAGTTCCAGCCTGTTAATTCTCTGTTTTTTGTTGTTGTTGTTGTTGTTGTTGTTGTTGTTGTTTGGTTTTGTCTTAAGGTATAAACCATCAACAAACAATAACAAATGTGGAATTTCTATAAGGGTCTTTAAAAGTCTGATTGGGTCATGGACAATTCTATAACAAAGGCTAGTCAGTAATGGGCTTCTCCCTCTTCTTGTAGTGGAAGAACAACAGCAGATTTTAAGTTTTACAATGTTATATGAAAATGTGTTTGAGAAGAAGTAATAGAATTTCATAAGTGGCAAGCCTACTTGTCTCGTAAACTTTTGTATATTCAATGAGCAACAAAGTTTGCACAGTGTAAGGAACCATCAAAGTTAAGGGAGAACTAAAAACCAATTTGGTATTAGTTCTTCACTAGTTAAAATGCAGCTGTTATTTCTCTGATATAAAGGGGGTAGAATTGGCCTGGGTGAGAGAAAGATTGTAATTAACCCATAATCTTGTACTATACACATGAAATTAAATCAAAGGATAAATAGGTAACAAGGTTTATGACAGTAAGTGTGAGTGATTACTGAAGAGGTAATTTTAAATGCAAAAGTAATTGGATGCAATATATTGAGAAACAGAAACATTAGAGAGATGAGGCTCTTTTTTTTTTTTTAAGATTTTATATATTTATTTATTTTAGATAAAGAGAGAGAAGAGAGAGAGTGAGTGTGGGCCAGTGGGGAGAGGGGCAGAGGGGGTGAAGTCAGAGGGGGACGGAGAGGGACAACCAGACTCTGCATTGAACATGGAGCCCAATGCCAGACTTGATCTCAAGACCCTGACATCATGACCCTGAGATCATGACCTGAGCTAAAATCAAGAGTCAGGCATTTAACCGACTGAGCCACTCAGGCGCTCCAGAAATTTGGGGTTCTTAAGTTCTATTTAAGGACTTGTAATAATTAGGAGGGTGCCTCAGGAATATTCTTTTTTTTTTAAGATTTTATTTATTTATCTGACAGAGAGAGACACAGCGAGAGAGGGAACACAAGCAGGGGGAGTGGGAGAGGGAGAAGCAGGCTTCCCGCCAAGCAGGGAGCCCAATGCGGGGCTCCATCCCAGGACCCTGGGATCATGACCTGAGCTGAAGGCAGATGCTTAACGACTGAGCCACCGAGGCACCCCAACCTCAGGAATATTCTAAAGTAAATTGTTGTACACTGTTGACTTTCCTGGGAAAGGTACATGGGTATTGACAACCTCAGTCTAAAAGGACACTGAGGAAAGCAGAACACACAGATCAGTGACTCTAAAAGACAAAGAAGCAAAGAGAACTGAAGACGAGATAATACTTGTGTGTAGAACTATGGGAAGCAGGGAGTTATTATTTTATTTGTGGCTCTGAAGTTATGAATAAATGCACTTCTTTGTTCTTTGGTTTTCTTGACTGGGAGGATTAGTTTATTACAAAAACCTGTACAAGGCATGATTAGTACATTGGACTTTCAAGTGTTGGCTTTAGTTTTATTTCTAGTTTCAGAAGTAATATGTATCTTGGGTCTTGTTTTGGATGGGTTAATCAGAACCTTGATGAGAAGCTTGATAATAATCCCCAAATTCTACACATATAAGTAGAAATTAGTGATAGTCTAAGTACCTCCTGGAGATCTTCAATTTGAGTTTGATTTAGACACAAGGATACCAGTAAATAAATGTCCAAATTATCTATGACTAGATTATGAATAAGTGGGTCCATGGGGATTTCCAGGGAGACACCTTCAGGAAACTATATCATCTGGCATTTTGTTTGCATAGTGATTTATCAACCAGTTTTTGTTTAAAAAAAAAAAAAAGTCCTGACTTATATACCAGAATACTCAATTTCAATTTAGCAACAGGATGTCACTGGTTGCAGAATGAGGAAGAGATGTGCACAGTCAGCTCCCATAAGACAGTGTAAGTGGATTCCAGCACACCCACTCTGTTAAACTAGTGGATGTCACAAAGGAGGAAGGAACTTTTTTTTTTTTTTTTTTCTTAAATTAGGGGTGAGAATTAGATGATGGGAGTATCAGGATTGCCAAGATTTTAGCTCTCTGCCACATGGGCAGTTTGGGGAAAGTTATATGGTGGTTCAAGGCCTTAAAGTAAATATTGTAAAACATATTTTAGTTAAAGGTTTTCAGGGTTACCCTTTAATATTTTGTGATATGTCTCCTTATGAGTTTAAGAGTTAAATGGAAAGATTAGGTACTTGGTTCTCCTTTCATTAGAGACCTTCATTGCTTATTCACTTATTTTTTGCCTTTCATTTTCTTAGCTGATGCACTACAATTCTTTTTTCCAATTTGTTGTCCCCTTACAATATCTACATGTGCCTAATAAGAGGTTTCCTCCATTAATAGTTTTCACCTGGATGGGAGCATGTACTGGTTTAATTTGTAAAGCCATTAGTTTATTCTGGGTCTTATTCTGCTTGTGTTTTAAGATTGATTCAAAATCTGTAGCAAAGTGTTACATTTCTAGCAATGGGATCTTCTCATTACAGTCTTTGCTAGTATATCAAATCCCCTAATGGGCTGGTTAAGGCCATTTGCACAAAGTGAGAAGAGAGTTGGGGTCATATCAGAATCAGGTACTCTTCTTGAATCTTATCAAATGGTGTTGAAGATTTCTCTCTGAAGTCTACAATGGATTTATCTTTTCTTTGCTTACAGAACTGGATTAGGGCCTGACAATTTCTAGGAAAGACTTCAAAAAGATTTTGTCAAAACGCCATCTTTCCTAAACTTCTGATATCCTATTGCATATGCAATTTGAGATTTGTAGGTTACCCTCAGCATCTTCTCTACTTGCCTTTGTCATCTTTTAAAACAATGTGTTTAAAAAAAATAAAAATAAAAAAATAAAACCATGTGTTTTAATATATATTTATTTATTTGAGAGAAAGAGGGAGGGGGGAGAGAGAATCTCAAGCAGACTCCTTGCTGAGTGTGGAGCCCAACGCAGGACTCGATCCCACAACCTTGAGGTCATGCCCTGAGCTGAAATCAAGAGGCAGACACTTAACTGACTGAGCCACCCAGGCGCCCCTAAATTTTTTTTAATCTAAGGTTCCTAATAACATGTGAACCAACTGATGAACATTTCACAGTCCTAGATTGTATGTCTTTAAGACTATTTCAAATTATTCTGTATATTTCTGTGTTCCCCATCTAAACTTTGAGAAGAATTGACAATGGCTCTGAGTTTAGACTTGGAAAAAGATCTAAAATCAACTGTGCCTTTCCCTATTTGGAATGGATTTAACTTAAAGTGGCAATTGACTTTTCAGAGTTTCAGGCTTACCAGAATGAAAGGAAAGAAGATCAGAGGGAAGGATAAAAGAGGATCACTTATGTACATTATCAGAGGGAAGAGGTAAAGCAGGATAAAAAGCAGTTGGGTTCAAGCTTTGTTTAGAGTGATCCAAATAAAAATACTTTTTCACTTTTCTAAATTATCCATGCGTCTTTGCAAAGGAAATAAAAAATGATTTTGGAGTCTGAGCTTCTCCATTCTTTCCATGTTTGATGTGGTTAATGTTTATATCATTCCATTTTCCTTGTCTGTTTCTTGGAAGTACATGTGTGTACATATATTAAAACAGTATAAGTTTAATGGATACCTCTTTTTGGCTCCAGAATAATATAATAATATATGAGTGTTAATAATTTTACTCAACTCAATTTTTATTGTTATTATTGTTTCGATTCTACCTTTTTAAATCCCCAATATTAACCCTTTAAAAATACACAGTGATTTTAATTTAAACATTTACCAAAATTTTTGCGTATTCTTTTTTTTTTAATCTCACACCTTCATCCTAGATTTACTTTCCTTCATAAAAACAAAAACAAAAACAAAAACAAAAAAACAAAAAACACATCCAAACACTTTGCAGCTGTTTGATAGGGTAGCCACTAGTCATATGTGGCTATGGAAATTTTTAATAATTAAAATGAAAGAAAATTAAAAATTCTGTTAATCTGCCTCATTAGCCACATTTCAAACACTCAATAGACAGGTACTGTATTGGATTGTGCAGATAAAGAACATCACACAGAAAGTTCTACTGGACAATCCTGATCTATAAAGTAGATCTGTTAATATTACCATGGCTTGGTTTTGTTTATTTGGGAACGTATAATTTGACCTAATGATTTTTGATAACACAAAAAGATCAGTAATTGTGAGTGACAAAACTGAATTCATGTAATATTCCAGAAAAGAAGACCTGCATCGGGATGTGGTTTCCTGGGCCATCGCTCACACAAGTCTTAGACGCACACTCAGTAACAGCAGATTTGATTATTTCTAACAGTAGCACGGATAGATCCTCATTGGCTCCCACACGAAATCAGAGCTGCTTCCATAATTTTCCTCTTTCATTCTTTTCCAGTTCAAAGTTGGTTTATTCTGCTCTTCTAGTCCCTGGTATATTTTTCAGAGAGCAAATTTTCTTTAATCTGATGGTTTTAAAGAGTAAGTTTTCTCAGTAATTTTGTTTTGTATTATAAAATATCCCATTTCATTTCAAAGAATAAGGTTTCTAAGTATTATGTCCTTGATGCTCATTAGCAGAAACAGCTTTACAGTTTCCCTCATTTGAATGAAAGTTTTCCTAGGATACAGAAATTGAAGTTGACAGTTATTTTCTCTCAACTTTGAAGATATTATATCCTGGTTTTCTGGCATATAGTCTTACATTTGGGAAGACTATTGAGAGTCTAATTATGGTTGCTTCATAAGTAATCTGTCTTTTCTCCCCAGCTGCCTTCATTTAGTTGTCTTTGGTGTTCTCCTGTTTTAGAATCCTATATCAAGACCTGGACATCTCCTTGTGTGTTTTGTTTGGGATTCACTGTGCTTATCAAATCAGAATATATATCTCTTTCAATAAGTCTAGAAAATTCTTAACTCACTCCATCTTCAAATGTTACTGCTTCCTCCTTTTCCCCAGGACCCTAGTGGGATAATTATTAGTCTTGTCAAATCCTCCAGCTTCCATTACTTCTATTTAACACTCTTGCATCTTGCTGTTTTTATTCTCTGAGCTTCATAGAACTAATTTATTCAGATCTCTCTTACAATTATTAATTTTCCCTAAGCCATGTCTATAATGCTGCTTAACCCATCCATTGAATATCCCTTGGAAATAGTCAAAAGAGTTTACTGAGTGTGAACTGTTCAGTGCTATGCTGAGGATATCTGATTCTCTAGAGCTATGTAGCTCATTTGACTTTTTATTTACTATTGATTAAGATATTTTACAACTCTCTGAGGGTAAAGGTTAACTTGTGGCAGACTCATTACAACGCAAATTACTCTTGTCTGAGACCAATGCAAATGATTACTGCCCTGTCAGAAAGATAATCTCAAAGGTTATCCTTTATTGCCCCCAAAGAGCATGTACTGTTTTGTATCTCATTTGGCCATCTTAATCTACCACTTATACATAAAGAAATTCCTATTAGAATATATAAACTTTTGCTTACAAATGCTTAGAAAACAGCTTTATCATCTTACTGGTTCCCTCATTTATGAGTTATTTAATACATCTTTGACATGCATTAATTTTACATGTGTTGGAATATCACATTTTTAGCTTTTGAATATTATACTTTATATGCTTTGGGAATTCCCATCAAGATGCCCATGATGACTAACCAGCAAGGGGCAATTGGTATGCTGCCCAAGAAGAAGGACACTTCATGTGCTGTTAAATCCCAGGCATGTCTATTCTTGGCTCCTTGAGTGATCCCTTTGAGAGAGATTGACAGTTTTGATTTAAGGCTTTGGTTCATTGTGGTTCTTAGTCAAGTCTTATTCTGGTTCTGGTTTGCTTTCAACCTTTTCTCCATTAGTGGCAGCAAGGATTGAAAATTTGGTTTTGTCATCTGACCACTTAGTGATTTCTTAGTAGAAATGGAGATTTATTCTCTGGTGAGTGAGAGAACAGAGGAAATAGGAGGTTTATTTATTTATTTATTTTTTGTATTTTATTATGGTTGTTATTGTTTATATTATTTGTTTGCCTATTTGATAGCTCAAAATAATTCGGAAAATATATCAACACCATTGAAAAGAACAGAACTTTAGAACTGGAACATCTTATTATCAAACTGGCAATTCTTCTTTTCCTCTGACTATTGTCTGAAAATTTTGCTATAAACTACAAGCTAGAAATTGGATTTTCTGGAAAAAATAGTGAAAGGACTATTAATAATTAATGTTTCAAATAATCGTTTTGTATACAGGCATGTGCTGTGAATTTTCTTTGAAAATCATCAGATTGTACTAAAAAACTGAATCATGACTTCTTTGTTTCTTTTTTGTCCAGACATAGACAGCTTCATAAGCTGATTGCTGACCCAACCCCAACGAAACAGAAATTATTTATACAGCACCATATAAACTGATTAGAAAACTATATATCTAATTAATTGTTTTGCAAAACTTATCAGTTTTAACAATCTGTTCTCTGAGGAGTCAATGAGGAAGTGATTTACTTTTCTCCTTTATCTTTAACCTGCATAGTAGTAGACTATGTTTTTGCAAACTGAAATAAAACACTTAAAAATGTTACATGACTCTCAAAATTCAAAAATAAAATGTTTTTACTGAGCCTCCTTCATTTTCATGGCTATATAATTATTCCAATTAGTCCAATGAGGATATGTCCTTTTTTAACAGGATATAATTGGACAATAAATTAGGTAACCAAGGCCATGAGTGTCATATTTGAGAATACCACTCATGTAATCATGTGTGATAAACCCACCACTAAGGATGAATTGCTGTACTTTCTATGTAGAACAAATGCCAACAGAACCCTCAGAGGAAGCTGGCATGTTATCTGTTGTATGACTTATGGAATCAAACCTCAGAGTAAGAATGGTAATTTCCTTGCTGGCTGGGAACCTTAGAAAATTTGGGGGACCTCAACCCAAAGTGGAGGTGAATTTCTTGGGCTTGGCTGCCAGCCTCACATAGAAGAGCAAATTCTAAATCCTATTGAAAAAAACAATCCCAGATTCCTGACAACAACTCGAGACAGACATTAATTTTCTGGATTAATGGTTGCTTAACGCTAAATGGTTCTACATTTGCTGACCAATATAAGGAGATTTATACGTGTTAATTAACCCTTCCTGTGCCTATACAAGCAAATCAGGCCAACATATAATGAGACCATATTTTTATGGTAAATAATAATTTTTGAGAATTATTTATAAGTGTGAACACTGTTAAGAAAAGTATCTATAACTTGGTAATTGGCAAAATGAAGTAGTGGGGTCTTTTCATTATAGCACTGGGCACTGTCTAGCAGGAATTATCTGGCTCTCTGGGGGTATGTATATGTTTTGGGCATTCTATTTATTATTGATTAAAATATTTTACAAGTCTGTAGGGTTAGAGGTTAACTTATAGAAAATCAAAAGCAATAAAGAGAATTCTTCTCAGATAGCAATGAAAATAATTTCTGTTCAGTAGAACAGACAACCCCAAAGGCTATAATTTATTGTCATATAGTACTTTAATTTTATATGTGATGCTCGTAATGCTACTCTAATGTTTAAAAAAAATCTTTTTTGTTGGAATATATAAATCTCTTTTCTTCAAATGTTCTTAGAGCCATTACCATTTTACTGCATCCCTCAATCTGTTACTTAATAAATTGTTGATGTGTATTAATTTTATATATTTATGAGACTTCTACTTTTAATTTTGGAAAATAATATTTTAAGAGAAAGGATTTGTCCTTATTCAGCATTTTGATATATCTTTTTAAATGTGTGGTTCTCATGTGATTGAATTTTTCATATTTCCAGGAATAGAAGTTTTCTGTCTATCTTTGGACTCCATTAACTTTTCTGTACAGCATATTGATGGGCTTGAGACCAGCATGGTTTCAAATCTCTGATTAATTTTGGAGTTCCTTCAGAAGTGCTTTTCTTAGAGACTGGGGGGATAGAGAGTAGAGGGATTCTTAGGCCGTAAGACACTCGGATAGTTTACTTGATTTTCTGAGGTTCTCACTCAGGATAAAGGATGAGAAATTTCCCGGGGACTAAGAAAAACAACAGATCTCTGACCAAGCTTAGAGGAAACTTTCTAAACTTCCTTAACTCCAAATATGTTCCCACATAACCTCATGGATTCCAGAAACTGTAATGACCATATTATTCCTTTGCAAAAGGCATTTTTGTTTGTCACCACAGGGATGTAGACAGCTGCTTCTGGGCAGTGCGCTTCTAAGTTCAGAATTCAGCTGCTGTTGTCTTTCCTACAGGCTTTAATCGGCAGTCTGTGGCCCCAAATGCACAACAGAATACAATGCTCTTTTAAAAAAAAAAAAGCATCTGTGTTTCACCTCAGACCTACTAAACAAAATCTTCGGGATGTAGCCTCTGAGATTCTTTTTTAAAGAAAAGTTTCACAAGATTATTCTGAACCTTGAAAAGTAGAAACTCATTGATTGATCCCAGTGTTTCCCGAACTGTGACTATATAAATCACCTGTGGTACTTTTTTAAAAACAGAAATTTTAGGCCTCACACCCAAAGCTTTCAAATGCGATCAAATGAAATTTTTATTTTTTTATTTTTGGAACCAGTGATCTAGCCTATTCTTTGGGTGGAAAGAACAATTGAATATTAGATCGATTTTGCAATTACTTTTAGAGCTCTTTCTCTCAAACTTATTCATTGCCTAAACCACAAAAACACCAATAAATACCTCCTGTCAAAGGATAACATTCAATCAGTGATCAAAGATAGAGGTCCTCCTTACTACCAGCTCTTTTGCTTTTTTTTCAAATTAGGGGGAAAAAAGGGTTGTTAAGATATTGCATCATTGCATTATTCTAGTCTGATAATGAAAGAGCACTTTTCAGTTGACCATCAGATAAGAGGCTCCCAGATGAGTTGCTGGTTATTAGGAGTTAATCACTTTATTAGTTTCCTTGACCTTGCAAACAAAGTCCCAGTACTACCCACATTTCCCAATCCCACTGCTGCCCACATTTCCTAGTGTCACTGAGAGATTTGATCTCTGTTGCAATCTTTTAGGTGAAGACAAATCGGACACTGTTGGTCCAGAGGAGAGAGAACTCCCCTTAATTCCTAAGCATGAGACTACTCTGATAAGAAGAGGGCAAATACGGGATAAATATTTACCAAAAAGTAAAAGTACTAAGCTTCTTTCCCAAGCAGATAGTATTAATGAGGGGCTGGGTAGGGAAGAGGTAACTCTATGAGAACCAAGGAGGAAGGAACCATGCCTTAAAAGAAAAGAGAATTGTGTAGTATATGAGAGATCTAAGGAGATAAAAGCCAAAACAAAATCTATTTCCCAAAAATAACTTCCAGAATTTGAAACTTGGAGAAATATGGACAAGTCAATAAAAAAATAAAATAATTCTAAATATTATGAAAGTAGCAAATGTAGGAAGTAGATCCCACAATAGGTGATAAAAAGAAAAACTTAGAGCTTAGAGGAAGAGGCTACACGGAGCTTAAGATCAGACCTCTGATGAGGAGGCACCTCTTGGTTAATGTTGCCATCTTTGGGCTTTGGAGAAAGGCCTGTGGACCTAGAACCCAGACCTGTGAAAGGAAGGTGCTGTTTGGCTCATGCCAGTGACTCCGAGATGGGGCACACAGACATATCAAAACTATTCAACATCATATGACATTGAGACACCATTACATTTGTAAAAAAAAAAAATCACATTTTTCTTAGTTCTTATGTTGTTATATTACAAATCAATTATAAAATCCCTGCAGGTAATGAGTATTGTCTTATGTTTTTATTAGTCTGTTCCTTCTACAGTTATATATATACATTTAATCAATATATGTTTATACTTTTAATAAAATAAATATTCAATTAAATATTGTTAGGTAGAACAAAATGATGTCTTAGGTGTCTAAACTCATAAAAAGAATTTGTTTCATTAAATAATTCTGTTCTACAGAGTTCCAGAAACAAAAAAATCTGGAAATAATGAAAAAACAAAACCAAGCTTAGATATGCTAATAAAGCTAACAAATCCACAAAGAAAAATAAAGAATTTTGATGCGTGTTTTTGTGTTTGGTTAATGTATTTCCTTGATGATTAGTGATTCTGAGCACCTTTTTAAGAACGTGTTGGCCATTTGAATGCCTTTTTCGGAAAAAATGTGCATTTGGATTCTTTGCCCATTTTTAAATTGAGTTATTTATAAAACTCCCAGGAGAAGATATAGGTAGAAGGCTCTTTGACATTGGTCTTGGCAATATATTTTTTTTTTTTTTGGATGTGACACCAAAAGCAAAGACAAGGAAAGCTAAAATAAGCAAGTGAGGCTACATCAATCTAAAAAGCTTCTGCATAGCAAAGGAAATCATCAACAAAATGAAAAGGCATCATACAAAATGGGGAAACATGTTTGCAAACCACATATCTGACACAGGGTTAATGTCCAAAATATATAAGGAACTCATACAACTTAATAGCAACAAACATATACATACATACATGCATACATACATAGAATGACCCAATTAAAAATGAGCAAAGGACCCGAATCACTAGTAATCAGAGAAATACAAATCAAACCCACTATGAAAGATCACCTTACACCCGTTAAGATGATTATTATAAAAAATGACAATAGATAACAAATGCTGGAGAAGATATGGAGAAAAAGGAGCCCCTGTGAACTGTTGGTGGGAATGTAAACGGATATAGCTGCTACAAAAACAATATGGAGTTTCTTTAAGAAATTTAAAATAGAACTACCATATGATCCAGCAAGCCCACTTCTGAGTGTATATCCAATGGAAATGAAATCATTATTATAAAGACATGTCTGCAAACTCATGTTTATTGCAGCATTTTTTCATGATAGCCAAGGTATGGAAACAAACGGTCAACAGATGAATGGATAAAAAAGTGTGGTATATTATATTCTATATAATATGTAATATATAATAATAATGGAATATTATTCAGCTTTAAAAAAGGAAATCCCACCATTTGCAACAACATGGATGAAACTAGGGGGCATTAAGCTAAATGAAATAAGCCAGACAGAGAAAAACAAATACTGCATGGTATTTCTTATATATGGAATCTATAAAAATGTAAAAACTGAATTCTTAGAAACAGAATAGAATAGTGGTTGCAGGAGTTGGGGAGTAAGAGAAATGGGGAGTGGTTGGATGAAGGTCTAAGGACGTAGTGTATGACATGGTGACTGTAGTTGATACACTGTATTGTATAATGGAAATTTGATAAGAGAGTAGATCTTAAGTGCTCACCAAGAAAAAAAAAAAAAGGTAAGTATGTGAGGTGATGAATAGATGGGTTATTCAACTCTGTTGTGAGAATCCTTTCACAGTATATATGTATATCAAATCTTCACATTGTATATTTTAAATATATGTCACAATTTTATTTCTCAATTATATCTCAATAAACCAAAAGAATTTAGGGGCGTCTGGGTGGCTCAGTCGGTTCAGCGTCTGCCTTCGGCTCAGGTCATGATCTTGGAGTCCTGGGATGAGCCCCATTTCCGGCTCCTTGCTCGGCGGGGAGGCTGCTTCTCCCTCTTCCTCTGCCCCTCTCCCTGCTCCTTCTTTCTCTCTCTCACTCTCTCTCAAATAAATAAATACAATCTTTTAAAAAAAAGAATTCATACATTTTTTTGGTTGTGCTAGAAATTTTCCATTTTGCAGCAGTCCCAAACACCATTCTTTTTATTATTTTTTTAAATTTTTACAGCTTTTTTGAGATATAATCAACAAGCAATAAACCACACATATTTAACACTATTCTTTTAAATATTTGCTTGGTATGTAGAAAGTGATATATTATTGATTTCGTTCACATTTCTTTAATTACAAGTGAAACTGAGCTTTAAATGAAAGTCATTGTTATTGGATACTAATTAAAAGAAAAGAAGAAAAAA
The DNA here is from genome assembly GCF_004348235.1 of Phoca vitulina. Classification (NCBI taxonomy): domain Eukaryota; kingdom Metazoa; phylum Chordata; class Mammalia; order Carnivora; family Phocidae; genus Phoca; species Phoca vitulina. The sequence goes on along the minus strand of NW_022589721.1, from coordinate 11,341,941 downwards.
TAAAAAATAAACACAAACTTCTAAGTAGTAGTAAGAATAAGTATTTTAACAGTTAAGCAAACATCCAGTGCTGCAAATTTATCTCCAAACTTATTCCTCCAAATATTTAATATATCATAAATATGCTTACTCAAGTCAAAGTAGTTTTTTATAAAAGCAGAGAAGATATATATTTATTAATTCACTCAAACCATTTTTATTAAAAACTTACATGGCTCCAGGCACTGCAAGAGGTGCTGAAAATTTAGTATTGAATAATGTAGATAGATTCTCAAGTATAAGGATATATATGCAGAGGAACAATAACAACACAAATGTTATCCAAGCAAAGGGCAAAAGGGGAAAGGGTTATCATGTGTTATGGAGTGCACAGGACGATGGCAAACCCCAAATTTTGGGGTCAAGGAAGAATCCCTGGGGAAGCAGCATGTATATTAAAGAATCATACAAGAGAAGGGGATAATAAAACATATGTCTTTAGAAATAGACAAAGTGAAGATTGCATAAAGCTTTGTACACTATGATAAATATTTTAGATTTTACCCTAATTATTTTATCCTAAAGTGTTTTAAGGAGGAGAGTGATATAATACAATCTAGATTTTGCAAAGATTTCTCTGACAATAGTTTGAAAAACATCTTTGAGATAGTAGGAGTAGACTAAGAACAAATATTGTTACCATTGAGAGATCATAGTTGACAGTGGTGAAGTGAAAGTTGGAGATAAATAAAATAGTTGAATTAGATATGTCTGATGTGGACTCTATAGGAATTAGTGATTAGATCTGAAAAATCAGAGAAACTTGGAGAAATGTTAAATCCTTTGACTGTATAGCTAGGCAGAAAGCCTGTCATTCATAAAAATGATACCCCCATGGTTGGATAAATGGCCCTGAGGATCATGAGAAATATCTGTGTTAAAAATATCAAGAATATCAAGAGGATACTGATTGGAAGGATCACATGCACCCCAATGTTTATATGTTTGTAGCAGCATTATCAACAGTAGCCAAATTATGGAAGGAGCCCAAACGTGCATTGACTGATAATGGATAAAGAAGATGTGGGGCTATAATGGAATATTACTCAGCCATCAAAAAGAATGAAATGTTGCCATTTGCAATAACATGGATGGAGCTAGAGAGTATAATGCTAAGCAAAATAAGTCAGTCAGAGAAAGACAAACACCATACAATTTCACTCATATGTGGAATTTAAGAAATTAAACAGATGAACATAGGGGAAGAGGAAAAAAAAGAGAGGGAAGGAAACCATACAAGACTCTTAACTAGAGAGAACAAACAGGGTTGATGGGGGGGGGGGGATGGGCTAAATGGGGCACTTGGGATGAGCACTGGGTGTCATACAGAAGTGATGAATCACTAAGTTCTACTCTTGAAACCAATATCACACTATATATTAACTAACTAAACTTTAAATAAAAATTTGAAAAACAAAAAAACCCCACAAAATGTCAAGGGAATTCTTTTTTTTTTTTAAAGATTTATTTATTTGACAGAGAGAGAGAGGGGCAGCGGCAGAGGGAGAGGGAGAAGCAGGCTCCCTGCTGAGCAAGGAGCCCCATGTAGGGTTTGGTCCCAGGACCCTAGGATCATGACTTGAGCCAAAGGCAGATAAGCTTAACTGAGCCACCCAGGCACCTATCAGGGGAATTCTTAACAATAAACCAACTATGCTGCATATTAACCCAATATATTTATTTAATTACACGATCTTGCATTTTCTTTAAAGAAATTTTTTGTTCTTTGAAGCCCTTTATACCTGGTTTTATTTACAAATAATAGATATGGAACTAAGAAAATCATTCCTTGGTATTTTATTTAGTTTTATGACAATAGGCAAGTGGCCTTATTAATAAAATATCTGAATCATCAATTATGTATGGCACAAAATGTTGCAAAAGCTATATGTAATGAAGTCTATTCAATAAAAAAAAAAAAATAGAAGTTGAAATATATGCATGTGTCATGAGAACTGGAGGTAGCCTTTAGGAAGAAAAAGAAAATCCACACTGTTCTCTAATGGGCCTCATGATCTCTTCAGCCACTCTCCTACAGCTTTCTCTTCCATTCTCTCAAATGACTTCTTCATGTTCATGTCCCAACACTGATGTTATCTCTGAGACCAACTACAGTTACAATTATAGTATTATAAGTGACCAACTTTACTAGTGTCTTGTTAGTATGATTGGCACAGATCCTGAAGAGACACATGTCCGGTTTCTGAATGGTCTTGGATCAGGTGTAAAATTTAGTAATCTCTGGCCAGAGAGGTAGATTAATATACTATGTCATCAAATCTATGACACTGTTCATTTTAAACTCCATCACTCTACATGTACTTCTAAGAAAGAAGAATAATAATATTTACCTGTAAATCCCAATTTCAGAAATAACAAATATGATAAAATATACACTTTAGAACTAGTGCATAATTGTAATACACATTTCACTCTTTTAACAAAGGCCAAGAGAAGAAGCAATTTCTAGAAAAAGAAAATACAGTATCTTTAGGTCTCTCAATATTACCTATTTAGACTCATCCTTTACCAGTCCCACTTTTACAACCTAGTTGCTTCTGTAAGACTTAAAAAAATTTCATCAATTAATAGAATCTGATCAGAAATGCAATTAGACCTTCTATATTTGTGTATTACCTAATGCTCATTGGTTCACCTGTTATCACAAGGGTGACATTACAGTGTGGTGGGGAATGGATGATCTTTTCATTAAATGACGTTGGGCCAATTAAGTGTCTATATAGGAGAAAAAAAAGTTCACCTTTACGTGATGTCCCAAAGAATATAAAAATGAATTTTAGATATATTACAAAGCTAAATGTGAAGGTAAATATTTTAGAAGAGAACATAGGGGAACTTCTTTATAATTTTGACATAAACAAAGATTTATTAAACAGAACAAAAAACACATTATCCATAACAAAAACATCTGTAAGAAGTTTTTATTAAAATTAAAAACATGTGTTTATCCAAAACGCCATTAAGAGAATCGTTACCTTTTGACCTTATCTGAGAAATATTTGTGCATTATTTTATAACATTAAATGTTTTAATTAGCCAACATAAACACTAAATGATAAGGAGTGGCAGATAATACAGTCTGCTTGTTTCTTTACTCCCAGAATCCATATTCTATCTACAACAAAAAATAATTCTACAATAGATCTCTAATTTAATTTATTTGGGGCACATTTTCAACATTAGGAATCTCCCGTATAGATCATTTCTGTGTCACAATTGTTCCTTGAACATCTACTATATTCCCTGTTCTACTTAACACCTTTGTAGTGGTGGAGTAAACACTCTAATAAGGAAGCCAGATAAATGTGATAGGTTAGGATAGGTTTTCAACACATGAGGACAAAGGGATGTTTTTTTCCCTGTTATTAAATGGATTAGATGCCATAGAAGTGAGTATTGAGATGTCTTAAATTGAGGTTTGGGCATAAATTTAGGAAATACCTCTGTACTTACTCAAAGTCAGTAAAGTGGGGCACCTGGTTGACTCAGTAAAGTGTCTGCCTTCAGCTCAGGTCATGATCCCAGGGTCCTGGGATAGAGCACCACATCGGGCTCCCTGCTCAGTGGGGGAATCTGCTTCTCCCTCTCCTTCTGCCCCTACCCCCTACTCCCCGCTCATGCTGTCTCACACTCTGCTCTCTCTCTCTCTCTCTCTCAAATAAATAAATCTTTAAAAAAAGTCAGTAAAGCATTATATATCGAGGAATATTGAGGAAAAGGATGCATTAGTTAAAGCATAATGTAAGCAAAACATAAATTGTGTCAGGGTAATATATCAGAGACCCAAATTTGCATGAATAATTATTCAGAAGAATGAACAAACTTTGATTTATATATTTCACTTACAGTATGTGAACCAGGGACATAGTTCCATAAATCCTTCTCCGATCAATTAATAAAAATAAATCTAAATTAAATTTTTAGATATAATTTTCTTGATTGAATGAGTGTACAATGAAAATGTTATTAAACCTATTTTTAGAAAACATGTGGTGTGTCATTTGAGAGAAAGTTCAAGGAAACCTAACAAAATGATCAAAATGATCCATATCAAAATCAGTTTTCAATCAAAAACACTGGCATATAAAAAAAAAAAACCATGGATAAGATTAACGGCAGATGTTATTATGGAAAGATGCCTATATACTGAATGATGTCTATGAGCTGAAATAGAAGCTCTAGGTTCATTTAATTCCTAGGAGGTGGTGGCTACACAAAGGGAATGAATTTAAACAATTAAAATGTAAAGCAACTTTGTTGAATCAGTAGCTGCAGTGCATCCTTACCGTCACTAGAGGGGAATCTGAGAGGGGTTTAGGAGAAAGTTTATTGTTAAGGCTGTAGGTTGAATAAAGGATCCTGTGTGAATAAATTTTCTTAACAGCATGTTTACTTCAGGGGAAAAAATGAAGCATAGAATGTCTGAGAAAAAGCCATATCGTCAAGCTATATTGAAATAATTGTTTCTCAGCAAGGAACAAGATCTGTCAGACGCCCCTGTTTAGACTCAAGTTCTCTGTTGCCATATGTTTCAATAAAATGCATGATATTTTATCAAATAGTTAGAAGAAAACTATCAACTAAAATAAATGCTTTAAGGCACACATCACATGAGTTTTTTTTTTTTTTTTTTTTTTTTTAAAAGCAACCAACCAACTAAACAAACAGCAGCAACAACAGAAATGACGATTGGTTGAGTGTGAACCTTCAGCTCCAGAGGCAGGACATGCTGTGACTCAGGTTGCTAAAAAGCCATTGCTTTCCTCCCATGATCATTAGAACAAATATATCAAGAAGTCGTGAGAATAATTATGAACATTATTAATTTGAATGGCAAGCTGTTCTGTGCAGCAGAAAAGAACATGCAGGAATGATAGTGGAAAGTTTAGATTTTCCTCCAATTATGATATTCTCCTTCCTTTAGCAGATGCTAAACATTAGTGATCTCACACAGGTAAAGGGTCACTGTCTAGCTCTACTCCCTTATGCAAGTTTTAAAATATTTGCGACTCATTTCATCTAGAAGTTTTACAATATTTATTCCTTCATGCCTTTGTTCCTTCCTTTCACATTATGGCAAACCACCAAAGAATGTATTGACCTGCTATATGTTTTAAGCCAAAGGAATAAGTAAGTCATATATCTCTAACCATAAAGAGTTTACAGTCTAACTGGAGAGTATCTTGTATATTTAAAACAGTCCAACTGGAGAATATCTCAGCTATTTAAAAATAATTATATGAATTCAGAAATGTGTGAGATTTGTGTGAGTTTACTATCTTTTTTCCTAAGATCATCCTTTTCTAATTTTTCCTATCTCAATGAAGTGCCATACAATTTATTCACTCAGACATTTTAGAAATCTGGAAATTAACCAAAATTATTTCATCTCTTTCACAGTCTATCACTAAGTCTAGTGACTTCTATCTCTCTAATGCCCATCAAATCCATTTTCTTCTCTTTTAAGTCTACACTAAAAGCCTGGCGTAAGCCACCCTCATACTTCACTTCGAATAATCTAGTAGCCCCTGGCTGGATGACTTGCTCTTACTCTCACTGAATTATAATCTCTTCTTGCAGCCAGATCTTGCAAATCGCAAACTGCAGATCTATGTTCCTTCCCAGTTTATAATCCTTTAAAAGTTTTTCATTCTTTGGAAATTAAACCAAATTCCTTATCAGGGAATTTAAGACCCTATAAGCTGGATTCTCCCTATATCTCTAACTTATTTTGTACCATACTCATCTGCTTTTCTTGTCCTGTAGTTATGCTGGCCTTTGACTCTCTCACACTCACCATCATCCCTTTACTAGTGCTCTTTCTTCTTTCTTTTGTTAATGCTTATCATTCATTCATCTCTCAAATTCGTCTTTAATTCCTATAGGAAATATTCTCTGATCTCCTTGACAAGGACGCAAATCACTCTCATATTTTCTGTATGTTTCATTTTCATTCTTCATTACACTTGAAAGAGTTAAATGTTAGGTGTTTACTTGTATCGCCACTTACATGAGATGTTTTGCCCATTCTATCCACACCTAGTTAATTACTATTGGGTAAATAAATAAAATTGTGAAGAGGCAAATAAATAAATTATCACTTAAAAAAATGGAGTTTAAAGCATCAATTACAGGTTCCAGACTCAGTAGAGAAAGATATATAGCCAAAAGGCTGAAGAGAAAGTTACTTGGGAATGAGCTAGTTGGTAAAATCAAAGTGTGTATCAATCACAATGATCTGGGTTATGTGGAAATAGTAATTAATTACAAAATCTTAGTGGTTAAAACATTAATATTTTCTCCCACTCATGCTATATATTGATAATGAACTGAGTAAGATTCGGTTTCACATTGTTTTCTCCTTGGGACCTAAGCTGACAGGCAGCCACTCTCTGGGATATTTCTTGTTGCTGTGGCAAATAAAATGAGATGGTGTGGCAGATCGAGAACTGGCTTATAGAAGTTTCCAATCGTAAATGACATGCAACACTTCCTTCTTGACAAGAATACACTTAAGTCTCCATTCTCTCTGGTTCTGGTTAAGTGAGGGACCACCTTGATGTTGCAAGGGTCTTGTATTTGCAGCTTCCAGAATTGTGCAGTGATCCCTTTCTGATTCCCTCAATCTTACACAGTTATAATCTTAATGCTACTGGACATACAAGGGCCTTTACAAGCTGAAATGTGTGTCTGAAACTCTGTTGGAAATAACTCAATAAATGGAGTAAAACAAAATAAATCTTTGAATTGAGCCTACTTAGCAGAGTTGATTTGGTTTAGAAAGTCTAAAATTAAAATTAGAAAAAACAAACCTACTTTTTCTTTCTTTCTTTTTCTTTCTTTCTCTTTCTATCTTTCTTTCTTTCTTTCTTTCTTTCTTTCTTTCTTTCTTTCTTTCT